>NC_041382.1:193552195-193570020 GCF_002162155.2 Triticum dicoccoides
ATAGATCCTGTCTTCACCAATAATGTAAGTTTGTCCATCTCAAGCCTTCAAACTTTGTTGTATATATTTGGTTAGGCATGACTGCAACAGTTGTTTATTTTTGGTGTTTGCATCAAATTTCTTGTTTAAAGTTTATTATGAAGTTCATAAACAAAAGTTTGTCCTTTCTCAATTTAGGTTTTCAGTTGTACAACCAAGTTCCTTCTTCATACCATGTAAATTAAACTATACAGAGCAAGTGATCTTCTTTTGCACTACATGTATGCTTCTGTTCTTCATCCATAATCCAGTGGTGTGGTGAACCTACCCACTACAGCACAATGTCATATTCTGCAATGTCTTAACTATGAACAATGTCATATCATTCTACTATTATTTAAACCATCTCTTTATTTCCCAATCTGAAATGGTATAAATTTACAGCACACTAACCATTGATACTTATGAGTTCTTGATCTGTAATCCAGTGGTGTCGTGAAGCTGCCAACTCCTTCACAATGTCATTTCCTGCGATGTCTTGACCTGAATAATACCATATTGTGTTAATGCAATTTTAAACTGTGTCACTTTATTCGTCAGTAAGAAATGTGATGAATTGTCAGCACTGATACTTTTATGTGCAAAACCTGTCATGTGTCTGCTTGTTTATCTTTCAGAGTGAGGAAGATATAAGTATTAAACAAGCGCAGTCTCATCATCTTGCTCAGCTGCTTGCGCTGTAGCTCCCCAGCAGGGCTAACCTTTCTTGAACTCTATTGAAGTGCTGTCGGTTTTGTATATTATTTTGTCGGTGTGTTTATTTGTACTGGTGGCGATCTTTGATGCCCAGTGTATGTAATCTGCTATCTGCTTGTGCTTTATTATCATAGTGGCGAACTTTGATGCCCAGTGGATGTAATATGTCGTAATTTCTTTATTGTATAGTCTAGGTTTTTTCTTATTCACGATGCTGCCGTTATTTTACTGTATATATATCCTGTCTTCGCAGTAAACCGGCCAAACCATAAAATTATGGTACATAATCGGGCCGTCATGCAATCACGATGTAGGTTGGGCCTGAAACATGCCGAACAGCTCACGAGCCGGCAGCGGCCCGAAATGAACCCTGGCCCATGATTGTGCGAATCAAATCACGGGCTTTTAACAGGCCAAAATTGTCTCGGTCCTTGTTTGTCCCAATCAGATATCGGCTGCGAGCAGGCCAAATGCAAACCGGGCCGTAGTTAGGCCCAACTATATGACGGGCTTTTAAAAGGCCGAAATTAATATAGGGCCAAAATGTTAAACGGGCCCTTAACAGGCCAAAACTAATATCAGGCCGAATTACTAAGTGGGCCTTTAGCAAGTGGGCCCAAAAGCATAGTGTCCAGTTGACGAGAAGAATCTGATATGGGCCATAATTGAGCCCAAAGCCTCTTAAAGGGCCGGACCTGATCTGGGCCGTAATTTGGCCCAGAACGTGGTAGGCTCTTAACGGGCCGGATCTCATATGGGCCACTATTAGGCCCCGTGGCAGGCCATTAATGGACCGGATCAAATATGGGCCGACATTTGGCCCAAAACATGGCAGCCAGTTAATGGGTCGGCCTAGTAGGGTCCTCAAAATCTTGTGGGCCTACAGCTGGGTCGGCCCATTAATGTCGGCAAAATCTCATGAGCCTTTAGCTGGGCCGGCCCATTATGATCCGCAAGAATCTTGTGGGCCTTTACCTGGGCCGTCCCATTATGGCACACAAAAATCTTGTGGGCCTTTACCTGGGCCGGCCCATTATGGCCCGCAAAATCTTGTGGGCCTTTAGCTGGGTCAGCCCATTATTGTCCGCAAAATCTCGTGGGCCTTTAGCTGGGCTGGCCCATTATTGTCCGCAAAATCTTGTGGGCCTTCAGTTGGGCCTGCCCATTTAAACTTGATGGGCCGGTCCACGTGTCAACATATCATAGGCGCGTCTCGCCCATTGGATGAGTGCCACCTGTGCCAACGCGGACCTGACACGTGTCTCCTCCAGCCAATGATGATTTTACACGTGGAAAATCCCCATTGGTCGGGGCTGTTAACGGGTTATCGGATCCAAAACCTGACCCGATAGCTTAACGGCGTTCGTTACAGTGGATGCCACATGTCGGTCACCCTTGACGAAAGCACTTCTGTGATGCGCGATTTATCGTCATGGAAGTGGATAGTTCCGTGATGATAATTTTGTAATGTCATGGAACACTTCTATGACAGCACAGGTATGACTATCTTGATTCTATCATAAAATAGTCATGGATGTACATGCATGACAGAAAACGCGACCTACTGTGACAAACACGTATGATCACGGAAGTGTATTTTTTTTGTAGTGTAGGCTTGAAGTATTATTGTTTTATGTCAAATGATAGACTATTGCCTTGAATCACTCGTGTCTTAATATTCATGCCATGATTAGATACATGGTCAAGATTATGCTAGGTAGCCTTCCACATAAGAAATGTCTTTTTTTATCATTTACCTACTCGAGGACGAGCAGGAATTAAGCTTGGGGATGCTGATACGTCTCCGTCGTATCTATAATTTTTTATTGTTCCATGCCAATATTCTACAACTTTCATATACTTTTGGCAACTTTTTATACTATTTTTGGGACTAACATATTGATCCAGTGCCCAGTGCCAGTTCCTGTTTGTTGCATGTTTTTTGTTTCGCAGAATATCCATATCAAACAAAGTCCAAACGGGATAAAAACTGACGGAGATTTTTTTGGAATATATATGATTTTTGGGAAGAAAAATCCACGCGAGACTGTGCGCGAGGGAGGCACGAGGGAGGGGGGCGCGCGCCACCCCCCTGGGCGTGCCCCTGACCCTCGTGGCCACCCCGTAAGGCGTTTGATGCCCTTCTTTCGCCACAAGAAAGCTAATATCCGGATAGAGATCGTGTTAAAATTTCAGCCCAATCGGAGTTACGGATCTCCGGGAATATAAGAAACAGTGAAAGGGTAGAATCAGAGAACGTAGAAACAGAGAGAGACAGAGAGACAGATCCAATCTCGGAGGGGCTCTCGCCCCTCCCACGCCATGGAGACTAAGGACCAGAGGGGAAACCCTTCTCCCATCTAGGGAGGAGGTCAAGGAAGAAGAAGAAGGAGGGGGGCTCTCTCCCCCTCGCTTCCGGTGGCGCCGGAGTGCCACCGGGGGCCATCATCATCACCGCAATCTTCACCAACGACTTCACCACCATCATCACCAACTCTTCCCCCCTCTATGCAGCAGTGTAACCTCTATCTTACCCGCTGTAATATCTACTTAAACATGGTGCTCAATGCTATATATTATTTCCCAATGATGTATGGCTATCCTATGATGTTTGAGTAGATCTGTTTTGTCCTATGGGTTATTTGATGATCGTGATTGGTTTGAGTTGCATGTTTTATTATTGGTGATGTCCTATGGTGCTCTCCATGTCGTGCAAGCGTGAGGGATCCCCGCTGCAGGGTTTGCAATATGTTCATGATTTGCTTATGGTGGGTGGCGTGAGTGACAGAAGCACATACCCGAGTAAGCAGGTTGTTTGCGTATGCGATTAAGAGGACTTGATACTTTAATGCTATGGTTGGGGTTTAACTCAATGATCTTTAGTAGTTGTGGATGCTTGCTAGAGTTCCAATCATAAGTGCATATGATCCAAGTAGAGAAAGTATGTTAGCTTATGCCTCTCCCTCATATAAAATTGCAATAATGATTACCGGTCTAGTTATCGATTGCCTAGGAACAAATAACTTTCTCGTAACAAAAAGATCTTTATTAAAACTAACTTAGTTGTGTCTTTACTTAAACAACCCCTACTTTTTATTTACGTAATCTTTATTATCTTGCAAATCTATCCAACAACACCTACAAAGTACTTCTAGTTTCATACTTGTTCTAGGTAAAGCGAACGTCAAGCGTGCATAGAGTTGTATCGGTGGTCGATAGAACTTGAGGGAATATTTGTTCTGCCTTTAGCTCCTCGTTGGGTTCGACACTCTTATCGAAAACTGTTGCGATCCCCTATACTTGTGGGTTATCATACGGCGACGAGGCTGAAGCAGGACAAGACAGACAATGTTAATCTGAAGTGGGATTAATATCATCTGCAATAGATGATGTAAAATAAATCACCAAAAAGTGCTAGATGTAAAACGCATCATCCGCGCCATGGCCGCTCCGACAGATACTGTAAATACTGTTTACTCTGAACTTAACTGAAGAAACTGAACTTTATAATCGAAACTGAATTTTACTGTCGAAACTTATTGAACTAGTAGAAGAGCATTGCAATAGATGTTTAGGGCGTTCCAGCACTAGTAGCAGAGAAGCAGTGATCTAAATCAGCAGACGCTCGAGCAGGGAACGCACTAGTAGAGAGCAAGTCATGCAGCAGAACCGTGAAAGAGTGCTAAAGAAGCAACTCCAGTAGCTGCCGGAGGTCGTGCAGCAGCAGCAGCAGCGCGAGCGAGAGCAAGAGCAGAGCAGCAGCACGAACGAGAGCAAGAGCGGAGCAGCAGCGCGACCGACAGCAATAGTAGAGCAGAGCAGCAGCACGAAGTGGCCACCGAGGAAGCAATGACATGGGGGAGAGACACCATGGATGAAGTGGCCAGCGACGGCGCCGTCGATGGAGACCCTCCATGGTTGGTGGTGGAGTGGCGTCTCACAAATGGTGGGAGAGACCTGCTAGACAAACGGAGGGTACGAGTGCAATATCAATAAGAGAGGGTGGGTGATGTCTGTCTGTCTATGCACGTGCGTGTGAGAGACGGGTCGGGAGGGATGCAAGGATGATGAGGGGAGACGATATGGTTGTGGTAAGCATACATAACTACATAGGAAGATCAACCGTCGTGTGTCCGAGAAAGGGAGAGACATAACTAGCGAGGTAAGTGTATCGGTGTGTAGGGAAAATGAATTATAGTCAACCTGGCTATATGTAGGGAGAACAGTACGTGGTATCGAGCACCGGCAGCCCCGTGAGATCGAGATAAAATGCAGCGGTGAGTGCAGAACCTCCTTGATGGTGCCGAGTTGGCCTCGGCTTCATTGGACGAATTGGTGTGGGTGCTATGGTTCTAGTGGGGCAGTTAAAGACGGTGTTGTGGGGATGGAGGTGGCGCTATAGACGAGGAGAACGTCGGGGTAGCTCCTTGGAGGTGGAGGACGGGGCGGTTGATCCGGCGGGACAGCGAGATCGACGACGGATCCTCATCTGGTGCGGTGGATGAGGGACGGCGAGCTGTTGCAGTGGACGACGTTGTCAGGGAAGAGTCTTTGGCTAGGCGGTGGTCGGGAGGCCGACCGAGGAGCATGGGGTTTCGTGGGTTTTGGCGGCCTCGGTGTACGAATGTGGGGACGAAGGGGAAGGTAGGGGAGCCAAGGCTTAGGGACGCGCTTGTCTAAAATGTAGGGTAAGTTACCAGCGTACCCCCACCGGTTTTGACACCGCTACGTCGAGCCAACATTTCTGGCTGAGGGGTAGAAGGGGGATTTCGCGTGTTTGGGCTGCGGGACCGATTTCGGATGAGGAGGGAGTTTTCGCTGTAACGCCCACGATGCGGCTATATCTCCCACGTGTCGAAGCACGACTTAGAGGCATAACCGCATTGTAAGCAATGTCGCAAGTGGGGTAATCTTCACACAACCCATGTAATGGATAAGGAAAAGAGGTACATAGTTGGCTTACACTCGCCACGTCACACAATAGCATAAATATCATTACATTCATCCAGATACAATCAAGGTCCGACTACGGAACCAAAATAAAGACAACCCCAAATGCATAATGACCCCGATCGTCCCAACTGGGCTCCACTACTGATCGTCTGGAAAGGAAACATAGTATCATCCTGAGTCCTCATCGAACTCCCACTTGAGCTCAGTCGAATCTCCTTGAGCGGTATCAGCGGTCCCTGCATCTGGTTTTGAAGTAATCTGTGAGTCACGGGGACTCAGCAATCTCACACCCTCGCGATCAAGACTATTTAAGCTTATAGGTGGGGAAAAAAGGTATGAGGAGGAGCTGCAGCAAGCACTAGCATATATGGTGGCTAACATACGCAAATGAGAGCGAGAAGAGAAAGGCAAGGCACGGTCGAGAATCTATGATCAAGAAGTGATCCTGAAAGTGCGTTATATCGACTAG
Organism: Triticum dicoccoides; assembly: GCF_002162155.2. Lineage (NCBI taxonomy): Eukaryota > Viridiplantae > Streptophyta > Magnoliopsida > Poales > Poaceae > Triticum > Triticum dicoccoides. Next base: position 193,558,353 of record NC_041382.1, read on the forward strand.
AGGGGGGGTGAATAGGCGATTTTTATGAAAGTCTTCAAAACGTGGAAGTTATGAAGACAAACAGTAGAGATATGCCTATTACTATGCAGCGGAAGTTAGACTACACTAGGCAAGCCATGGTCAAGTATCAACAGAGTGAAAGCACAGTGACAAATACCTGTAGTGTAATTAGGATCAGGTAGGAAGATACTATGAAGCCAAACAGATCATACACTCACGATGTGAAGACAAAAGATAGAATAGACACGCAATGACTTCACAATGAGTGATCAGTAAGTAAAAGGAAGTGAAGATGAAACCAGTGACTCGTTGAAGACAATGATGTGTTGGACCAGTTCCAGTTGCTATAACAACTGTACGTCTGGTTGGAGCGGCTAGGTATTTAAACCTTAGGACACACAGTCCCGGACCCAGTCCTGAACACGCAGCTCAGGACACCAAGTCCTCACCGTATTCTCCTTGAGCTAAGGTCACATAGTTCTCGCCCAATCACTCTGGTAAGTCTTCAAGGTAGACTCCCAAACCTTCACAGACTTCGTTCACTGGCAATCCACAATGTCTCTTGGATGCTCTGAACGCGACGCCTAACCGTCTAGGGATGCACAGTCCTCAAGTGTAATAAGTCTTCAGATCACACAGACAAGAAGATTTAAGTGATGCCCAATGTTCTCTGGCTCTGGGTGGTTAGGGCTTTATCCTCGCAAGGAATTCTCTCTCTCAAAGGCTTCGAGGTGGGTTGCTCTCAAACGACAAAAGTCGTACTCTCAATCTGAGCAGCCCAACCGTTTATGGTTGTAGGGGGTGGGATATTTATAGCCACTTGGCAACCCGACCTGATTTGTTCGAAATGACCCTGGGTCACTAAGGAACTGACACGTGTCTCAACGGTCAGATTTCAAACTCTCATGGCAACTTTACTTGGGCCACAAGCAAAGCTGACTTGTCCGGCTCTGGACAAGATTCGCTCTCATTGTCTTCACTCGAAGACATAGGTTTTTGGTTTAAGCATCACTTCAGTCATTCTGACTGGTTCTCCTGGACCCCACTTAACAGTACGGTGGTTCCTATGACTCAACACAAAAGAAAAAGAACTACGAAAGATCTAAGTCTTCGAGCTCCATAGGCTTCATAACGTGTCTTCTTTTGTCATAGTCTTCAATGTGAATATCTTCATATACCACCTTTGGCTTCAATGTCTTCATACATTTTTAGGGGTCATCTCTGGTAGTAAAACCGAATCAATGAGGGACTTCTACCTGTGTTATCCTGCAATTCTCACAAACACATTAGTCCCTCAACTAGGTTTGTCGTCAATACTCCAAAACCAACTAGGGGTGGCACTAGATGCACTTACAATCTCCCCCTTTTTGGTGATTGATGACAAACTAGTTGAAGTTTTCAACGGGGAATATAGTCTGTGAAATTGTAAAGGATAAGGAATTGTCTTCATAAGTTGCAAGGGCTCCCCCTGAAGATGTGCATATAAGTTAATTTGCTTTTGGAATGCAAATGCACATGGCAGGTTGTACTTGTGGAGATCCACTTCAGCTTATGATGACAATCCACTATGCATGTGAAAGTATATGAAGATAATGACATGCATAATGGAAAATAGACGTCTACAGAATGAGATAAGTGCGGAATTTATCGTCGCACATGAGGAATTTATCTTCTCATAACAGGGTGGCAAACAAGTAGCAGACGACCATCTGGTTTAAGTGTTACAACTCATAAGAACCAAATGTAGCAAAAAAAACGAGAGTTGTAAGCACGAAGCAAAATATAAGGCACCCGCCCATATGAACCCGCTTGAAGACTATCAATCTCATATGCTTCTCCCCCTTTTGTCAGTAATGACCAAAAAGGTTTGAAGACATAGAGCCTCTACTCGTTCCCATGAGGAGTAGATGAAGTAGCAGGGTTGTTGGCGTTGTTTGGCGGTGCAGAAGAGCTTGGAGGTGCTGAAGCAGGTGGCTGTGAGGTAGCATCATCTTCTTCCTTAATGATTCTGCCAGTGACTGTGGCAGCAGAGGAAGAAAACTCAGAGTCTTCAAGAGATGGAGTCCCCAGCAACACAGCTCTTCGAGGAGGTGTGGAGTCAAATTTGAATCTCTCAGTGAAGCCATCCTCTTGAAGATCAGCTTCAGAAAGCATCATCGTTAGCCCTTTCCATGTGCGGCGACAGGTTTCATGGGCAATGAAAGCGTTCTTGGTGGCAAGATTTTGGATGCGATTTACATCCACTAAGAGGCTTTTCATCTGTCTCTTCAACCAGTCATGATGCCTATCCTGCTTTTGATGAAGGGCCACAAGAAGCTCTCGGTCGTTGAGAACACGAGTGTGCTTCTTGGGTCTTGAAGCAGTGACACTGTCAGTGGCTTTAGTTGAAGCAGGGTGTGGTGCACGTGTAGTGCCAACCAAAGGATACACCCTGGAGATGGCTTCAACACCTTCAACATTTTGAGTGAAGCTCTGGTGTTCTGCATTCTGAAGACTCAGAGGTTGCTTGGCAGGTTCAGCATAGATGGCTTCAACAGAGGTATCCACATCAGGCAAGAAGATCCGATGGTTGCGGGCTGAGGGCTGATACGAGATGGCTGAGTGAAGTTTGATCAGCCTCATTACCCAAGGAGCATAGAACTTTAAACCAAACAGATCTGAGCCTGATGCAGCTAGTTGGCATATGAAGAAATCCTGTGCATTGAAGCATTTGCCATGAAGGATACAGAATATCAGAGTCTTCATTGCACCCTCGATCTTGGCATTTGGAGAGTGTCCTTTAATGGGCCAGAGAGTCCGCCGGATGATGTGATAGATGGTCCTGGGCAGGTACTCAAGGTCTTCAACGAAGAACTCTGTGGGATAAGGAGCATCGTGGGGCAATGGCTTCATCATGGAGAGCATCTGACTCATATTTGGTTTAGGCCTCTGAAATATGCTCTCAATAACTTCAGTGTGTAGCCAATAGCCTTGCTCAAAGAATTCGCCTGGAGTGGGCAGGCCTGTGAGCTCAATGATATCAAATGCATTGGCTTCATGATGAACGTTGCCAGTCATCCACTCTAGGACCCAAGTCTTCGGATCTCTGTTGTATCCTTTGATGTGCAGTGTGGCATAGAATTGTAGCAGGAGCTCTTCGTTCCAATGCTCTTCATTAGTAACAAACTGTAGCAGACCCACTTGTTTGAAGCAATCCAACGCTTCCTCTAGATAGGGCAGACCAGCAATAGCTTCAACATCAAGGCACTTGTGCGGGAAAAATGCGATCTTGGTTGTACAGTATGCAAGAGTAGTAGCTGCACTGAGGATAGCTCCAGAACCTATCTGATGAAATCCTTTCCCTGGAATAGGGGTTCTTGGAGCTATTAAAGATGGTATTATCTGCCCTGAAGCCATTGATGTTGAAGGAGCCAGGTGCTGATGCAGGACCTGGAAACCTTGGCAGTCTGGGGATTGGCTTCTGGACCTGAGGCCTGTGCTCAACGTGATAGTTGAATTGGGGACCTGCAGCAGACTCAGGAACAGAAGTTGTGGGTTCAGTGGCTTCGCTGTCTTCTGAAGCTTTTGCTGGGGAGGGCTCCACATTAGCTTTGTTGTTGGTTGTGGCAGCCTCAAGATTTTCATCCTCTGCTTGACTAGCTGGAGGGTCGGTCACAAGCACATTCTCCTGGAGAACTGCTTCTTGGTGGAGCAGTGGAGTGGGCTCTTGTGGTGCTTCTTCTGCGGCTGATGCAGCCGGAATGTCTTCAGCATAGACTTGAGGCCTTGGACCTTTGTGAAGCCTGTGGAACGCAGACGACGCCTGTGGGGTTGGAGTGGGCTGGGCCTCATAGTCTTCTTCCTCTTAAGGGCGATCCGCCCATGAAGCATCCTGTGCAATTGGCGTCAGTGGACGACCAATGCTGATGAGTTCGCTGTGTTCTAACTGAGGAAGCGCTGCATCATCTTCTACATTGTCACGATGACCAATGTCTTCAGCAGCGATGGGATCAGCTGCTGGAATGTCTTCAGCTTCACGAGCCTCTGTGGAAGCAGGCTCATGAACCGTCAGTTGATGTTCTGCGTCAGGGTGAACCATAGAAATAGGTTCAACTATCAAGGGCTCTGTGGGAGGAGCCCGAGATTTCTTGGTCTTTCTCTTTTTCTTGCTGGGGCAGTAGGAGAGGCTTCAGAGCTTTTCCTCTTCCTGGCTTCAGCCTCAGCAGTTCTTGTCTTCTTGAGCTCTGAAGCTGTTGACCGGCTCTTTGGCTTCGAGCCAGTCATTGCAGTTGGGAAGACAAGCGGAACTGCTTCCTGCCTTGGTGCCTCTGGTTCAGCTGGAACAGTCTTCTTATTTTTCTTTGCGGCCATCTTGGGGTCGATGCCAGGATGCCCAAGTGCCTTGCGCTTCTCAGCCTCATTGTAGGCTTGCACACATCTGTCAGCCAGAGACTTCATCCACTCACGTGAACCCTGAGCTTCTGCATGGTTCTTCAGAAAGTTTTCCTTTAGCTCATGCAACATGATCTTGCAGCTATTCACTTCTTGCACGCTGAGCTTGGCCATATTCTTCTTGAACTGAGCCTTTTCATGATCAATTTTCTGCTTCAGTTCAACAATGCGCTGGGCAATAGCAAGTTCTGAAGCAATAGCGCCTTGGAAGGCGACGCTGAGGCCAACGGGCAGCTGTAGATCTTCAAAGCTGATGTTTGGTGTGGCAAACCACTCGTCAATGAAGTTGTGGATGATGGCGACATCAAAGAGAGGCAGATTGTTGAAGATTTCTGCTTCTTCTTTGCTCTTGATGAGTTGCTCAAGAGCGTCATCTCCAAGATCTTCATCACTTGACAGATCAATGGATTCATTGCGCAGGATGGTAGCAGCTGTGAGCTCTTTGCCAGTGTGAGACGGAGGCATCTTCTCCTCTTGGTGCCTTGAGACGCGTGATAAGTCTTCAGACTGCACACTGTCTTCAGGAGGTGCAGTCGCCAATGGCTTCGCCTTTGAGATTTTTGGTGAAGGGGCTGGCTTTGAAGCGTTTGGCTTCTTCAACTGCTTAGGCTTCGGCACTGCAGGCACTGCTGGCGCTTCATCAGACTCAGTGTCAGCTGCAGGCTCATTCACTGCAGTCCCTTCAACCAAGATGTAGGTGATGAGGCCTTCAAGGTTGGCATACGGACCGATGACATTGGGTTCTGCTTCTCGTGTGCCATCTGCCCTTGGTGCTGAGGGACCAGGGTTGAAGTCTAACCCAAATTTCTTCTTGTTCTGCTTCGCTGAGTTTTGGGCAAACTGGAAGTTGCGCTTAAACAGATTGTCGTCACGACACCAGAGTAGTGACGACGGATGTGCATCATCAGGCTGTGGCCCACAAACCATGCATGGATAGAAGCTTTGGGCAATAGCTTCATCTCTGGACCTGGGTACAAGGTTCTTGTGTAAGATGTCTCCCCACAGTCTTTTGATGGCACTTTTCTCAGCATACTCTTGGGTTGTGAAGCGGTATTTGAACTATTGTTCTGCCCAATAGCGTCGACTCCAATGGATTCGGGTCTTGCGCTGACCATAATTCTCTTCAGGATCTGTTTTATACATTTCTGCCAGTTCATCAGGCAGATCTTTGGATGTTCCTCCACGTCGCTGTCTGCCCCCCTTCCTTGCTGCTGTTTCTGAAGCCATAAACCTTAACTTGGAAGGCTTCAAGACGTTCAAAGGCTTCAAAGGCTTTCTTTTGCTGGACCAACAGGAACTGGCTTCAGGAGAATTTATGTGATGCTGTAGGAATTCTGCAAATGAATGCAGACTATGAGAACCAATGGATTCTCCCACGGACATGTACCTGTGACAGCATTAAGGTGCGAGGGAAGGGGAAGAGGTCATATGCATTCTTAGAAGATTTTGAAGATAAATCAGTTTAGAAGACATTGACCTCATCGTGCGAAGACATTCACTCATAGATAAGAAGTTGGTTCCAGATTTGTACGAATCCACAGATCAGTACAAGTGAGGAATCTAACTACTTTTTGAAGCACAAGTGAATATTCTAGGCATGTTCTGAGATGCAGTTTGAGAGAGATCTAGTTTGTGTGAGCAGAAACTGCTTGTGGTAGAAAGTGACGGATCAATAGGATCAACGGTGCTGTAAAAAGGCAGTTTTATTTACCACACTGAGAACTGCTAGACGGAGCAAGAGATGAGGCCGAGCAGTTCACTCGTCCGTGCCCTAACTTGGCGACAGAGGAGACCTACGGCGACGGCGGAGAGGACGATGTCCGCGGTCGGCGTGAAGACGACATCGGAGAGGTTGCGGCAGCGAAGCGCTTCATCGCCGGCGTCGTCAAGAGCTAGCGGTGGCGCTAGGGTTCGTGTGAGGGTGGAAGAAGAGATAGTTACCGCAGTGAGTGTGTATTTATAGGCATAGGGGCGACACTGTGCTATTACACAGGTGCCCCTGGCGATTCGCATCTAAGGAACGCGTGGCCAGTTTGCGGAAGTTTGGGGTTTGTTCCACGTCCCACGCACGCCTGGATTGTCGGGTGGTCGTTCCTGCTTCTCCGGATTTTATGTGGAGGAATGAGCATTGAAAACGGACTTTATGGTTGTCTCTATATCTTCTGCTGACAAGGACACAGTGAAGACATTCGACAGTTTCAATAGAATGCATATGACTTGGAGAGATAGAGTTTGAGATAGAAAGCATAGACAAGTTGGGGTCCGATCACATTCACTTAGTTCAAAAGATTCAACACAAAGATATAGCTATAAGTGAATGCTGTAGAGGACAGAACACTAGCATGTATATATATATATATATATATATATATATATATATATATATATATATATATATATATATATATATATATATAATCAACATAGTGAAGATAATCATGAAAATATGTTGAGTTCCGAGCCAAACCAAATAATAAGACATTGCAAGGTAACGCCATGAGTGAAACACTTCAAAATAGAACGTTTGGTGGTGGCGTTACCCACCGTATAGGAAGTATTGGACCCAGACACGCGCACAATTATCGTGGCGCTCCGAAGTCAAATTCCACATTAATGTATTCACACTTAGAATGTATGTCTTCATTGATTGAAGATATACTTTACTTTGTGTGTTGCACATCTAAGTCATCATATGCATAAGTGTTAGGATGTGTGCCTGATCACAGGACATTTGAGGATTCTAGGATATTTAGCTCACACCGTAACTTGCAAAACCTCTTCTCATCCAAGGGCTTGGTGAAGATATCTGCCAATTGCTCTTCAGTGTTGATGTGTATGATATCAATGTCTTCCTGCACAACATGATCTCTGAGAAAGTGATGACGAATTTCAATGTGCTTTGTCTTCGAGTGCTGAACTGGGTTGTTGGCAATCTTGATGGCGCTTTCGTTGTCGCAGTAAAGTGGCACTTGCTTCAGATGAATGCCATAGTCCTTGAGTGTTTTCTTCATCCACAGAAGCTGAGCGCAGCAAGATCCAGCAGCAATGTATTCAGATTCAGCAGTGGAGAGAGATACACAGTTCTGCTTCTTTGAAGACCAATAGATGATGTTCTTGGCAGTAGAGTCCAGTTGAATGAATTTCTTGACATCAGCAGCAGTGACACCTTCTCCAGCCTTGGGAACGCCATTCTTGACGACATACCATAGGTCGACGTCAATGGCTTCAAGATGCATACGCATCTTATTCTTCCAGTAGGGATATTCAGTTCCATCAAAGACGGGGCACGCAGCGAAGACTTTAATTATCCCTGCAGTCGACATAGCTAAAACTCCAGGTGGTTAAACCGAATCACACAGAACAAGGGAGCACCTTGCTCTGATACCAATTGAAAGTGCGTTATATCGACTAGAGGGGGGGTGAATAGGAGATTTTTATGAAAGTCTTCAAAACGTGGAAGTTATGAAGACAAACAGTAGAGATATGCTTATTACTATGCAGCGGAAGTTAGACTACACTAGGCAAGCCATGGTCAAGTATCAACAGAGTGAAAGCACAGTGACAAATAGCTGTAGTGTAATTAGGATCAGGTAGGAAGATACTATGAAGCCAAACAGATCATACACTCACGTTGTGAAGACAAAAGATAGAACAGACACGCAATGACTTCACAATGAGTGATCAGTAAGTAAAAGTAAGTGAAGATGAAACCAGTGACTCATTGAAGACAATGATGTGTTGGACCAGTTCCAGTTGCTGTGACAACTGTACGTCTGGTTGGAGCGGCTAGGTATTTAAACCTTAGGACACACAGTCCCAGACACCCAGTCCTGAACACGCAGCTCAGGACACCAAGTCCTCACCGTATTCTCCTTGAGCTAAGGTCACATAGTTCTCGCCCAATCACTCTGGTAAGTCTTCAAGGTAGACTCCCAAACCTTCACAGACTTCGTTCACTGGCAATCCACAATGTCTCTTGGATGCTCTGAACGCGACGCCTAACCGTCTGGGGATGCACAGTCCTCAAGTGTAATAAGTCTTCAGATCACATAGACAAGAAGACTTAAGTGATGCCCAATGTTCTCTGGCTCTGGGTGGTTAGGGCTTTATCCTCGCAAGGAATTCTCTATCTCAAAGGCTTCGAGGTGGGTTGCTCTCAAACGACAAAAGCCGTACTCTCAATCTGAGCAGCCCAACCGTTTATGGTTGTAGGGGGTGGGCTATTTATAGCCACTTGGCAACCCGACCTGATTTGTCCGAAATGACCCTGGGTCACCAAGGAACTGACACGTGTCTCAATGGTCAGATTTCAAACTCTCATGGCAACTTTACTTGGGCCACAAGCAAAGCTGACTTGTCCGGCTCTGGACAAGATTCGCTCTCATTGTCTTCACTTGAAGACATAGGTTTTTGGTTTAGGCATCACTTCAGTCATTCTGACTGGTTCTCCTGGACCCCACTTAATAGTACGGTGGTTCCTATGACTCAACACAAAAGAAAAAGAACTGTGAAAGATCTAAGTCTTCGAGCTCCATAGGCTTCATAACGTGTCTTCTTTTGTCATAGTCTTCAATGTGAATATCTTCATATACCATCTTTGGCTTCAATGTCTTCATACATTTTTAGGGGTCATCTCTGGTAGTAAAACCGAATCAATGAGGGACTTCTACCTGTGTTATCCTGCAATTCTCACAAACACATTAGTCCCTCAACTAGGTTTGTCGTCAATACTCCAAAACCAACTAGGGGTGGCACTAGATGCACTTATGGATCCTAGAACAACCTACGTTCGAACATAACTCAAGACCGTGTTCTCTTCTCGGACTCCGCCGAAAATAGACCATCATGGCCACACACTCAGTTGATTCATCTTAATTAAGTTACGATTCAGGTTTTCTACAACTTGACATTAACAAATTCCCATCTGCCCATAACCGCGGGCACGACTTTCAAAAGTTCAAATCCCTGTAGGGATGTCCCAACTTAGCCCATCACAAGCTCTCACGGTCAACGAAGGATATTCCTTCTCCCAAGACAACCCGATCAGACTCGGAATCCCGGTTACAAGACATCTCGACAAAGGTAAAACCAAACCAGCAAAGCCACCCGAATGTGCCGACAAATCCCGATAGGAGCTGCACATATCTCATTCTCAGGGCACACCGGATTGTCCAAACTTCTGGTAGGCCAGCCCAGAGTTGCCCCTGGTGGCCACCGGCGGCTGACAAATTGGACCAACACTTAGAGGAGCACTGGCCCGGGGGTTTAAAATAAAGATGACCCTTGAGTCCGCGAAACCCAAGGGAAAAGGCTAGGTGGCAAATGGTAAAACCAATGTTGGGCCTTGCTGGAGGAGGTTTATTCAAGGCGAACTGTCAAGGGGTTCCCATTATAACCCAACCCCTAAGGAACGCAAAATCAAGGAACATAACACCGGTATGACAGAAACTAGGGAGGCAAGAGTGGAACAAAACCCCAGGCAAAAGGCCGAGCCTTCCACCCTTTACCAAGTATATACATGCATTAAAGTAGACAATATATAATAATGATATCCCAACAGTAAACATGTTCCAACAAGGAACAAACTCCAATCTTCACCTGCAACTAGCAACGCTATAAGAGGGGCAGAGCAAAGCGGTAACATAGCCAAACAACGGTTTGCTAGGACAAGGTGGGTTAGAGGTTTGACATGGCAATATGGGAGGCATAATAAGCAAGTGGTAGGTATCGTAGCATAGGCATAGCAATAGAGCGAGCATCTAGCAAGCAAAGATAGAAGTGATTTCGAGGGTATGGTCATCTTGCCTGCAAAGTTCTCCGAGTTGACGTTAGCTTGATCCTCGTAAGCGTACTCAACGGGTTCCTCAATCATGTACTCGTCTCCCGACTCTACCCAAAGCAAGAACACAAGCAAAGGGAGACACAATCAACCATGGAGCACAAGCAACATGATGCAAAATATAGCATGATATGCGGGACGTGATATGCAATGCATATGCATGCTTCGGAAAGGAAAGATTGAACCTGGCCTCAACTTGGAAAACCAAAAGTGACACTGGAAAGAGGAGTTGATTTTGGTCGAAATTGATATAAAGATCACTGGAAACGGATGCACGGTTTGCAAATGACAAGCAAAACAAATATGGCACCGATGTGCGATTAACAGCACGAGGCCATCTAAATGCATCAAGAAAGATAAGCTACTGCACTCTAACATAACAACAAAGCACATTGCAGTGATCCACTCAAGATGCTTGACAAAATATGAACACTAAGCTACGGCTAATTCACTCAATAGCAGGTTCAAACAAGCATGCCAAAAGTGCAAAAGATAACAGGTTACTGACTTAGTGAAATTAACAACATGCCAGGAATTTAACATCAAGGAGCAATGTTTAGAGCAAGATAACAACATGCTACAAGAACATATCATGGCAAAGCAAAGCATGGCATGAAGCTACTCAAAGCATACAACAAAGTCCCTTACTGACTATAAGCCAAAAGGGATCAGAAAATACAATGGAATCCATGTGAACATAGCAACTTTCATTAACAGATTCAGACTTAGCAGAAAACTGGAGTGGCGCAGAAAACTGGAATACACTACGGAAAAGAGCTAATTTGCCGTCAGGGGGCGTCTTTGCCGTCAGCTTTTCATCGGGCAAGATGGCAAAGAAAGGTTTGCCGTTATCACCAGACGGCAAAGAAAAACTGACGGCAAAATATACTTCGCCGTCTGTGAAAAAAAACACAGACGGCAAAGAGCACACTTTGCCATCTGTGAAACAAATCATAGACAGCAAAGAATCTTTGCCGTCAATTTTTTCTCTCGCAGACGGCAAAGAATCTTTACCGTCTGCGGTTTTTTTTACAGACAGCAAAGAAGAAACACAAGACGCGGATCGATCACATGGATCGATGACATGGCACGATCTAGTCCACTCATCCCAACTCCCCACAGCGCCCCACCCCACAGGGCACCCCACGCCCGACGCCCTACGCGCCCCCACCACTATCTCTCTCTCCCTTATCCTCCCGACACCCACCCACACCACGTCTCTCTCCCTTCTCTCTCTGCTCTCGATCCACAACAACCGGCGCCCGAAACCACCTCATCCGCCGCCCCCCACCTTCGCCCACCGGCCCAGGCCCCTTCCTCTCAAACCCCCGCGCCGCCGGCCCCTGCCCCATCCCCCGCCGCTGCCCCTGCCGGCTTCCACGCCCCATCCCCCGTCGC
>NC_041382.1:193570198-193572218 GCF_002162155.2 Triticum dicoccoides
GCGCCACCGGAGCCCGCCTCCACCCATGCCACCGGCTGTGCGCCGCCTGCCCTCCTCCGCCCGCGCAACCGGTCGCGCTGCTCCCGCAACCGGCCACGCGCCGCCCATGTCCGCCCGCCATCGCCTGCGTCCACCCGTGCCACCGGCTGCGCGCCGCCTGCCCTCCTCCGCCCGCGCAACCGGCCGCGCGCCGCCCCAGCAACCGGCCACGCGCCGCCCGCGTCCGCCCACCTTCGCCTGCGTCCGCCTGCTCCGTCCTGCGTCCGCCCGCTCCGTCCGCCCACTGGGGGCCGCCACTGCCGGCGCCAGCGCCACCAGATCGAGCGCGTCCCGCAGTGGCCTACACAAGAGGAGTGGCGGATCAAGAAGCGGTGTTCGTCTCCACCAGATTGAGGCTGCGGTGGATCGAGAAGATATCGTGTAATATTGTTTTTTTTGCAGGCTATTCATGTAATATTGTTGTGTATTCTGATGTAGACATGTAGTATTGGGTATTGTATAATGTGTATTGTGTACAATCTAGTGTGGTACATCATTTAGGTTTTTTTCAATCTGGAAATATCGATAATATGTATTGTATAGGAAGATTGTAGTGGGGTTTGATTACCGCGTCGACCATCCCGTGAAATATTGGCTAGCTGATCTCAATTGTGCACTGTGGGTTCAGTTTTTACTTGATTAAAAAATATTTCTATGCCGTCTGTGATGTTTGAGGTTGATGGCAAAGATGGCGTTTGGCTGATGGCAAAGATGCTTTTCTTTGCTGTCTGTAAATTATTCGGTTGACGGCAAAGCTGATTTTTGACTGACGGCAAAATCTTTGCCGTCATCTCGACAAAAGGCTGACGGCAAAGTATATTTTTCCGGCTAATCTTTGCCGTCTGAGTTTGCCGTCTGCTTCCTGACGGCAAAATCTTTGCCATCTGGATTTAGGTGTTTGTCGTCTGTAATCCACAGACGGCAAATTGACTGTTTCCTGTAGTGATATGGCAAAACAGATATTAAGTAGGCATGTTTACGAGCTCGATGCACTCACCACAAGGCATTGCATGACAAACTAAGCATACACCCAGCAAGTAGACATGATAATTAAGCTAACCATGGCAAGAACAACCTCATAGCATGCATGGATCAACTACAACACCCTCGGCAAAATTGCTTAACATGTAAACAATCTGCCAGGAACATTTTGTAGCAAAAGTAGAGCTCGATTGAGTCATGCTAGGGTGCTCCATAATTGCAAACAAAGACATGGATGGATAGAGCACAACAATATCTCCAAAACATCCTTACTGAACATGCTCAAAAGAGGCATGGATCACTCTGTAGCAACAAGAATACATGGCATAAAAATATTAATAGGGCAAAGACTTAGAAGATTTCTAAGTCCCTCAAATCAGCAACATTACGAGAGCTAATTTGCATGCTTGTGCTAGTCACCACAAAGATCACAAAATACATGGCATACACCCCTGTAAAGATGGCATGGCATACTTCAAAACACATGTAGGGCTCAAGTTCATAGGAGGCACACATTAAACATGGCAAAAATGACAAATGTCCAAACTCTGATAAGAATATGAAACTAACATTGCATAGCACTCTTGCAACAACATTTAGGGCATCAAGATGAACTTAAATGAACATGGTGCAATGGGATGAAATGAAGTACTCGTCGAGACAAACAATTTGATATGCTACACGCCCAAAACAAAGCCACAAATGCAGAGATATCGCATGATGAAATATGCTAAAAATAACAGAAAACTAGGACGAAGTCAACCCTAATAACCGGATCTGGATCTGAGGCGACGCGCTTCCCGAGGTTCAGCGCCAGAACAGTGCTCCCCGGATCGGAGAGGAGCCGGACTTGGCGGTGGCAGCACGCCGACGACGAGGAGGAGGTGGTGGGCGGCCGGAGTTGGGCGACGTCGGCGCCGGGCGATGACGGGGCGGCGAGCGGGCGGCGGGGCCGATGCAGGGCGGCACGGCGGCGACCGGCGATGGTGGCGGCGGCGCC
>NC_041382.1:193572710-193757104 GCF_002162155.2 Triticum dicoccoides
AGGCGCGGGCGAGGAGGTAGGCGGCGGCGGGCGCGCAAAGGCGTCGGGGACGCGCATGGGCCAGGGAGGGCCGTGCCTGGGCCGAGCGGCCGGCGGCGGAGGGAGGTGGCCGGGCGAACTGGGAGGTGCCACGTGGCGGCGGGGGGGAAAGTCGGACACATCCGGCCCGAAGCGGACGCGTCCGGCGGCAAGAGGTGGGAGGAGACTAGGGTTAGGGTAGAATGGATCCGGGATTTTCGGGGGGAGTTGCCTTTTATAGGTAGAGGGAGCTAGGACGCTCCAAATTGAGCACGGTTTTCGGCCACGCGATCGTGATCGAACGACCTAGATGATGGAGGGGGTTTAGGTGGGTTTTGGGCCACTTTGGAGGGGTGTTGGGCTGCAACACACATGAGGCCTTTTCGGTTCCTCGGTTAACCGTTGGAGTATCAAACGAAGTCCAAATGGCACAAAACTTGACAGGCGGTCTACCGGTAGTAAACCAAGGCCGCTTGGCAAGTCTCGGTTCGGTTCGAAAACGTTTAACTCCCGCACACGAAAAGATGTAGAAAGGGACACCGAAGGACATAGGAGCGCCGGAATGCAAAACGGACAACGGGGAAAATTTTCGGATGCATGAGACGAACATGTATGCAAATGCGGTGCACATGATGACATGACATGAGATGCATGACAAAGACAAAAGCAACACGATGACAAAAACCCGGCAACGAGGAAATGTCATAACTTAGTGCCGGAAATGGCAAGAGTTGGAATACAAATATGGCAAGTTACATACGGGGTGTTACAACACTCCACCACTACGAAAGGATCTCGTCCCGAGATCTAGGGCTGGAAAAACACTGGGTACTCATAACAGAGGTGGTCCTCGCGTTCCCAGGTGGCTTCACGGTCGGAATGGTGTGACCACTTCACTTTCAGGAATTTGATAGACTTGTTGCGAGTCTTGTGCTCAGTTTCTTCAAGAATGGCAACATGATGCTCATGATAAGACAGGTCTTCTTGGAGATCAATCTCCTCAAAGTTGATGGTGTGGTCAGGAGTCTTGAAACACTTGCAGAGTTGAGACATGTGAAACACATTGTGCACATTTGCAAAGTTGGATGGAAGCTCAAGTTGATAGGAGAGATCACCTCTTTTGCCAGTGATCTTGAAAGGACCCACGTATCTAGGGGCAAGCTTCCCTTTGATACCGAAGTGACGAGTACCTTTCATTGGAGAGACGCGGAGGTAGACATGGTCTCCGATCTCGAAAGCCAAGTCACGATGCTTGCTATCATAGTAACTCTTCTGGCGCGATTGCGCGGCTTTGAGATTTTCACAAATGACTTTGCACATTTCTTCAGCCTCTGTGATCAAGTCATTGCCAAGAAGTTGGCGTTCACCAGTCTCTGACCAATTAAGAGGAGTACGACACTTCCTGCCATAGAGAATCTCGAATGGGGCCTTGCCCGAACTCGCTTGGAAGCTGTTGTTGTAGGAGAACTCGGCATATGGAAGACAATCATCCCACTTCATACCGAAAGAAATGACACAAGCCCTGACCATATCTTCAAGAATTTGATTGACTCGCTCGACTTGGGCACTGGTTTGAGGATGAAAGGCTGTGCTGAAGCGAATGTTGGTGCCCATGGCCTTCTGAAACGAATCCCAGAACTTAGAGGTAAAGATGCTACCACGATCTGAAGATATCAACTACGGAATGTCGTGTAGAGAGACAATCCTGGAGGTATATAGCTCTGCCAAATGAGCTGCTGTGCTAGATTCTTTGATAGGAAGAAAATGAGCCACTTTAGTGAGCTTGTCGATGAAAATGAAGATAGCATCATTGCCACGCTTGGACTTTGGAAATCCAGTCACGAAGTCCATCTCAATATGGTCAAACTTCCATTCTGGAATGGCAAGAGGTTGGAGGAGACCAGCTGGTCATTGGTATTCTGCTTTCACTCTTCTGCAGACATCACATTCATTCACGAACTGAGCAATCTCGCGCTTCATTCGAGTCCACCGATACGACTGCTTGAGGTCATGGTACATCTTTGTACTTCTAGGGTGAATAGAGAGGAGTGAATTGTGAGCTTCGTTCATAATGACTTTACGAAGGTCACCTTTAGGAACAACAATGCGATCCTCGAAGAATATAGTATCCTTGTCATCAAAACGATAGCACTTGTACTTGGGTTGACTCTTGGCAATCCCAATCTTCACCTTCTTCACCATAGCATCAAGAAGTTGAGCCTGACGAATCTGATCTTCCAAAGTAGGAGAGACTTGGAGCTTGGCAAGGAATCCTTGAGGAACAACTTGGAGATTGAGTTTGCGGAAAGCTTCACAAAGATCTGGTTGGTAAGGCTTGATAATCAAACTATTGCAGTAAGCCTTCCTGCTCAATGCGTCAGCAATTACATTGGCCTTGCCTGGAGTATATTCAATACTCGGATTATACTCTTGAATCATTTCGACCCAACGAGTCTGCCTGAGGTTGAGGTTTAGCTGAGTGAAGATATACTTGAGGCTCTTATGATCCGTGAAGATGTCCACATTCCTTCCCAACAAGAGATGTCTCCATGTTAAAAGAGCATGGACAACTGCCGCCAACTCGAGGTCATGAGTGGGGTAGTTCTTTTCATTGGGCTTCAACTGGCGAGAGGTATAGGCCACAACTTTCTTCTCTTGCATCAACACTGCACCGAGACCTTGAAGGGAAGCATCACAGAAGACCTCGAACGGTTTGGATTCATCAGAAGGAGTCAGAATTGGAGCAGTGACTAACTTCTCTTTCAGGGTGTTGAAAGCGATGTCACATTCAGGCGACCAGACATACTTCACATGCTTTTGGAGGAGGTTGGAAAGAGGCTTCGCGATCTTAGAGAAGTTCTCAATGAACCTTCGACAATAGCTTGCGGGCCCAAGGAAACTGCGAAGGTGCTTCACATTCTGAGGCGGTTCCCAATTCACAATTGCATACACCTTCTCAGGATTAACAGCTATGCCCTTGGCGGAGATGATATGCCCAAGGTAGGGAACCTCATCGAGCCAAAACCCGCACTTAGAAAACTTCGCATAGAACTGATGTTCTCTGAGTTTATCCAGCACCAATCTCAAGTGCTTGGCATGATCCTCCTTGTTCTTGGAAAAGACCAAAATGTCATCGAGGTAGACCAAGACGAAATCATTTGTGTAGGCGTTGAAGATGAAGTTCATCATGCGAGAGAATGTTGGAGGAGCGTTGACAAGGCCGAAAGACATGACAGTGTATTCATATGAACCATAGCTTGTTTTGAATGCTGTCTTGGGGATATCTTCTTCATG
Source organism: Triticum dicoccoides (assembly GCF_002162155.2). Taxonomy (NCBI): domain Eukaryota; kingdom Viridiplantae; phylum Streptophyta; class Magnoliopsida; order Poales; family Poaceae; genus Triticum; species Triticum dicoccoides. The sequence goes on from NC_041382.1 coordinate 193,576,023, forward strand.
AATGTGAATCTGATGATAGCCCATACGGAGGTCAAGCTTGGAGAATACTTGAGCACCTTTGAGTTGTTCAAAAAGCTCATTGATGTTGGGAAGTGGGTACTTGTTCTTTATGGTCTTCTTGTTCAATGGACGGTAGTCGACACAAAGTCGGTCTGTTCCACCTTCTTCTTGACGAAAAGAACACCACAACCCCATGGAGAAGAACTTGGTCGGATGAGACCCATATGCTCTTGAATATCTAGTTGTTTCTTCTTCTCCTTCAACTCTTCAGGTCCAAGCTTGTAAGGACGTTTGCAAACAGGTTCCGTGCCAGGCTCAAGATCAATGACGAATTCAACTGGCCGGTGAGGAGGCATTCCTGGAAGCTCTTCTGGGAAGACGTCTTGATATTCGCAAACGACTGGAATCTGAGAGATGGCATCCGGCTCGCCCTTCTCAATGAGAGAAAATAGTTGAATGGTATCATCACGAGCGGCAAAGACGATAACATCCTCAGACGAATGTGTCAATTGAATCTGCCTGGCAGCACAATCAAGCTGAGCCTTGTGCTTAGAAAGCCTGTCCATTCCGAGAATAAGATCAATATCCGAGTTACCAAGGACCACTAGAGAGGACAGAAACTTATAGTCGCCCAATGTGATGGAAACATCAGGGACCACATAGCTTGCGTGCAAGTATTTACCCGGTGAGACAACTACTAACGGTCTATGCAAATCTTGGAAAGCCAACTCATGCTTAGATGCAAATGGTCTTGAGATGAAACAATGTGATGCACTAGTGTCAAAAAGAACTTCTGCAGGAATATCGTTAATAGGAAGGTTACCCATTATCACATCTGATGAGTCCTCTGCCTGAGCTGCGTTCATCATGTTGACCTTTGCAAACTTGGGATTATGCTTGACCATTGCGGTGCTAGCAGATCTCACAGGAGGAGGAGGAGGAAGACACCTCTGATTGAAGCATTTGTTTGCATAGTGACCCTTTTGCTAACACTTGTTGCACGTAACCTCCGAGAGCGGACGGTGATACGGAGCACTTGATCTTGGAGCATGAGACGAAGTCTTGTTCTGAAAGCCTGGGTTGGGTGGGTGGGAAGATCCATTGCCACCTTTGCTCTTCTGCTGATAAGGCTGATGGAATGGAGGAGGAGGAGGCAACCAATACTTTTGCTGCTTAGTTGCCACTTGAGTTGAGGAAGAAGGAGTTGCATCCCTGACTCGCTTCTTGGAAGCATCACACTTGAGCTGAGCAGTCTCTTGCTTCAGTGCCATGTTGTAAAACTCATCGTACTTCTTCGGCTCAAAAAGCATGAGAGCTAGTTGGAGATCTTCTCTAAGGCCACCTTTGAACTAATAAATCATGCTCTTCTCGTCAGGGATGTCTTGCTTAGCGAAATGAGCGAGCTTCTGGAACATGATGTTATACTGGTAAATAGACAAGCTGCCTTGCTTCAGGTTGCAGAACTCCTCACGCTTGCTCTCAACAACACCCTGAGGAATGTGGTGAGCTTTGAAGTCTTGACGGAATTCATCCCAGGTAATCACACGTCCTCCTCTGGAATCTTTGTATTGCTGATACCACTCTGCAGCTTGGTCTTTGAGTTGGAACGAAGCAAACTTGACAAAGTCCTCAGGTCTGACATTGCTGCACTCGAAATGCTTGCAGATATCCACGAGCCAATCATCAGCGTCTGTTGCCTCAACACAGTTGCTGAAGGTATTTGGCTGGTTTGCGAGGAACTAGTTGAGTGTAGCAAACTGATTCTGAAAGTTGCCATGCCCTTGATTTCCTTGGTTGCGCTCTTGCAAGAGTTGCATAAGCATCTGCGTGTTGGCATTGGTAGCGGCCATCACAGCTTGCCATGCCTCCGGAGGTGGAGGTCGTGGTGGCGGTTCAGGATTCTGACGTGTTGGAGGAGCCATCTTGAAGAGGGTGACATCCGTTAGCATATTGACAGACATATATTCAAGCTGAATCAAATGGATCGAAATTGCAACATATAGTCTTAACATCTGAACAAAATGAACGAATGAATTCCGAATTAAATGGTCACACTTCCATAAATTGAGAAGCCACTTAGATAGAGGTAGAAGAATAAAACAACAAGGTATGGACAAGAACAAATACTTGGTGAGGATTAACCAATCGCAAACCAAATATTTGCAGAAGAAATACTAGAGCTACATGAATTCCCACCTATGAAATTCCCGAAATTCTCCCGGTTATGCAATCAGGTGTTGGGGATACAGGGGAAGCATAATATCTCACCCAAAGCTAGCAAATCCTACATCCAGTTGTATCCATCCTTCAACACATAACCAAGAAACCTTCGGAAATCATTTACCTCAACCTTCGAAAAGCATCCGTTATACGAGTTATGGCAATACTCCCGAACTCCCGCCCCAGTACTGGGTGGCGTCGAGGTTATCTCACCAACAACTGCATAAAAGAGATTTTCGATGTCGGCGAAACTCAGGTATTCCATAACTGCAATGATAAAATTGTGACGACAACACCTCGGAGCTCAACTCCCCGGGACACTGCCACAACCCCTAAATGTCAGGAGGCACCAAGAACAATGTTCTCGTCACAAAACCATCGAAACGATTCCAAGATACCTGCGTGATCCTAAATTTTTTTAGTGAAATTTGAGAAGAGAAGAGTCAAAACTCTACATCAGGATGCCTCACCAAAGCGACGAAGGGACTAAGGAGTAAAAAGAATCCTACTCTCCGATATATATAATCCTAAATGACTCAAAACATTTTTCTAGACTCCACAACGCCAGCGATTCGATCAACCAGGGGGCTCCTAAGTCGGGGAAGGCCCTGATTACCAACTTGTAACGCCCATGATGCGGCTATATCTCCCACGTGTCGAAGCACGACTTAGAGGCATAACCGCATTGTAAGCAATGTTGCAAGTGGGGTAATCTTCACACAACCCATGTAATGAATAAGGAAAAGAGGTACATAGTTGGCTTACACTCACCACGTCACACAATAGCATAAATATCATTACATTCATCTAGAGACAATCAAGGTCCGACTACGGAACCAAAATAAAGACAACCCCAAATGCATAATGACCCCGATCGTCCCAACTGGGCTCCACTACTGATCGTCTGGAAAGGAAACGTAGTATCGTCCTGAGTCCTCATCAAACTCCCACTTGAGCTCATTCGAATCTCCTGGAGCGGTATCAGCGGTCCCTGCATCTGGTTTTGAAGTAATCTGTGAGTCACGGGGACTCAGCAATCTCACACCCTAGCGATCAAGACTATTTAAGCTTATAGGTGGGGAAAAAGGTATGAGTTGGAGCTGCAGCAAGCACTAGCATATATGGTGGCTAACATATGCAAATGAGAGCGAGAAGAGAAAGGCAAGGCATGGTCGAGAATCTATGATCAAGAAGTGATCCTAGAACAACCTACATTCAAACATAACTCAAGACCGTGTTCTCTTCCTGGACTCCACCGAAAAGAGACCATCACGGCCACACACTCAGTTGATTCATTTTAATTAAGTTACGATTCAGGTTTTCGACAACTGGACATTAACAAATTCCCATCTGTCCATAACCGCAGGCACGGCTTTTGAGAGTTCAAATCCCTACAGGGGTGTCCCAACTTAGTCCATCACAAGCTCTCAAGGTCAACGAAGGATATTCCTTCTCCCAAGACAACCCGGTCAGACTCGGAATCCCGGTTATAAGACATCTCGACATTGGTAAAACTAAACCAGCAAAGCCACCCGAATGTGCTGACAAATCCCGATAGGAGCTGCACATATCTTGTTCTCAGGGCACACCGGATTGTCCAAACTTCCAGTAGGCCAGCCCAGAGTTTCCCCTGGTGGCCACCGGCAGCTGACAAATTGGACCAACACTTAGAGGAGCACTGGCCCGGGGGTTTAAAATAAATATGACCCTTGAGTCCGTGAAATCCAAGGGAAAAGGCTAGGTGGAAAATGGTAAAACCAATGTTGGGCCTTGCTGGAGGAGTTTTATTCAAGGTGAACTGTCAAGGGGTTCCCATTATAACCCAACCGCGTAAGGAACGCAAAATCAAGGAACATAACACCGGTATGATGGAAACTAGGGCGGCAAGAGTGGAACAAAACACCAGGCAAAAGGCCGAGCCTTCCATCCTTTACCAAGTATATAGATGCATTAAAGTAGACAAGATATAATAATGATATCCCAACAATAAACATGTTCCAACAAGGAATAAACTCCAATCTTCACCTGCAACTAGCAACGCTATAAGAGGGGCTGAGCAAAGCGGTAACATAGCCAAACAATGGTTTGCTAGGATAAGGTGGGTTAGAGGTTTGACATGGCAATATGGGAGGCATGATAATCAAGTGGTAGGTATCATAGCATAGGCATAGCAATAGAGCGAGCATCTAGCAAGCAAAGATAGAAGTGATTTCGAGGGTATGGTCATCTTGCCTGCAAAGTTCTCCGAGTTGACGTTAGCTTGATCCTCGTAAGCGTACTCAACGGGTTCCTCGATCATGTACTCGTTTCCCGGCTCTACCCAAAGCAAGAACACAAGCAAAGGGAGCCACAATCAACCACAGAGCAATGCACAAGCAACATGATGCAAAACATGGCATGATATGCGGGACGTGATATGCAATGCATATGCATGCTTCGGAAAGGAAAGATTGAACCTGGCCTCAACTTGGAAAACCAAGAGTGCCACTGGAAAGAGGAGTTGATTTCGGTCGTAATCGACATAAAGATCACCGGAAACGGATGCACGGTTTGCAAATGACAAGCAAAACAAATATGGCACCGATCTGCGATTAACAGCACGAGGCCATCTAAATGCATCAAGAAAGATAAGCTACTGCACTCTAACATAACAACAAAGCACATGGCAGTGATCCACTCAAGATGCTTAACAAAAGATGAACACTAAGCTACAGCTAATTCACTCAATAGCAGGTTCAAACAAGCATGGCAAAAGTGGAAAAGATAACAGGTTACAGACTTAGTGAAATTAACAACATGCCAGGAATATAACATCAGGAAGCAATGTTTAGAGCAAGATAACAACATGCTACAGGAACATATCAAGGCAAAGAAAAGCATGGCATGAAGCTACTCAAAGCATACAACAAAAGTCCCTTACTGACCATAAGCCAAAAGGGATCAGAAAATACAATGGCATCCATGTGAACATAGCAACTTTCATTAACAAATTCAGACTTAGCAGAAAACTAGAACATGGCAAAACAGATATTAAGTAGGCATGTTTATGAGCTCAATGCACTCACCAAAAGGAATTGCATGACAAACTAAGCATACACCCAGCAAGTAGACATGATAATTAAGCTAACCATGGCAAGAACAACCTCATAACATGCATGGATCAACTACAACACCCTCAGCAAAACTGCTTAACATGTAAACAATCTGCCAGGAAAATTTTGTAGCAAAAGTAGAGCTCGATTGAGTCAAGCCAGGGTGCTCCATAATTGCAAACAGAGACATGGATGGATAGGGCACAACAATATCTCCAAAACATCCTTACTGAACATGCTCAAAAGAGGCATGGATCACTCTGTAGCAACAAGAATACATGGTATAAAAATATTAACAGGGCAAAGACTTAGAAGTTTTCTAAGTCCCTGAAATCAGCAACATTATGAAAGCTACTTTGCATGCTTGTGCTAGTCACCACAAAGATCACAAAAATACATGGCATACACCCCTGTAAAGATGGCATGGCATACTTCAAAACACATGTAGGGCTCAAGTTCATAGGAGGCACACATTAAACATGGCAAAAATGACAAATGTCCAAACTCTGATAAGAATCTGAAACTAACATTGCATAGCACTCTTGCAACAGAATTTAGGGCATCAAGATGAACTCAAATGAACATGGTGCAATGGGATGAAATGAAGTACTCGTCGAGACGAACAATTTGATATGCTACGTGCCCAAAACGGAGCCACGGATGCACAAATATGGCATGATGAAATATGCTAAAAATAACGGAAAACTAGGACGAAGTCAACCCTAATAAACCGGATTTGGATCTGAGGCGGCGCGCTTCCCGAGGTTCGGCGTCGGAACAGTGCTCGCTGGATCGGAAGGGAGCCGGACTTGGCGGCGGCAGCACGCCGACGACGAGGAGGAGGCGGTGGACGGCCGGAGTTGGGCGACGTCGGCGCTGGGCGGCGACGGGGCGGCGAGCAGGCGGCGCGGCGGCGACCCGGTACAGCGGCGGTCGGCGATGGCGACGGCGGCGCTGGGCAGCGTCGGACAAAGAGGAGGAGGCACGGGCGAGGAGGTAGGCGGCGGCGGGCGCGCGAAGGCGGCGGGGACACGCACGGGCCAGGGAGGGCCGCGCCTGGGCCGAGCGGGCTGGCGGCGGAGGGAGGCGGCTGGGTGAACCAGGAGGTGCCACGTGGAGGCAGCGGGTCAAGTCGGACACGTCTGGCACGAAGCGGACGCGTCCGGCGGCGAGAGGTGGGAGGAGACTAGGGTTAGGGTAGAATGGATCCAGGATTTTCGGGGGGAGTTGCCTTTTTATAGGTAGAGGGAGCTAGGAGGCTCCAAATTGAGCAGGGTTTTCGGTGGGTTTTGGGCCACTTCGGAGGGGTGTTGGGCTGCAACACACATGAGGCCTTTTCGGTTCCTCAGTTAACCGTTGGAGTATCCAACGAAGTCCAAATGGCACGAAATTGACCGGCGGTCTACCGGTAGTAAACCAAGGCTGCTTGGCAAGTCTCATTCCAATCTGAAAACATTTAACACCTACACACGAAAAGAGGTAGAAAGGGACACCGGAGGACATAGGAGCGCCGGAATGCAAAACGGACAACGGGGAAAATGCTCGGATGCATGAGATGAACATGTATGCAAATGTGGTGCACATGATGACATGACATGAGATGCATGACAAAGACAAAAGCAACACAAAGACAAAAACCCGACAACGAGGAAATGTCATAACTTAGTGCCGGAAATGGCTACGGTTGGAATACAAATATGGCAAGTTACATATGGGGTGTTACATTCGCACACTTGAAATTTCGGGATAACAAGGCGCGGCGCGGGTTGAAGAGGTGGGAGTTTCAAAGTAGATGAGACAAAAGATACTCGAGCTTAAAATTTCGGGATAACAAGGCGCAGATTCCTTGTTCGACAGAACAAACTTAACGTGTACAAAAAAACAATTCATACAAGACACAAGAGTGTCATGTCCCCTTTTACTATATTGTTACAAATGTCACTGAAAAAACTACAAGAAAAAACTAAAAAAATCAGGAGAACAAGATTACCCTATACAGTACCAAATCGATTCGCACTTCCCTCAACAACAACAACAAAAAACAAATCAATTTCCGACAAAAGGAAGAGTCATGCCCCTTTTTATATGATTGCAAATGCCAGGATCTAGAATTTCAATTTTTGAATCTATGTTATGTTGAATTTGAAAATATCGTTAGGTGACCTTGCGGTTTATAATGGATGTAGTCCTACATTTTGATCATCCATCATATATGAACATTTTACCCCACCCTATGAACATATATATTGTCCTCTACCATATGGACTAAATTGGAATCAATTTTCCTTATTTGAATACGATTGTTGTCAAGTTATACAATCATTTAAATATTATCTTGATAACAAAAACCATGCATATAGCAGTAATCATATTTCACTATAAACTACAAGTAACATACGATCTCCAATTCAAATATTTGTATTCGTTTTATGTTGAATTCAAATCAGAGTACATTGGTCAAGGTGGCGAGATGTTCGGGGTAATCTAAACCTTGTTTTCATATGTATATAATTCTTGGATGAATTGGGACAAATTTTGGTATAAGCTTCTTGCAAAGCCGGAGATTCTCTCAATAAGCCTCGTGGTTCCGAGAGGGAACGTGTCACCTTTGTGTGCGAAACAATATATGCTGCCCCCCAAATTTTCTTTATAGAGGCAACATAGTACTATATGAGTGCCCTATTAAATTTTGGAATTATTCCGGGTTCGTTTGGCCTTTTTATACATTAATTGAGTTTCTAGACATTTAATGTGCATAATCCAAATTTGAACTGCAAGCACATGTTCCGGTGCACCAAAGTTGGTTGAAAAATCACATGTGTGTCCTTGGGTGAATTTCTAGGTCCCATGCAAGAAATGGGAATGAAACTCAAACATCTGGGCATCGTGACTCGGCCGAGAATATCGAGAAACTTGGTTTTTAAATTCATGTAAATCCAACACTCGCGTGGACTTGGCATGGTGTCATGTCATGGCACTAACATGTTGTGGTAAAAAATTGGGCCGATTTGGAACGAGATTTGGTATAAACTTCTTGCAAACCAGAGCTTCTCTCAAGAAGGCTCGTGGTTCTGAAAGGGAACATGTCACCTTTGAGTGCGAAACAATATACGCTGCCCCCCTTGAGTTTCTTTATAGAGGAAACATAGAACTACATGAGTGCCCTGTTAAATTTTGGAATTATTCCGGGTTCATTTGGCCTTTTTTATACATTAATTGAGTTTCTGGTCATTTAATGTGCATAATTCAAATTTAAACTACAAGCACATGCTCCCGTGCACCAAAGTTGGTTGAAAAATCACATGTGTGTCCTCGGGTGAATTTCTAGGTCCCATGCAAGAAATGGGAATGAAATTCAAAATTCTGGGCATCGTGGCTCACCCGAGAACCTTGAGAAGCTTGGTTTTAAAATTCTTGTAAATCCAAAACACGCCTGAAAATCATGAAACTTGGCATGGTGTCATGTCATGGTACTACCATGCTATGATAAAAAAATTGGTAGAATAGGAACAAGTTTTGGTATAATTTTCTTGCAAACCGGAGCTTCTCTCAAGAAGGCTCGTGGTTCTGAGAGGGAACGTGTCACCTTTGTGTGCACAATTCAAATTTGAAATACAAGCACAAGCTCCAGTGCACCAAAGCTGGTTGAAAAATCTCATGTGTGTCCTCGGGTAAATTTCTAGGTCCCATGCGGAATGAAATTCAAACATCTGGGCGTCGTGGCTCGGTTGAAAACATTGAGAAAATTGGTTTTTTAATTCCTAAAAAACCGAAATACGCATGAAAATCATGAAACTTGGCTTGGTGTCATGACATGGCACCAACATGCTGTGGTAATTTTGCTGTCCGATTTGCGAAGATGCACACATTAAAAATCAACAAAGTCATTTTGGAACAAGTGATGTCACGTTACAATTGATAACACAAGTATTATTGAAACCATGGGCGTTATATTTACCATTTACGTGTCGCCACATGTCCCCTTTTTTTATTAGCTAGGAGGCACCGTGCAGGGTAGCTATTTGAGTACGGGAGGCGTGCGACCAGACCCCTGCGTGTTCTTATAGGGAGGAGATCCCTTTGACCTCCATTTGCCGTCCACCTCTCTCCCAAGGTCTTCATTAATGGCTCCCAAGCCTCTGTTTAATGGCATGGCAATTAATGTCTCACTCGACTGAGATTTAAGAGAGAACAAAAAAATCTGAAAAGAAAATTTTGCACGGATCTTGATGTAAGATCCAACGGACCTATATAGCATCTACTACGACTTATAGCAAGACTGATGAATATATATAAGGACGACGAGAGTGGATAATAATTGTCTTACATAATTAGGAAGAAATTAAAAAGCCACATGCGGCTACGCCCGAAATACACAAGGCAAAATAAGAAGGAAGACACATACAACGACCTAGCTCGTTGATTTGTGCTTTCTTTATGTGCAGCAGGTTGCGGAGACTAGTTCTCGCGGCGAGCGGTGATGATCTCTTTCATCAGTTTCATGCCCTTAATACGCTGCTTGGTAGCATCCATGGATTCCTCCACCAGCCTATTGCGCTCAATGCGGAGCATGGCATTCTCGTCCATAAGTTTCTCGACGATGACACCCGTCCTCTGCAACAAGGCAGCGGTCTCCTCCGCCTGCTTCGCCCTTCTGGCGGTCTTCGCCCTCAATAGGTCGTGCTCGGCCTGAAGCTTCGCATTGCCCTCCCCTAGTTGCCGGATGACACCGGTAGACTCATCCTGCAACCTCACCCAGCTGGAGATCTGATCCATCTGGCTATGGACCATCGCATGCATGCGCCTGTAAGAGTCCTCGCCTGCCCGCGAGAAATTTTCCCAGGCCACCGCGGCGCGGCAAGACCTCCGTGCTGCTTCGGCGGCGCGGTGGGACATCGCTGCTGCTTTCGCGGCGTGGCCGGACCAGTCTGCTACATCGACGACGCGGCAAGACCTCCATGCTACTTCGGCGGTGCAGCGGGACCTCTGTGCTTTTACTGCTTCAAGGCTGGACATGTCGGCTGCTTTCGCGGCGAGCCGTGACATCTCTCGTGCTTCCTGTTCCATGCTCGCCTCTCCCTGGTGGAAATCTCTCGACCCAAAACTCACGCTGGCCATGGCTTGATTGACTTCATTGTTTTTTGTGGATGAGGAGTTGAGGAGGAATGTGCAGTCATCTTGGCATAGTAGTATTTATAATTGAGTACTACTAATATGCTCCTAAGTGTGAAACCGTTTACATTGTGATCGGTGTGAACAGGTTTGCAATTAAATATAGCGTGGTAGTAGTAGTAATTTGGAATGTGATGAGACGCGCTCAAAATTTATTGACGGATCTAGTTTCGAAGTGCGGCACTATTCCCGGATGGCGTAATGTGGGCACGTGTTCTCGACCGTGGTGTAGCATATGCCATGGTACTAGTTCTTTTTCTACTGTTGTGTACGTGCAAAAACTGACACCGTCGGATACGTATCTTACGCTTATTGGGGCATTCGACAGGAATAGCCTCGTGATTGTAGTTTCCACGCTCATCTGGTCAAGACAGGAATATATGTTTTAATTTGTGGTGGGGTAAATGTTAGAGGTTGCAGCAAATGGAGTATTGTACACTGCGGGTCTTTCAGGCTGGCCATAGTGGGGGTAACATAAGTAGTATCATGCACTTGGGACTCGCAAACATGCTTATGTGGCAGATAATTAAAGAAGAGAGAGATGGTTATAGTAACATAGGTAGATACCGTAACATAATAAATGTGATGCTACTATGTGTTATGCATGGCAATAATTGAGACCACCTATGATACTAATCTATGATACTATGCACTATAGAGGTAGTAACATAGACTAGTACATATGCATGTTACTAGTTTAAGTTACTCCCAACTGTGACCAACCTCAGCCAAGTTTAGAGGCAACCATGTGGGGCCAGTGCTATGATGTGTCGCTTCAAATCATACAACGAGGAAAAGCTTGATTTTACTACTACACGCCTTCTCCCTTGCCCATGCACGCGGTGGCTCGCAGACGAGGACATGCTTTTTCTCATAGTAGTACTACAACAAGCTATCCCTCCCGCTCGTGGTGGACGGACATGCAGCAGTGGATTCGATATTGTAGAAGCAGTAGTAGTAACATCATTGTTTGTATTCTCGAAGAGGCGAAGAGCCAAGCGCAACCCGAACGTGGCAGTTGTGAAGCTTGGAGCACGCATATAGCCAGGCTCTTGCATGAGACAAAATTGCTATGTGATCCCACTATTACTTGCTAGTATGGCCCTGTAAACTAGAAAGGAGTATTTGCCTTTCTAGATATTTCAACAAGTGACTAGACTACACCAAGACGGAGTACATATGGAGCAAAATGAGTGAATCTACACCGTAAATAAATACGTAGTTCTCTCGTTTTCCTCTCTGCCTTGGTCGCAATGCACAATAGGCACCATAGGCACCTCGTCGTCGACGGGAACGTCTCCTGACATGCGATAGACGCGAGGGGCAGTCGCCTCCATAGGTGCTTGAATGCCAAGGAGGGAGAGGGTAGCGGTTCTCGAGACGTTGAACGGTCAATGATGCATCCTCAATTACATGCAATGGGAATTAATTGGAGAAGCAGAATAGAGCCAGCACGATGTGAAGGCAACAGAGTTTGGATTCTCATATAAAGGCACCCCACCACTCCAATCCATCTACTCCTAGTCTCTAGGAAACACTGCTCACTCCAATCCAAGACCAAGTGACCAGAAGCCAAAAGCACCTATGGAGGCGATGGACGCGAGCGGCAGTCCGCTGTGCCAAATCATCCAAGGCGCCGACCTGTGGCCCCGCAGCACGCAGCTTTTCCAGACGGTGCGAGCGACCGCCGGCATCATAGCCCTCGCCGATGCTGGCTTCGCCTCTCGCATGGACGACATGATGGTCAACTCCATCCGCAAGTTCACCGTCGTCAAGAAGCGCGCGGTCGACCTTGCCGTACTGCTCCAGCCCGCGTGCCCAATCTCCTCATTGCCTGCCACCCTCATCGGCCTCCATGGTGACGAACTCTTTCAAGCCCTGGTGGCCCTGCAGGTGCCGGAGGTCGCGACGAGGAATGTGCACCTCGAGGCCGCGCTCGCCGCACAGCGCGTCGCCATGCAAGAAACCGTCGACCTGCACATCCACGTCTACGAGGAAATCGTCTACATAGGCCACTACAAGGCCAGCAAGGACAGAAAGACGTTGGCCTTCTTCCAGCGGCTGGAATTTTTGGACGCCATTGTTCAGAAGCACGTCGACCTGGCTACGAAAGCCGCTGCTACTTAGCCACCGTTCGGTGGGCCGGCGCACTGAGTCGAGGAGGTGGACGTCGTCGACGGATGCATCTCTTCTTCTTGCCTCCTATAACCAGCACTGCTTCACCTCGTGGCCTTAATGTTTTATTAGTATAGGAGTATATGGCATTTTTATTCCAGTCGTAACGTTTTCACTGTGAGGTGGGGCCATAGTTGAGCAAACCTACCATCGGCAAATCCCCACCCCGCCCATCGGGCGTCAGCTGAGTTTAGAATTAGAAGAGAGAAACGAGGGAGAAGAGCTAGATGTAGCACGGACGCTCTTGTCAGATGGGACTCGCGTTGATAGAATAGCAGTACTGAGCACTCGTACGTCTTTTTTAGGGAAAAGTAGTCGTATGACTAGTACTACCACTAGTTGGGTGCGTGCGATCTATACCTGTCATCACTTTAGGTCTCCTTTTCGAACCGCAACTACGCTTCGCCGTACATATTTTTTCACGCATTTATCCTCATATATGTACTCCTAGGCTATTTCTACATGCTCCCTTTCGCCGACATGTGGGACATAGAGCATCTGGGTTGTAGTGCATGCACGACTCGAAGCATATGCCGGGGTACTTTACATTTCAGACTTCATGAATTACATGCAAACCCCCACGGAAGAATAAATGAATTACTACATGAAACCAGATTGTTTTCGTAGAAACCAAAGCACGTTCATTAAATTTTGGACATAACACGTTTATAAAAAACTACCGGACCTAAACCAGTCTAAGGGCCTCTTTGATTCGCAGGATACTGAAAACACAGAAATGGGGAAAGTATGATGGCGATGAACCGAGACGAGGAGAACTCTAACACAGTTAGAGGTTAGAGTTAGATTATAACCCTGAACTAACTCTAAACCAAAGAGGTGTATGGATGGCAGGGTTAGATTGACAATAAATGTTCTTTCTCAATCATTTGACTACTTTGGACCCTATTTCCTGCTGGATTTGGTGTGGACGGCTCTTGTGTGGCCTCCTCCCGCTCAGAATTGACATAAACGAACCATCTTTACAAATCGAGCATGCAAAACATGATAAATTTTACTTTGTCCATACAATTGAGATGTCCCACTTAAACATACAAGTCCTCAATCAAGCTTCACAAAAAAATACACTCCATGAAACAAAGAATGAGCTAACTCATCACGGAAGTCATTCAGAATAGGGAGGGAGCCTGGAGCCCCTGACGCACCCAGGGAGGAGCTCGTCATTGACGCTCTCAAGGAAGGCTCTATAGAGCCGAAGCCTCGGGAACCCCTCCGATGCCGGCGCTTGCGAGTTGAGGTCGACACCGGCATGGGTAGCAGGGCCACTTGCCGACGACTACGAACCGAATCTTTGGGCCTCTAGAAATAATGCATGCCTGAAACTGAAATACCTAGAAAGGTGAACTAAATCTTTGGGCCTCTAGAAATAATGCAAGCCTGAAACTGAAATACCTAGATAGGTGAACTGAATCTTTGGGCCTCTAGAAATAATGCAAGCCTGGAACTGAAATACCTAGAAAGGTGAGCTGATTCTTTGGGCCTCTAGAAATAATGCAAGCCTAAAACTGAAATACCTAGAAAGGTGAACTGAATCAAAGATTTATTGCCTCCTCAAGCAGCATCAAATAATTCCATGAGTGCACCACAAATCTATACCAAGTTTAATCAGGATCTACTTTTCCAAATCAGAATTAGCACTAGAGCGAGCAAGATCAATGATATGGTTGTGAGACAGAGAAGGAACGAACAAACTCACCCCTCTTGCGACCTCCCTGGTAGATGCTCCGCCGCCGTGCATGATAGAGGGAGAAAAATGACCGGTGAAGGAGGAGCGGGGCGAGCTCCGAAGGCCGGAGGGAGAGGGCGGCCAGAGGAGGGCGGCGGAGGCCAGAGGGAGAGGACGGCCTGAGGAGAGAGAGGGCGAGCGTCCGAGCGGCGCTTGGGCGGGCGGCCCGATGGGGAGCAGAGAGGAGTCGTGCGAGGGGGAGGGGGGCGGAGGGAGCGATCTGGTCCGGGCAGGGGAGATTTTTTTAGTTATCTTTTAGTGGGCCCGAGGAGAACTAACCCAATTAGAACCTCTCCACCGGGCTAGTTTTTTTAGCTAGGTTAGAGCAAACTAGCTCAAACTAACCCCTCCTGTTTGGATAATTTGAGGCTACTTCAACCCAAACTAGCTCTAACTCAAGGATCCAAACAAGAGGAGTAGTAATGTATAGTACATGCTACAGTCTGGACCGTAGCACATTGTTTTTATGGCCATATCAGCACATTGTTTTCTACTACTGATTCACTATGCTGCCGTGGTTCGCACTCCTCCTACATACTTCGCCGACATGTGGGAGAGCTAACATCCGGGTCGACGTGTCATGCACCAGATTAGAGTGCGGAACGGAAGGGGGGCATCACCCCGGTCGTACCGCCAGTAATTCATGACTATAGTGAGTAGTCATATCACAAGTCTTTCTAGCAGTAACGTGCCATCAAATCACACAGCCCGACCTTTCCAGCAGTAAGTAAGTTGAATCCGCTACTCACTCACCCTCCTCGCCTCTTTGTCAAACCGCCTACGCGAAAACTGCCATGCGTACTGCCCGGGGAAATCCCCGCCCTCAACTTTTAACTACGCGAAAATAGTTTGAGTTTGTTCGTTCTATATAAATACTAGTATTGTATGTTTATTCACCCGTGGGGTTGTTCAATGAATGGAGGGCCGGGGAGCACAAGTGAACAATACTACTACTAGTAGTAAGTAGGATTCGTACAGTTACTCACCTTAAATAGAGAGTTTCTTTTCTTTAATGCCACGTACACAAATTGAAATGCTTTTTGTGGAGAGAAAAAGATAATCACTCCACTATATATGTACGTCGGGGCCTGAGCGCTTGCTTTACTAGGGTTGCTCTCTTCATTCTCTCATTCTCTCCAGATCTAAACAAGACATCGGGGCCTGAGCGCTTGCTTTACTAGGGTTACTCTCTTCATTCTCTCATCCTTCTTGTTACCTCTTGAGCATGTGTTGGTTTTCCCTTGAAGAGGAAAGGGTGATGCAGCAAACTAGTGTAAGTATTTCCCTCAGTTTTTGAGAACCAAGGTATCAATCCAGTAGGAGACTACACGCAAGTCCCCTAGTACCTGCACAAACAAACAGGAACCTCGCAAACCAACGCGATAAAGGGGTTGTCAATCCCTTCACGGTTACTTACGAGAGTGAGATATGATAGAGATAATAAGATAAATATTTTTGGTATTTTTATGATATAGATTGGAAAATAAAGATTGCAAAATAAATAGTAAACTAGAATTGTAGATTGGAAACTTATATGATGTAAAGTAGACCCGGGGGCCATAGGTTTCACTAGTGGCTTCTCTCAAGATAGCATGTATTACGGTGGGTGAACAAATTACTACCGAGCAATTGATAGAAAAGCGCATACTTATGATGATATCTAAGGCAATGATCATGAATATAGGCATCACGTCCGTGACAAGTAGACCGAAACGATTCTGCATCTACTACTATTACTCCACACATCGACCGCTATCCAGCATGCATCTAGAGTATTAAGTTCATAAGAATGGAGTAACGCTTTAGGCAAGATGACATGATGCAGAGGGATAAACTCAAGAAATATGATATAAACCCCATCTTTTTATCCTCGACGGCAACAATACAATATGTGTCATTTCCCTTTCTGTCACTGGGATCGAGCACCGCAAGATTGAACCCAAAGCTAAGCACTTCTCCCATTGCAAGAAAGATCAATCTAGTAGGCCAAACCAAACTGATAATTCGAAGAGACTTGCAAAGATATCAAATCATGCATCTAAGAATTCAGAGAAGAATCAAATAATATTCATAGATAATCAAGTTCATAAACCCACAATTCATCGGATCTCGGCAAACACACCGCAAAAAGAGTTACATCGAATAGATCTCCAAGAAGATCGAGGGGAACTTTGTATTGAGATCCAAAGAGAGAGAAGAAGCCATCTAGCTAATAACTATGGACCCGAAGGTCTGTGGTAAACTACTCACACATCATCGGACAGGCTATGGTGTTGATGTAGAAGCCCTCCGTGATCGAATCCCCCTTCGGCAGATCGCCGGAAAAGGCCCCAAGATGGGATCTCATGGGTACAGAAGGTTGCGGCGGTGGAAAAGGTGTATCGTGGCTCTCCCCGAAGGTTTCAGGGTATAAGACTATATATAGGCGAAAGAAGTAGGTCGGTGGAGCTGTGAGGGGCCCACGAGGGTGGGGGCGCGCCTGGCGCCCCTATGCGCGCCCTCCTACCTCGTGGTCGCCTCGCTACTTCCTTGACGTCCACTCCAAGTCTCCTGGATCACGTTTCTTCCAAAAAAAGATCCCCGCGAAGGTTTCATTCCGTTTGTATTTCGTTTGATATTCCTTTTGTGCGAAACACTGAAATAGGCAAAAAAAACAGCAATTTGCACTCGGCTTTCGGTTAATAGGTTAGCCCCAAAAATAATATAAAAAGTATAATAAAGCCCATTAAACATCCAAAATAGATAATATAATAGCATGGAACAATCAAAAATTATAGATACGTTGGAGACGTATCAAGCATCCCCAAGCTTAATTTTTGCTCGTCCTCGAGTAGGTAGATGATAAAAACAGAATTTGTGATGTGGAATGCTCCATAATAATATTTTCAATGTAATTCTCCTTATTGTGGCATGAATGTTCAGATCCAAAAGATTCAAGATAAAAGTTTAATATTGACATAAAAATAGTAATACTTCAAGCATACTAACAAAGAAATTATGTCTTATCAAAATAATATAGCCAAAGAAAGCTTATGCCTACAAAATCATATAGTTTGGCCATGCTTCATTTTCGTCACACAAAATGCTCCCCTCATGCATAACCCCAATGACAAGCCGAGCAGTTGTTCATACTTTTTAACGCGCTTTAGCCTTTTCAACCCATGTGCAATACATGAGCGCATGCCATGGATATAGCACTATAGGTGGAATAGTATATGATGATGGGGGTTATGTGATAAGACAAAAAAAGGAGAAAGTCTCACATTGACGTGGCTAATCAACAGGCTATGGAGATGCCCATCAATTGATGTCAATGCGAGGAGTAGGGATTGCCATGCAACGGATGCACTAGAGCTATAAGCGTATGAAAGCTCATCTAAAGAAATTGAGTGGGTGTGCATCCAACTTGCTTTCTCACCAAGACCTAGGGCATTTTGAGGAAGCCCATCATTGGAATATACAAGCCAAGTTCTATAATGAAAAATTCCCACTAGTATATGAAGGTGACAAAATAAGAAACTCTCTATCATGAAGACCATGGTGCTATTTTGAAGCACAAGTGTGGAAAAAGGATAGTAACATTGTCCCTTCTCTCTTTTTATCTCATTTTTTATTTGGGCTTCTTTGGCCTCTTTTTCACTTTTCTCATATGGGACAATGCTCTAATAATGATGATCATCACACTTTTATTTACTCATAACTCAATGTTACAACTCGATACTAGAACAAAAATATGACTCTATGTGAATGCCTCAAGCGGTGTACCAGGATATGCGGTGAATCAAGAGCGACATGTATGAAAGAATTATGGAAGTGGCTTTGCCACAAATACGATGTCAACTACATGATCATGCAAAGCAATATGACAATGATGGAGCGTGTCATAATAAACGGAACAGTGGAAAGTTGCATGGCAATATATCTCGAAATGGCTATAGAAATGCCATAATAGGTAGGTATGGTGGCTGTTTTGAGGAAGATATAAGGAGGCTTATGTGTGATAGAGTGTATCGTATCACGGGGTTTGGATGCACCGGCGAAGTTAGCACCAACTCTCAAGGTGAGAAAGGGCAATGCACGGTACCGAAGAGGCTAGCACATTGCAGAAAGGTAAGAGTGCGTATGATCCATGGACTCACATTAGTCATAAAGAACTCATATACTTATTGCAAAAGTTTATTAGCCCTCGAAGCAAAGTACTACTACGCATGCCCCTAGAGGGATAGATTGGTAGGAAAATTCCATTGCTCGTCCCCAACCACCACTCATAAGGAAAGCACTCAAAGAACACCCCATGCTTCAAATTTGTCACACATCGTTTACCATACGTGCATGCTACTAGACTTGCCAACTTTAACAAAGTATTTCTCAATTTCACAATTACCCAACTAGCATGACTCTAACATTACCACCTTTATATCTCAAAACATCTATCAAGAATCATAGTACTCAATGCACTCTATATGAAAGTTTTTATCATACCCATCTTGAATGCCTATCATATCAGGACTAATTTTATAGCCAAAGAAAATTACCACGTTTTTCTAAAAGAATCTCAAAATAATATAAGTGAATCATGAGAAATCAATAATTTCTACAAAATAAAACCACCACCGTGCTCTAAAAAAATATAAGTGAAGCAGTAGAGCAAAATTATCTAGCTCAAAAGATATAAGTGAAGCACAAAGAGTATTCTAATAAATTCCGATTCATGTGTGTCTCTCCCAAAAGGTGTCTACAGCAAGTATGATTGTGGTAAACTAAAAATCAAAGACTCAAATCATACAAGACGCTCCAGGCAAAACACATATCATGTGGTGAATAAAAATATAGCCTCAAGTAAAGTTACCGATAGACGAAGACGAAAGAGGGGATGCCTTCCGGGGAATCCCCAAGTTTAGGATTTTGGTTGTCCTTGGATTTTACCTTGGGGTGCCTTGGGCATCCCCAAGCTTAGGCTCTTGCCACTCCTTGTTCCAAAATCCATCAAATCTTTACCCAAAAACTTGAAAACTTCACAACACAAAACTCAACAGAAAATCTCATGAGCTCCATTAGTAAGAAAACAAACCACCACTTAAGGTACTGTAATGAACTCATTATTTATTTATATTTGTGTTAAAACTACTGTATTCCAACTTCTCTATGGTTCATACCCCCTGATACTAGCCATAGATTCATCAAAATAAGCAAACAACACACGAGAAACAGAATCTGTCAAAAACATAACAGTCTGTAGTAATTTGTAGGTTTCGAGTACTTCTGTAACTCCAAAAATTCTACCAAATTAGGAAGACCTAAATAATTTGTATATTGATCTACTTCAGTTGGAATCAGTATTTTAGTGCTCTCTGGTTAAAAATTAAAATTATTCTCGTGAGCATACTTTTTGTTTTTTTTCAGCAAGATCAAATAACAGTCATCCAAGAAGATCCTAAAGGCTTTACTTGGCAGAAACACTAATTAAAACATAAAAACACAATCATAACAGAGGATAGATGATTTATTTATTACTAAACAGGAACAAAAAGCAAGGAACAAAAATAAAATCGGGTTGCCTCCCAACAAGCGCTATCGTTTAATGCCCCTAGCTAGGCATTGATAATTTCAATGATTGTCGCATGAAAGACAAGAATTGAAGCACAAAGAGAGAATCATGAAACACGCGACAAACACATCTAAGTCTAACATACCTCCTATGCATAGGCATCTTATAGGCAAAAAAATTATCATAGCAAGCAAAAACTAGCATATGCAAGGAAGCGGAAAGAAACAATAGCAATCTCAATATAACGAGAGGTAATTTAGCAACATGAAAATTTCTACAATCATATTTTCCTCTCTCATAATAATTACATGTGGTATCATAAGCAAATTCAACAATATAGCTATCACATAAAATATTCTCAACACAATCCACATGCATATCATAAGATAGAACAATTTCCAAAATAGTGGGATTAACATTTACTAAAGTCATGACCTCTCCAAACCCACTTTTATAAAAAAATCATAAGATAGAACAATTTCCAAATATGTTGGATCTAAAGTTGACACTCTTCCAAACCCACTTTCAATAATATTGCAAACACTATTATCAATCTCATATTCATCATGGGGCTTAAATAAATTTTCAAGATCAAAAGAAGAATCACCCCAATCATGATCATTGCAACAAATAGAGGACATAGCAAAATTAGCATCCCCATGCTTAGGGTTTTGCATATTATTAGCATAATTGACATTAATAGAATTTATAATAGAATCATTGTAATAATGCTTTTCATTGAAGAAACTATCAAGTATGGGTGCAATAGCAATGATCTCATGTTTAACATAAGGAACTATAGCAAATTCATCTTCATAAATACTGGCATCATAGGCACAAGAATAGCAAGCATCATGTTCATCAAGAGATATTTCAATCAAATCATCGGAATCATAATTATATATAGATTCATGCATATCATTATTTTCTTCCAAAGCAACGGTCATTCTTTCAATCAATTCTTTGACATAGACATTATGAGCATAGTTTTCATAGCAATATTTAAGTATGTCAAAAAATTTAGATTCGTAGAGAGTAACATCATACTTTTCAATCAAAGAAGCAACTTCATAAGCACCCTTAAAAGCAACAAATTCTTCAATTTGTTTGATGTCGTAGTAACTATAAACACCCTTTGCATAAGAAGATAAGACTTCATTATCATTAAACTCACATAGGTAGGGGAGATGTTTTTTAGGGTTCTTAGAGCAACAAGTAAAATCATACATTTCACAAAGATTCCAGGCATAACACAGCAATCAATTTATTTGATCCCATAAGAGTCTCCCTTTTTTAGACAAATAGTGACGCACAAAATGAGCATGCTCATCTAAAGATTTCCCATCAACTAGGCTAGTTGGGGTTTCAGCACGAGCGCATAAGGATCGAAGATGATCCAAGTAGAACACTTTAAGTGGATCCATATCAATAGATTTTTAGCAAGCAAAGATATAAGCAAATAGAAGGCACAAGGAAACACAAACAAAGATACATATAGGAAGAAGGCGAAGAAAAGTCAAAGGTGAAGTGGGAGAGAGGAAAACGAGAGGCAAATGGCAAATAATGTAATCGAGGGATAAGAGTTTGTGATGGGTACTTGGTATGTCTTGACTTGTGCGTAGATCTCCCCGGCAACGGCGCCAGAAATCCTTCTTGCTACCTCTTGAGCATGTGTTGGTTTTCCCTTGAAGAGGAAAGGGTGATGCAGCAAACTAGCGTAAGTATTTCCCTCAGTTTTTGAGAACCAAGGTATCAATCCAGTAGGAGACTACACACAAGTCCCCTAGTACCTGCACAAACAAACAAGAACCTCGCAACCAACGCGATAAAGGGGTTGTTAATCCCTTCATGGTCACTTACGAGAGTGAGATCTGATAGAGATAATAAGATAAATATTTTTGGTATTTTTATGATATAGATTGGAAAATAAAGATTGCAAAATAAATAGTAAACTAGAATTGTAGATTGGAAACTTATATGATGTAAAGTAGACCCGGGGGCCATAGGTTTCACTAGTGGCTTCTCTCAAGATAGCATGTATTACGGTGGGTGAACAAATTACTGCCGAGCAATTGATAGAAAAGCGCATAGTTATGATGATATCTAAGGCAATGATCATGAATATAAGCATCACGTCCGTGACAAGTAGACCGAAACGATTCTGCATCTACTACTATTACTCCACACATCGACCGCTATCCAGCATGCATCTAGAGTATTAAGTTCATAAGAACGGAGTAACGCTTTAGGCAATATGACATGATGCAGAGGGATAAACTCAAGAAATATGATATAAACCCCATCTTTTTATCCTCGATGGAAACAATACAATATGTGTCGTTTCCCTTTCTGTCACTGGGATCGAGCACCGCAATATTGGACCCAAAGCTAAGCACTTCTCCCATTACAAGACAGATCAATCTAGTAGGCCAAACCAAACTGATAATTCGAAGAGACTTGCAAAGATATCAAATCATGCATCTAAGAATTCAGAGAAGAATCAAATAATATTCATAGATAATCAAGTTCATAAACCCACAATTCATCGGATCTCGGCAAACACACCGCAAAAAGAGTTACATCGAATAGATCTCCAAGAATATCAAGGAGAACTTTGTATTGAGATCCAAAGGGAGAGAAGAAATCCATCTAGCTAATAACTATGGACCCGAAGGTTTGTGGTAAACTACTCACACATCATCGGAGAGGCTATGGTGTTGATGTAGAAGCCCTCCGTGATCGAATCCCCCTCCAGAAGATCACCGGAAAAGGCCCCAAGATGGGATCTCATGGGTACATAAGGTTGCGGCGGTGGAAAAGGTGTTTCGTGGCTCTCCCCGTAGGTTTCAGGGTATAAGAGTATATATAGGCGAAAGAAGTAGGTCGGTGGAGCTGCGAGGGGCCCATGAGGGTGGGGGCGTGCTTGGCCCCCCTGGGCGCGCCCTTCTACCTCATGGCCGCATCACTACTTCCTAGACGTCCACTCCAAGTCTCCTGGATCACATTTGGTCCAAAAAAGATCCTCGCGAAGGTTTCATTTCGTTTGGATTCCGTTTGATATTCCTTTTCTGCAAAACACTGAAATAGGCAAAAAAACAACAATTTGCACTGGGCTTTCGGTTAATAGGTTAGCCCCAAAAATAATATAAAAAGTATAATAAATCTCATTAAACATCAAAAACAGATAATATAATAGCATGGAACAATGAAAAATTATAGATACGTTGGAGACGTATCACCCATCCATTCATCTCCATACAGGGACTAGCGGATTGCTGTCGCCCAGGTATGTGTGCGGGACGAGGTTCTCATCTACCACTTCTGTAGGGCCATCAGAGGTTCTGGAGCATTCGCCCGTTTCATCGGCAGCACGACTGCACCTTCGCTATGGTGGAGAGAAGGAAGAACGCGATGATTTGGCCATCTGGTGCAACAAGCTTGTCGACATCCAGAAGCAATACAAGATCATCGGCAACGGGAAGGAGAAGGACTCCGTGGTTGACCTCACTGAGACCATCATCAACCCCTGATACGCCAACATGAAAGAAGACAATGATACCAAGGACCTGAACACGTGGGAGGTACCTCTGAATCTAGCCTACATAACCTACACGGCCAAGGACGCATACGCATGCTACGACATGTACAGACGGATCTTGGACATGAGGGCGTGTCTGCTTCCCGTAACCGGCGAGTACACGGACAGCCGCAACATCATGATCAAGTGTGCCAGGAAGGTCTAGATGTTGTACTTTATCTGTTTATAAGCACCTTTATCATCTGAGTGTTTCATGCATTAGCCTATGTGTCATAATTATCTGTTTTGTCTGAAATATTTCTTTTAAGAACGCATTAACCTGTTTGCTTTTTAGTGACTATTTGCTTATGTATGTAACTAGTTCACTTGTCTGTTTAAAAAAACTAGTTCACTTGGCTGCCGTGCTTTGAATCTCCTTCCTCCCAACATATTCCCCTTCTCAGGTGGACCCAGCAGGTCTCGTACACAGATATATGGGACTGCTACCTCTTGACCACTGCGTTAGTTTTCCCTTGAAGAGGAAAGGGTGATGCAACAAAGTAGCGTAAGTATTTCCCTCAGTTTTTGAGAACCAAGGTATCAATCCAGTAGGAGATCACGCTCGAGTCCCACGCACCTACACAAACAAATAAGAACCTCGCTGCCAACGCAATAAAGGGGTTGTCAATCCCTTCATGGTCACTTACGAGAGTGAGATCTGATAGATATGAGAAGATAATATTTTTGGTATTTTTATGATAAAGAGAAACAAAGATGCAAAGTAAAATAAATGGCAAAAGAAATAACTGAGCGTTGGAATATTAATATGATGGAAGATAGACCCGGGGGCCATAGGTTTCACTAGTGGCTTCTCTCAAGAGCATAAGTATTACGGTGGGTAAACGAATTACTGTCGAGCAATTAATAGAATTGAGCATAGTTATGAGAATAACTAGGTATGATCATGTATATAGGCATCACGTCCGCGACAAGTAGACCTAAACGATTCTGCATCTACTACTATTAATCCACACATCGACCGCTATCCAGCATGCATCTAGAGTATTAAGTTCATAAGAACAGAGTAATGCTTTAAGTAAGATGACATGATGTAGAGGGATAAACTCATGCAATATGATATAAACCCCATCTTTTTATCCTCGATGGCAACAATACAATACGTGTCGGTTCCCTTTCTGTCACTGGGATCGAGCACCGCAAGATTGAACCCAAAGCTAAGCACTTCTCCTATTGCAAGAAAGATCAATCTAGTAGGCCAAACCAAACTGATAATTCGAAGATACTTGCAAAGATAAACCAATCATACATAAAAGAATTCACAGAAGATTCAAATATTGTTAATAGATAAACTTGATCATAAACCCACAATTCATCGAATCTCGACAAACACACCGCAAAAGAAGATTACATCGAATAGATCTCCAAGAAGATCAAGGAGAACTTTGTACTGAGATCCAAAGAGATAGAAGAAGCCATCTAGCTAATAACTATGGACCTGTAGGTCTGAAGTAAACTACTCACACATCACCGGAGAGGCCATGGAGTTGATGTAGAGGCCCTCCGTGATCAATGCCCCCTCCGGCGGAGCTCTGGAAAAGTCCCCAAGATGGGATCTCTCGGGTACAGAAGGTTGTGGCGGTGGAATTAGGTTTTCATGGTGCTGCTGGATGTTTGGGGGGTACGTGGATATATATAGGGGCCCACGAGGGTGGAAGGCGCGCCCAGGGGGGTAGGCGCGCCCCCTGCCTCGTGCCCTCCTCGATCGTTTCTTGACGCCCACCCCAAGTCTCATGGATCATGTTTGTTCAGAAAATCACGTTCTCGAAGGTTTCATTCCGTTTGGACTCCGTTTGATATTCCTTTTCTTTGAAACCCTAAAATAGGCAAAAAAACAGCAATTTGGGTTGGGCCTCCGGTTAGTTGGTTAGTCCCAAAAATGATATAAAAGTGTAAAATAAAGCCCATTAACATCCAAAATAGATAATATAACAACATGGAGCAATAAAAAATTATAGCTACATTGGAGACGTATCAAGCATCCCCAAGCTTAATTCCTGCTCGTCCTTGAGTAGGTAAATGATAAAAGAAGAATTTTTGATGTGGAATGCTTTCTAACATATTTCTCAATGTAATTTTTCTTTATTGTGGCATGAAAGTTCAGATCCGAAAGATTCAAGATAAAAGTTTAATATTGACATAAAAATAATAATACTTCAAGCATACTAACTAAGCAATTATGTCTTCTCAAAATAACATGGCTAAAGAAAGTTATCCCTACAAAATCATATAGTCTGGCTATGCTCTATCTTCACCACACAAAATATTTAAATCATGCACAACCCCGATGACAGGCAAGCAATTGTTTCATACTTTTGATGTTCTCAAACTTTTTCAATCTTCACGCAATATATAAGCGTGAGCCATGGATATAGCTCTATATGTGGAATAGAATGGTGGTTGTGGAGAAGACAAAAAAGGAGAAGATAGTCTCACATGAACTAGGCGTATCAACGGGCTATGGAGATACCCATCAATAGATATCAATGTGAGTGAGTAGGGATTGCCATGCAACGGATGCACTAGAGCTATAAGTATATGAAAGCTCAACAAAAGAAACTAAGTGGGTGTGCATCCAACTTGCTTGCTCATGAAGACCTAGGGCATTTTGAGGAAGCCCATCATTGGAATATACAAGCCAAGTTCTATAATGAAAAATTCCCACTAGTATATGAAAGTGATATCATGGGAGACTCTCTATCATGAAGATCACGTTGCTACTTTGAAGCAGAAGTGTAGAAAAAGGATAGTAGCATTGTCCCTTCTCTCTTTTTCTCTCATTTTTTTGGGCCTTCTTTTTTTGGCCTTTCCTTTCTTTCTTTTTTTCGTCCGGAGTCTCATCCCGACTTGTGGGGGAATTATAGTCTCCATCATCCTTTCCTCACTTGGGACAATGCTCTAATAATGATGATCATCACACTTTATTTACTTACAACTCGATACTTAGAACAAAATATGACTCTATGTGAATGCCTCCGGCGGTGTACCAGGATGTACAATGATGCATGAGTGACATGTATGAAGAATTATGAACGGTGGCTTTGCCACAAATACAATGTCAACTACATGATCATGCAAGCAATATGACAATGATGAAGCGTGTCATAACAAACGGAACGGTGGAAATTTGCATGGCAATATATCTCGGAATGGCTATGAAAAGGCCATAATAGGTAGGTATGGTGGCTGTTTTGAGGAAGGTATATGGTGGGTGTATGATACCGGCGAAAGTTGCGCGGTATTAGAGAGGCTAGCAATGGTGGAAGGGTGGGAGTGCGTATAATCCATGGACTCAACATTAGTCATAAAGAACTCACATACTTGTTGCAAAAATCTATTAGTTATCAAAGCAAAGTACTATGCGCATGCTCCTAGGGGGGTAGATTGGTAGGAAAAGACCATCGCTCATCCCCGACCACCACTCATAAGGAAGACAATCAATAAATAAATCATGCTCCGACTTCATCACATAACGGTTCACCATACGTGTATGCTACGGGAATCACAAGCTTCAACACAAGTATTTCTCAAATTCACAACTACTCAACTAGCATGACTCTAATATCACCATCTTCATATGTCAAAACAATTATCAAGTATCAAACTTCTCATAGTATTCAATGCACTTCTATGGAAGTTTTTATATTAAAGCAAATTTCCATGTTGTTCTATAGGACTCTCAAAATAATATAAGTGAAGCATGAGAGATCAATTAGTTATATAAAATAAAACCACCGCCGTGCTCTAAAAGATATAAGTGAAGCACTAGAGCAAAAACTATATTACTCAAAAGATATAAGTGAAGCACATAGAGTATTCTAATAAATTTCAAATCATGTGAGTCTCTCTAAAAAGGTGTGTGCGGCAAGGATGATTGTGGTAAACTAAAAAGCAAAGACTCAAATCATACAAGACGCTCCAAGCAAAACACATATCATGTGGTGAATAAAAATATAGCTCCAAGTAAAGTTACTGATAGACGAAGACGAAGGAGGGGATGCCTTCCGGGGCATCCCCAAGCTTAGGCTTTTTGGTGTCCTTTAATTTTACACTGGGGTGCCATGGGCATCCCCAAGCTTAGGCTCTTGCCACTCTTTGTTCCATAATCCATCAAACTTTACCCAAAACTTGAAAACTTCACAACACAAAACTCAAAATAGAAAATCTCCTGAGCTCCGTTAGCGAAAGAAAAGAAAACACCACTTCAAGGTACTGTAATTAACTCATTATTTATTTATATTGGTGTTAAACCTACTGTATTCCAACTTATCTATGGTTTATAAACTCTTTTACTAGCCATAGATTCATCAAAATAAGCAAACAACACACGAAAAACAGAATCTGTCAAAAACATAGCAGTCTGTAGTAATCTGTAGCTAACGCAAACTTCTGGAACCCCAAAAATTCAAAAATAAATTTATGGACGTGATAAATTTATCTATTAATCATCTGCAAAAATAATAAACTAAATATCAATTTCCAAATAAAAATGGCAGCAGTTCTCGTGAGCGCTAAAGTTTCTGTTTTTTACAGCAAGATCAAAAAGACTTTCCCCAAGTCTTCCCAACAGTTCTCCTTGGCACAAACACTAATTAAACACAAAAAATACAACCAAAACAGAGGCTAGATAAATTATTTATTGAATAACAGCAAGGAAAAATATTGGGTTGTCTCCCAACAAGCGCTTTTCTTTAAAGCCTTATAGCTAGGCATAAGATTTCAAGGAAGCTCACATGAAAGACAAGGATTGAAGCACAAAGAGAGCATCATAAAACACGGGACAAACACATCTAAGTATAACATACTTCCTATGCATAGGCATCTTATACGCATACAAATTATCAAGGCAAGCAAAAACTAGCATATGCAAGGGAGCGGAAAGAAACAATAGCAATCTCAACATAATGAGAGGTAATTTAGTAACATGAAAAATTCTACCACCATATTTTCCTCTCTCATAATAATTACATGTAGGATCATAATAAAATTCAACAACATAGCTGTCACAAAACATATACTTAACACGATCCACATGTATGCAAAGTTGACACTCTTCCAAAATAGTGGGATTAACATTAACTAAAGTCATGACCTCTCCAAACCCACTTTTATCATAAACTTCATAAGATTGAACATTCTCCAAATATGTGGGATCTAAAGTTGACACTCGTCCAAACCCAATTTCAATATTATTGCAAACATTATAATCAATCTCATATTCATCATGGGGCTTAAATAAATTTTCAAGATCGAAAGAAGAATCACCCCAATCATGATCATTGCAACAAGTAGTAGACATAGCAAAACTAGCATCCCCAAGCTTAGGGTTTTGCATATTATAAGCACAATTGACAATAATAGAATTTATACTATCATCATTGCAATCATGCTTTTTATTCAAAGATCCATCGTGAATCACTCCATAAAGTACTTCATCACAATTTTCAGATTCACGAATTTCAAGCAAAACTTCATGCAGATAATCTAGTGCATAAAACTCACTAGCAATTGGTTCATCATAATTGGATCTCTTAAAAAGATTAGCAAGTGGATGAGGATCCATAAATCGTAGGTTCTCTGTTTAGAAATAAATAAACAACTATTCCAACCAAATGAGCAAACGAGCCAAGTAAGACATCAAAGCAAATGGAAAGACGAACAAAAGAAGGGCGAATAAAACGGCAAGGGTGAAGTGGGGGAGAGGAAAACGAGAGGCAAATAGCAAATAATGTAATGCGAGGGATACGAGTTTGTGATGGGTACTTGGTATGTCTTTACTTGTGCGTAGACTCCGGCAACAGTGCCAGAAATGGCTAATTGTCATGAGGCAAATCTTGACTTGACTTGGCGCGAATCTCCCCGGCAATGGCGCCAGAAATCCTTCTTGCTACCTCTTGAGCACTGCGTTGGTTTTCCCTTGAAGAGGAAAGGGTGATGCAACAAATTAGCATAACTATTTCCCTCAGTTTTTGAGAACCAAGGTATCAATCCAGTAGGAGATCAGGCTCGAGTCCCACGCACCTACACAAACAAATAAGAACCTTGCAACCAACGCGATAAAGGGGCTGTCAATCCCTTCACGGTCACTTACGAGAGTGAGATCTGATAGATATGATAAGATAAGATTTTTTGGTATTTTTATGATAAAGAGAAATAAAGATGCAAAGTAAAATAAACAGCAAAATAAATAACTAAGTGTTGGAAGATTAATATGATAGAAGATAGACCCGGGGGCCATAGGTTTCACTAGTGGCTTCTCTCAAGAGCATAAGTATTACAGTGGGTAAACCAATTATTGTCGAGCAATTGATAGAATTGAGCATAGTTATGAGAATATATAGGTATGATCATGTATATAGGCATCACGTCCGCGATAAGTAGACCGAAACGATTCTGCATCTACTACTATTACTCCACACATCGACCGCTATCCAGCATGCATCTAAAGTATTAAGTTCATAAGAACAGCGTAATGCTTTAAGTAAGATGACATGATGAAGAGGGATAAACTCATGCAATATGATATAAACCCCATCTTTTTATCCTCGATGGCAACAATACAATACATGTCGGTTCCCTTTTTGTCACTGGGATCGAGCACCGCAAGATTGAACCCAAAGCTAAGCACTTCTCCCATTGCAAGAAAGATCAATCTAGTAGGCCAAACCAAACTGATAATTCGAAGAGACTTGCAAAGATAAACCAATCATACATAAAAGAATTTAGAGAAGATTCAAATATTCTTCATAGATAAACTTGATCATAAACCCACAATTCATCGGATCTCGACAAACACACCGCAAAAGAAGATTACATCGAATAGATCTCCAAGAAGATCAAGGAGAACTTTGTATTGAGATCCAAAGAGAGAGAAGAAACCATCTAGATAATAACTATGGACCCGTAGGTCTGAAGTAAACTACTCACACATCACCGGAGAGGCCATGGAGTTCATGTAGAGGCCCTTCGTGATCAATGCCCCCTCCGGCCGAGCTCCGGAAAAGGCCCCAAGATGGGATATCTCGAGTACAGAAGGTTGCGGCGGTGGAATTAGGTTTTCATGGTGCTCCTGGATGTTTGGGGGCACGTGGATATATATAGGAGGAAGAAGTACGTCGGTGGAGCAACGAGGGGCCCATGAGGGTGGAGGGCGCGCCCCCTGCCTCCTGTCCTCCTTGATCGTTTCTTGATGCCCACTCCAAGTCTCTGGGATCACGTTTGTTGAGAAAATCACGTTCTCGAAGGTTTCATTCCGTTTGGACTCCGTTTGATATTACTTTTCTTCGAAACCCTAAAATAGGCAAAAAAACAGCAATTTGGGCTGGGCCTCCAGTTAGTAGGTTAGTCCCAAAAATGATATAAAAGTGTAAAATAAAGCCCATTAACATCCAAAATAGATAATATAATATCATGAAGCAATCAAAAATTATAGATACATTGGAGACGTATCAGGGACCAACCACCTATCCATTTGTATTTCTTTATTTTGTTCAATCTTTCGACCTCTTCCTATACATCGACTTGCCATCATAGCCTATGGTGTGGGCCAGGCCATCCCTCTACTCCCACTCATTGTCTAGTGG
Organism: Triticum dicoccoides; assembly: GCF_002162155.2. Classification (NCBI taxonomy): domain Eukaryota; kingdom Viridiplantae; phylum Streptophyta; class Magnoliopsida; order Poales; family Poaceae; genus Triticum; species Triticum dicoccoides. Next base: position 193,607,152 of record NC_041382.1, read on the forward strand.
CGGCAGCTCCACCGGCACACCCTGCACCCGAACAAGTCAACCCTCGTACTCCCCTCCATCTGTGTCTTCCTCTGCTCCAGTTTGTTTGGTCCGAGGTCTCGACGTCGTCCTCCGCCTTGGTGCTCTCGCCGTGGCGCCACCGTCTGTCATTCCCAATATGATGAGCAAAACAAGAGGAATCGGGAGACAATTGTTCGTCGAGAGGCTGACAGTCTCGGGCCAACCAGGTCCATGGCCTAGGTTTTGTTGTTTAACATGGGCAGCCCACGATATGTTTCAACATTTTTTGGATCCAGCAGGTATCAAGCGGCCTCTAGGCCTCCCAACTTAGCTTGTCTATAACATCCACAACCCAAGTTATGTTTGTTTTTTCAAGACGACGCACAACTCAGTTCTATTTTCCTATAAGAATGCAAAACTGAACCTATGTTTTCTAGAAGAATGCAAAACTGAACCTATATTTATATCTTATTTTATTACATACATATATATAATAGAAAAAACATAAGGTTCCATTAAACCTATCATTCGTCCAACCATTTTATAGACCTTCCCACTTCCTTTATTTTTCGTTTTCATTAATCCTATATCTGCATTTTCTCCCACTTTCTTTTTCGATGTAAAATGAGTTTTCTCCGAGTACTTTTCCCTTGAACGAACTCAATTGTCCCACGTCTAGCCTAAAAATAATAATACCCCACGTCCTATTAACTTATCAAATTAAAATGATATTTAATTTCGTAAGTTGAAAGTTCTTACAAAATAATAGTAATAATATTTTTTATATATAACTTGGCAAGTTAACTCCTAGTGATTTCGTACATAAGCTTGCAAAGATTTTACTGACCAATGCAGTAATAGACGAGCAATCATGTGTCTATGTTTTTATAACATTTCTCCGTCTACCCCAACATGATATTTTTCACCTAGCACAGAAGTTTGTGGATTTCGAGAAAAATGCAAATGGGCTTTAAATTCTACCATATATATAAATGGGCTGCATAGACGCTACATCATTGTTTCACCCAGCCCACCAAATGGACTAAAAAACAAATGAACTGGCTGACATGTGGCCCAGTAGGTCGAAGCCTAAGAAGGCGTTGGATTTACATCCAACAGCCGGCATTCTTCTTCAATCTCTCATCTTCTTCCCCCAGCGCTGCCGGGACCACCTGCTCCAGCCTCCGGCGTCCAGCGGCGTTGTTTTGCATGCCCCAGCGAAGCACTACCCCACCGACAGTTAGGCCATCCGTCCACTCCGCACCTCCTATTATTCTTTGCAGAGTGTAGGCCCACCCCGCACTCGAACCAATCAAGTTTCCCACTCCTCTCCGTCTGCGACTCCACTGCCGCGTCTTCCCCATCTTCGGGTCATTCCAGTCTGGGGCCTCGCCGTCGCCTACCGCCTCGCTGCGCTCGGTGCGGCATGGTCAACAAACGAGAGTCATCGGAAGAGGACTATAGTTGGAGAGCCTAACGGATGGGACCCACAAGGTCCATGGTCGCACGTAAGGAAAGTTCCTCCTTATTAAGTTGTTTCCTCCCCCTGACAGCTGGGACCCACCGGCTGTATCTTCACACGGAAGGAAGTGCCTCCTTGTTATGTGAAAAAAAACCATTCCTCCTGATGACAGCTGGGACCCGGCAAATTTGGTGGCTGACTTGTGGGCCTACTAAGCAGACGTGTACGGAGGGCTTTGTCAACTTAATCAACAAAAGATTCTAGCAACTGGACCGTTGGATGTTAATCCAACAGCCGTGCTCCTTCTTCAACCTCTATCTTGCTCCTGTCTCCCATGGGTGGCAGTGCTGCCGCGCACCCGAACCAGTCAAGTTTCCCACTCCTCTCCATCTGCGACTCCACTGCCGCGTCTTCCCCATCTCCGGGTCGGTCCCGTCTGGGGCCTCGCCGTCGTCCACCAGCCTTGGTGCGCTCGGCACGGTGTGGTCAACATGGTCAACAACCGAGAGTCATCGGAAGATGACTGTACGTGAGAGGCTGACAGTGGGGACACACCACGCCCATGGACGCATGCATGAACCTGCATCCTTTTTACCCTGAAAAATAATGCTTTCTCCCCCTGACTGCTGGGACCCACCAGCTACATCTTCGCACGCAAGGAAGTGTGTCCATATTACGGGCACAAAAATGATTCGCCTCCCTGACTACTAGGACCCACCAGCTACATCTTCGCACGCAAGGAAGTGCGTGACAGTCGGGACCCACCTGGTCGAAGCGTACGTAGTGTTGTCATTATGGTCGCGAACGTGTACATACATATGATCGGTCTGTCTGCAGGCTGCAGCGATGAACCGTGGCCGTGTAAGGAAGGGCACGTGTCGTTGTAGAGGTGCGCACGTGTCGTAGTAGAGGCGCGCACGTAGCATGTACACGTACGTACAGCGGCCAGGTTGTAAGAAAGTAAATACGGCCACGCACGTACATACGGGCGGGGTCTCGAACACCTACTCGCGCATATATATACGGACGGCCAGGGCGTGTGTACATGGAGAGGCAATGGACAGCAGCAACGGCATCCTGTTCTTCGGGCAGTGAACCGGCTGGGTCGGAACGGAGAAACAGCATCTTGTTCATCGGGAGGCAACCGACTGGGTCAGAATACGTCATGTTCATCAAGAGCCAACCGGCTTGGACGGAACAGGCAATGGAAACGAGGCCTGGCGTACCGCAGAACAAAGGAAACGACCTTGTGTTCGACCGGCCATAGTCGAAACAGGGTCCTGTTCATCGGGAGGGGTCTGGCGTACCGCAAAATGGAGGAAGCAGACCTTATACGGTCGAAACAGGGTCTTGTTGATCGGGAGGGGTGTGGGCTACCGCAAAACGGAGGAAACGGACTTGTGTTGGAGCGCTACGGTTGAAACGGGGGTCCTGTTCATCGGGAGGGGTGCGGTGTACCGCAAAACGGGACTCCACGGGATATTGTTCATCTCCACCATCGACTGCCTCCACGCGCTACTGTTCATCCACTGTCTACTACCTTCATGGGCTCATGTTCATCCGCCGTCGACCTCCTCCAGCCTCCACCTACGATTGTTCATCCATGGGCTCCTGTTCATCCAGCCTCCACCGCGCGCTCCTCCACCGGCAACTATTCAACCAGCCCTCTGCACAGGGTCCTATTCAACCACCCCTTCACGGGCTACTGTTCATCCAGCCCTCCACCGGCTACTATTCATCCAGCCCTCCACGGGGTCCTGTTCATCCAGCCCTCCATGGGGTCCTGTTCATCCACCAACTCGATCGATCGGGGTACTGTTCATCCAGCAGCAACGGCCTCTACTACCACGGTGTCCTGTTCATCCAACCCCCCACTGGGAACTGTTCATCCAAACCCCCTCAACAATGCTCACTGTTCATCAAGGGAAGGAGGCAAGAGTGTTCGATCGGCTTCAGTTAGCAGCAGTAGCGAAGGAATTACTCGGGTTCAGTTAACAGCAAGGAATCGATCAATCGCTCGGGTTCAGTAACGCGTAGCATGCAGTGCAATCGCTCGGGTTCAGTTAGAGCCCAACGCCTCGCACACGCGCGTACGTACGAGAGAAACACGCATCGCTCAGCCCCCGACCACCCACCGTAACCGGGAACTCCCCAATATTTTCCTCGCCCTCGTTTCTACCATAGTTTTTTCATCATGGACGACCCAAATAATGTCATGCAGCTGCGTCTCCGGCCCGCCCAGGACGAAAAGCCCATTTTCTGTCATGATTTTTTGTCATAGAAGTAGGACCCCACCACATCTATGATGATATCGGGTTTTGTCACAATTATCATCATAGAAGTGTCATAAGTATGACAGAAAAGAATTTCGTTCGGCCCAAAATGTCACGGATGTGTCTTTTTTTTAGTGTTATACCTTGAAATTTTAGTTAAAGGACCATCTTATAATGCTACTGTCGTACTAAGCAAAATAAGATGCATAAAAGATAAACATCACATGCAATCAAAATATGTGACATGATATGGCCATCATCATCATGTGCTTTTGATTTCCATCTCCAAAGCATCGTCATGATCTCCATTGTCACCGGCTCGACACCTTGATCTCCATCATAGCGTCATGATCATCTCGCCAACTATTGCTTCTACAATTATCGCTAGCGCATAGTGACAAAATAAAGCAATTACATGGCGTTTGTATTTCATACAATAAAGAGACAACCATATGGCTCCTGTCGGTTGCCAGTAACTTTTACAAAACATGATCATCTCATATAATAACGTATATCACATCATGTCTTGACCATATCACATCACAACATGCCCTGCAAAAACAAGTTAGACGTCCTCTGCTTTGTTGTTGCAAGTTTTACGTGGCTGCTATGGGCTTCTAGCAAGAACCGTTTTACCTACGCATCAAAACCACAATGGTGATTTATCAAGTTTGTTGTTTTAACCTTCAACAAGGACCAACCGCAGTCAAATTCGATTCAACTAAAGTTGGAGAAACAGACACCCGCCAGCCACCTTTATGCAAAACAAGTTGCATGTCTGTCAGTGGAACCGGTCTCATGAACATGGTCATGTAAGGTTGGTTCGAGCCGCTTCATCCAACAATACTGCTGAATCAAAATAAGACGTTGGTGGTAAGCAATATGATGATCACCGCCCACAACTCTTTGTGTTCTACTCGTGCATATCATCTACGCATAGACCTGGCTCGGATGCCATGATTGGGAAATGTAGCATGCAATTTCAAAAAAAATGCCTACACTTACGCAAGATCTATCTAGGAGATGCATAGAAACGAGAGGGGGGAGCATCTTCATACCCTTGAAGATTGCAAAGCGGAAGCGTTTATCAACGCGGTTGATGTAGTCGTACACCTTCACGATCCATCCCAATCAAGTACCGAACGTACGGCACCTCCGCGTTCAGCACACGTTCAACTCGATGACGTCCTTGCCTTCTTGATCTAGCAAGAGGGGCAAAGTAGTAGATGAGTTCCCGTAGCACGACGGCGTGGTGACGGTTGGTGATGAAGAACAATCTGCACAGGGCTTCACCAAGCACTATAGAAACTAGACAGGGGATAAACTAGAGGGGGCGGGATTGCCGGCACACGGCTTGGTGAATCTTGATGTGTCTTGGGTGCTATCTGTTGGGGAATGAAGTAATAATTCAAAATTTTGCTACGTGTCACCAAGATCAATCTAGGAGATGCTAGCAACGAGAGAGAGGGAGTGCATATTCATACCCTTGAAGATCGCTAGGCGGAAGCGTTACAAGAACACGGTTGATGGAGTCGTACTCGCGGCGATTCGAATCGCGGAAGATCCGATCAAGCGCCGAACGGGCGGCACCTCTGTGTTCAACACACGTATACCTTGGGGACATCTCCTCCTTCTTGATCTAGCAAGGAGAGAGGATAAGTTGAGGGAGAGCTCCGGCAGCACGACGGCGTGGCGGTGGAGCTTGCGGTTCTCCGACAGGGCTTTGCCAAGCGCCACGGAGGAGGAGGAGGTGTTGGAGGACGGGGAGGGCTGCGCCAGGGAAGGGTTGCGGCTGCCCTCTCTCTCCCTCACTATATATAGGGGGAAGGGGAGGAGGCGCCCTAGGGTTTCCCTAGGGGAGGGGCGGCGGCCACAGGGGAAACCCTAGATGGGTTTGTGCGCCCCCACCCCTAGGAAACTTGCCCCCCAAGCCGGGAGGGGTGGCTCCCTAGGGAAGGCGCCCCCACCTCTCCCGGTTAAGTGAGAGGGGGTGGGAGGGCAGCACAGCCCCTTAGTGGGCTGGTATGCCCCCTCCCTTGGCCCATCAGGCCCCCCAACGCTTGTCGGGGCCCCCGAAACACCTTTTGGTCACGCTAGTCGTCACCCGGTACTCCCAGAACAATTCCGGACTCCAATACCCTTCGTCCAATATATCGATCTTCACCTCCGGACCATTCCGAAGTTCTTGGTCACGTCCAGGACCTCATCTGGGACTCCGAACAACCTTCGGTAACCACATACAATTTTCCATAACAACTCTAGCGTCACCGAACCTTAAGTGTGTAGACCCTACGGGTTCAGGAACCATGCAGAGATGACCGAGAAATTTCTCCGGCCAATAACCAACAGCAGGATCTGGATACCCATGTTGGCTCCCACATGTTCCACAATGATCCCATCGGATGAACCACGATGTCGAGGATTCAATCAATCCCGTATACAATTCCCTTTGTCCATCGGTATGTTACTTGCCCGAGATTCGATCGTCGGTATCCCCATACCTCGTTCAATCTCGTTGCCGGCAAGTCTCTTTACTTGTTCCGTAACGCATGATCCCGGGGCTAACTCCTTAGTCACATTGAGCTCATTATGATGATGCATTACCGAGTGGGCCCAAAGATACCTCTCCGTCATACGGAGTGACAAATCCCAATCTCGATTCGTGCCAACCCAACAGACACTTTCGGAGATACCTGAGTGCACCTTTACAGCCACCCAGTTACATTGTGACGTTTGATACACCCAAAGCACTCCTACGGTATCCGGGAGTTGCACAATATCATGGTCTAAAGAAATGATACTTGACATTAGAAAAGCTCTAGCAAACGAACTACACGATCTTGTGCTATGCTTAGGATTGGGTCTTGTCCATCACATCATTCTACTAATGATATGATCCCGTTATCAACAACATCAAATGTCCATGGTCATGAAACCATAACCATCTATTGATCAACGAGCTAGTCAACTAGAGGCTTAATAGGGACATGTTGTGGTCTATGTATTCACACATGTATTACGGTTTCCGGTTAATACAATTATAGCATGAACAATAGACAATTATCATGAACAAGGAAATATAATAATAACCATTTTGTTATTGCCTCTAGGGCATATTTCCAACAGTATCCCACTTGCACTAGAGTCAATAATCTAGTTCACATCGCCATGTGATCAACACTCATAGTTCACATCGCCATGTGACTAACACCCAAAGAGTTTACTAGTCAATAATCTAATTCACATCACCATGTGATTAACACCCAAGAGTTCACTAGAGTCAATAATCTAGTTCACATCACCATGTGATTAACACTCAATGAGTTCTAGGGTTTGATCATGTTATGCTTATGAGAGAGGTTTCAGTCAACGGGTCTGCAACATTCAGATCCGTGTGTTCTTTGCAAATCTCTATTTCATATTGTAGATGTTGCTACTATGCTCCACTTGGAGCTATTCCAAATGGTTGCTCCACTATACATATCCGGATTTCTACTCAGAGTCATCCGGATAAGTGTTAAAGCTTGCATCGACGTAACCCTTTACGCCGAACTCTTCATCACCTCCATAATTAAGAAACATTTCCTTATTCCTAAGGACAATTTTTGATCGCTGTCCAATGATCCACTCCTGGATCACTCTTATACCCTCTTGCCAGACACGTGGCAAGGCACATCGCGGTACACAACATGGCATATCGTATAGAGCCTATGGCTACGGCATAGGGGACGACTTTCGTCCTTTCTCTTTCTTCTGTCATGGTCGAGCTTCAAGTCTTAACTTCACACCTTACAACTCAGGCAAGAACTCCTTCTTTGACTGATCCATCTTGAACTCCTTCAAGATCATGTCAAGGTATGTGCTCTATGAAAGTCTTATCAGGCGTCTTGATCTATCTCTATAGATCTTGATACCCAACATGTAAGCAGTTTTACATAGGTCTTCTTTTGAAAAACTCCCTTCAAACAACCCTTTATGCTTTCCAGAAATTCTACATCATTTCCGATCAACAATATGTCATCCACATATACTTATCAAAATGTTGTAGTGCTCCCACTCACTTTCTTGCAAATACAAGTTTCTTGCAAACTTTGTATAAACCCAAATGCTTTGATCACCTCATCAAAGCGTATGTTCCAACTCCGAGATGCTTGCTCCAGTCCTTAGAAGGATCGATGGAGTTTTCATACCTTTTAGCATCCTTAGGATCGACAAAACCTTCTGGTTGTATCACATACAGCCTTTCCTCATGGAAACCGTCAAGGAAACTTTGTTTTGACATCCATCTGCCAGATTTTGTAAATGAAAATGCAGCAACTACTAACATAATTCTAACAGACTTTAGCATCGCAATGATTGAGAAAGTCTCATCACAGTCAACTCCTTGAACTTGTCGGAAACTTCTTTGAGACAAGTCGAGCTCCATAAATGGTGAAAATACCATCAGTGTTTGTCTTCTTCTTAAAGATCCATTTATTCTCAATGGCTTGCCGATCATCGGGCAAGTCCACCAAAGTCCATACTTTGTTCTCATACATGGATCCTATCTCGGATTTCATGGCTTCCATCTATTTGTTGGAATCCGGGCCCACCATCGCTTCTTCATAGCTCATAGGTTCATCGTTTTCCAACAACATGACCTTTAAGACAGGGTTACCACTCAGAAGTTGTACACACCCTTTTCGACCTACGAGGTTTGATAGTAATTTGATCTGAAGCTTCCTGATCATCATCATTACCTTTCTCTTCAACTGACGTAAGTGCCACAGAAACATCTTTGTATGATGCGCTACTCTCTGGTTGAAGTGAAGGTTCAACAACCTCATGAAGTTCTATCTTCCTCCCACTCAATTCTTTCAAGAGAAACTCTTTCTTGAGAAAGGACTTGTTCCTAGTGACAAACACTTTGCCCTTAGATCTGAGATAGAAGGTATACCCAATCATCTTGTTTGGGTATTCTATGAAGACACAATTTTCCGCTATGGTTTCGAGCTTTTCTGGCCGAAGCCTATCGACATAAGCATCGTAGCCCCAAACCTTAAGAAACAACAACTTAGGTTTCTTGCCAAACCGTAGTTCATACGGTGTCATCTCCACGGACTTAGATGGTGCCCTATTTAAAGTGAATGTAATTATCTCCAATGCATAACCCCAAAATGATAGCGGTAGATCGGTAAGAGATATCATAGATTGCAACATATCCAATAGGGTGTGATTACGACGTTCGGGCACGCCATTACGCTATGGTGTTCCAGGTGGCATCAACTGTGAAACGGTTCCACCTTGTCTTTAGTGATTGCCAAACTCATAACTCAGATACTCTTCCCTGGATTAGATCGTAGGAACTTGATCTTCTTGTTATGATGATTCTCAACTTCACTCTAAAATTGCTGGAACTTTTCAAACGTTTCAGACTTATGCTCCATTAAGTAAATATACCCATATCTACTCAATTCATCAGTGAAGGTGAGAAAATAATGATATCCACCGCATGCGTCAACACTCATCGGACCGCACACATAGCATGTGTGATTTCCAACAAGTCACTTACCCATTCCATTGTTCCAGAAAATGGGGTTTTAGTCATCTTGCCTATGAGGCATGGTTCACATGTGTCAGGTGATTCAAAATCAAGTGACTCCAAAAGTCCATTAGTATGGAGGTTCTTCATGCGATTTACACCAATATGACCTAAGCGGCAGTGCCACAAGAAAGTGGTACTATCATTATCAACTCTACATCTTTTGGCATCAATGTTATGACCATGTGTATCACTATGACCGAGATTCAATAAACCATTCACATTGGGTGCATGACCACAGAAGGTATTACTCATATAAACAAAATAACCATTATTCTCTAAATTAAATGAATAACTGTATTGCAATTAACATGATCTAATCATGTTCATGCTCAACGCAGACACCAATACAAACAACATTTATCTGGGTTCAACACTAATCCCGAAGGTAGAGGGAGCGTGCGATGATGATCATATCATCCTTGGAAACACTTCCAACACACATCGTCACCTCGCCCTTAGCTAGTCTTCGTTTATTCCATAGCTTTTGTTTCGAGTTACCAATATTAGCAGATGAACCAATATCTAATACCCATGTGCTACTAGGAGGTACACATCAATAACATATATATCAAATATACTTTTGTTGAAGTTGCCATCCTTCTTATCTACCAAGTGTTTGAGGCAGCTCCGCTACCAGTGACCATTCCCCTAATAGAAGCACTTCGTCTCGGGTTTGGGTTCTTGGGTTTCTTCACTGGAGCTGCAACTGGCTTGCCATTCATGAGGTTTCCCTTCTTGCCCTTCTATGAAACCAGTGGTCTTGTTAACCATCAACACTTGATGCTCCTTCTTGATTTCTACCTTTACGGCCTTAAGCACGACGAACAGCTCTGGGATCATCTTCCCTTGCATGTTATAGTTCATCACAAAACTCTAGCAGCTTGGTGATAGTGACTGGAGAACTTTTGTTAATCACTCTCTTATCTGGAAGATTAACTCCCACTTGATTCAAGTGATTGAAGTACCCAGACATTTTGAGAACATGCTCATTGGCTGAGCTATTCTCCTACATCTTGTAGGCAAAGATCTTGTTAGAGGTCTCAAACCTCTCAACACGGGCATGAGCCTGAAATACCAATTTCAGCTCTTGGAACTTCTCATATGTTCCATGGCGTTCAATACGCTTTTGGAGCCTCGACTCTAAGCCGTAAAGCATGGCGTACTAAACTATCAGGTAGTCATCAGAACATGTCTTCTAGATGTTCACAACATCCACAAACGACGCCTGAGGGGTTGGCACACCGAGCGGTGCATCAAGGACAGAAGCCTTCTGTGTAGCAGTGAGGACAATCCTCAGACTACGGCCCTAGTCCACACAATTGCTTAAAATATCTTTCAACTTAGTATTTCTCTAGGAGCGTATTAAAGCAAGGAGCTAAAGCGCGAGCTATTAATCCACAACATAATTTGCAAAGACAATTTAGACTATGCTCATGATAATTAAGTTCATCTAATCAAATTATTTAATGAATTCCCACTCAGATAGACATCCTCTAGTCATCTAAGTGATACATGATCCGAATCGACTAGGCCGTGTCCGATCATCACGTGAGACGGACTAGTCATCAACGGTGAACATCTCCATGTTGATCGTATCTACTGTACGACTCATGTTCGACCTTTCGGTCTCTTGTGTTCCGAGGCCATGTCTGTACATGCTAGGCTCGTCAAGTCAACCTAAGTGTTTCACATGTGTAAATCTTCCTTACACCCGTTGTATGCGAATGTTAGAATCTATCACACCCTATCATCATGTGGTGCTTCGAAACAACGAACCTTCGCAACGGTGCACAGTTAGGGGGGACACACTTCTTGAAATTTTTAGTGAGGGATCATCTTATTTATGCTACCGTTGTTCTAAGCCAAATAAGATGTAACCATGACAAACATCACATGCAAATCATAAAGTGACATGATATGGCCAATATCATCTTGTGCCTTTGATCTCCATCTTCGAGGCGCGGCATGATCACCTTCGTCACCGGCATGACACCATGATCTCCATCATCGTGTCTTCATGAAGTTCTCTCGCCAACTATTACTTCTACTACTATGGCTAACAGTTAGCAATGAAGTAAAGTAATTACATGGCATTTTTCATTGACACGCAGGTCATACAATAAATTAAGACAACTCCTATGGCTCCTGCCGGTTATCATACTCATAGACATGCAAGTCGTGATTCCTATTAAAAGAACATGATCAATCTCATACATCACATATATATAATTCATCACATCCTTTTGGCCATATCACATCACATAGCATACCTTGCAAAAACAAGTTAGACGTCCTCTAATTGTTGTTGCATGTTTTACGTGGCTGTTATGGGTTTCTAGCAAGAACGATTCTTACCTACGCAAAAGCCACAATGGTGATATGCCGATTGCTATTAACCCTTCATAAGGACCCTCTTCATCGAATCTAATCTGACTAAAGTGGGAGAGACAGACACCCGCTAGCCACCTTATGCATCAAGTGCATGTCTGTCGGTGGAACCAGTCTCACGTAAGAGTATGTGTAAGGTCGGTCTGGGCCGCTTCATCCCACAATGCCGCCGAATCAAGATAAGACTAGTAACGGTAAGCAAATTGAAGAAATCATCGCCCACAACTACTTGTGTTCTACTCGTGCATAGAATCTACGCATAGACCTAGCTCATGATGCCACTGTTGGGGAACGTAGTAATAATTCAAAATTTTCCTACGTGTCACCAAGATCAATCTAGGAGATGCTAGCAGTGAGAGAGAGGGAGTGCATCTTCGTACCCTTGAAGATCACTAAGAGGAAGCGATACAAGAACGCGGTTGATGGAGTCGTACTCGCGACGATTCAAATCGCAGAAGATCCGATCAAGCGCCGAACGGACGGCGCCTCCGCGTTCAACACACGTACAACCCTGGGACGTCTCCTCCTTCTTGATCCAGCAATGGGAGAGGAGAAGTTGAGGGAGAGCTCTGGCAGCACGACGGTGTGGTGGTGGAGCTTGCGTGTCGGATTTCGGGTTCCGGCAAAACCCTTAAGGTTCGAACACTAGTGTGCGCGCGAAGATCTCTCCCTCACTGATCACGCCCACAAACACTTCGCGATCTCTAGGCTAGGCACACAAACTCATAACACACGAGACACAAGATTTATACTGGTTCGGGCCACCGTTGTGGTGTAATACCCTACTCTAGTGTGGTGGTGGTGGATTGCCTCTTGGGCTGAGGATGAACAGTACAAGGGGAAGAACAGCCTCCCGAGGAGAGGTGTTCTTGTGCTTGGTGAACTTGTGGTTGTGTGGCTGGATCCGTCCCCCTCTAACGTGGTGGCTAGTCCTATTTATAGAGGCCCTAGTCCTCTTCCCAAATATTGAGGGGAAGGGATGCCACAACGGCCAATTCGAAAGGGGACGGCTTATCCTGACAAAAGTAGTCTTTTCCTGCCAAAGGCTCTGGCGGTGACGCTGTCTTGGGCTCCACGGTGGCCTCCGTCTTGCCGTCCTACTGGTCTTGGTCTCGTTGCACCGATATGGAAACCTTTGCCTGATGCCTCAGAACTCTTTGCTTGCACTTGCCTCCTTAGCACCAAAGAGGAAACAAGGACACTATGCGCGCTGGCGCCCGCCTGGCGCCCGCCTGGCCTTGGTCGTCATGGCTCACGTCACTGGAGCCTCGTGAGGTTTGTCTTGCCTTGATCTCTCCACCCCTTGCGAGCCAGCCTGGTGAGGCCGCTCCCGAGGAGGTCTTGTGTCATCCACCTCGTGAGGCTTGGCCCCTCGCAAGGGTCTTGAATGCTTGTTGGTGAATGTGGGCTATACGGGCCCGCTTGCAGAGCCATGTCGTGGGCCGCAGGCAGGCAAGTCTAGGGACCCCCGTTCCCAGAACGCTGATAGTGGCCCCTGGGCCTAAGGCACGCTCGGGCTTGGCTTCGAGGCGAAGCCAAAGGGAAAGTGCGGAGCGCCGCGGGCCCAAACAGCCTGCGGTCTTGGTCGACGCGTGGCAATTGATTGGACGTGGGCGTCTCCGCTTCCCCATGTTGCCTCGGCAACTGCCTGATTTGACGAGTCCCTGCTGCATGCAAGGAGAAACCATCATTACCTGTGATCATGGGGGCGTTGTTTGGCTTTCTCCTGCTATAAATGGAAAGGGGGGTAGAGCCCCCGTCGCCCATCTCTTCCCATTTTGCTCACTTCTCCTCATTTGCTCCATCGCTAGTTGCGACACCAATGGCGTCGTCGAAGAGGTTCTCCGCCACGGAGAAGGGGAAGGCCCCTCGCGAGGGGCCCGGATCTCCGGTGCCCAAGCGTGGACGCGGCCATCCTCGCTAGCACACCGCGACCCCCGCCGCGGCGGTGCCGCTTCGCATGATAGGGGTCGCTCCGGTCGTGGCAGTCTTGTTGATGAAGGAATACGTGTCGTGGTCGCGCAGCCTCCCGGGCCGTGCTTCCACTCGATGGAGGTGCTGCCGGAGTTCGTCGTCTAGTCGGAGAACCCGGCCGACAACTGGCTTCAGCTCCCGCGCTTCTTTGCCCACGAGCTGCCGGCCTCAGGTCCAGGCGGGCTCTGGCTATAGGCGGATGGCTATTGCAGCAGGGCTTCCTAGGTCGTGGTTGAGGTCTCCGTCGCAGGCAACATAGCCCTGGCCCGCGGCTGGCAGACGTTTGCCCACGCGCGCGACCTGGGCAGGCGGTGCACCCTCCATTTCAAGTATGACGGTGATGCGACCCTCTACGCGAGGGTGTTTGGGGAAGATGGTCGCCGCGCCGGGTGTTGCCCGGAGGTCAATGACAGCAGGGAGGTGCTCGGCCTTGGCGATGGTCGTGATGAGGATGAGGGCGAACCCTCCCTTGGGGCCAACCACGTCTCGTCCAACTACGGCGGCTCTTCCTCCGGCGACAGCTCCAGCAGCGGCAGTTACGACCAGCCGCCGCGCCCGCTTTAAAGGCGGTAGTGGGTCATCTCGTCGTCGCGCCTCCGTGAAGCGCGAGGAGGGGTCTGGCTGAGCTCGGGACAGCGCCAAGGGCCCGCCCTCACGGATCGTTGTAGGGGCATGCGCCGCTTTTGTTTTGTTCTTCCTTTCCTTCCTGCATTAAGAAAGAAGCCAGTATGGGCCCCCGAGGGGCGTGCAACAAACTATGATTTCTCAACTATTATGCTATGTTTATCGTTCATGTGTTGTGTCGCAACATCGTCGTTTTATGTAGAGATAACTTAGCTTGGCTTGCTCGGAGTAGCATCCTCCTCACAAGGTGCTTGCTTCCTGGTGCCTGTCGAGGCCTCCTTGGCCTGGTAGGCGCTTAGGAACCGCAAAAAATTCGTTAACAGGCATGTCGTTCACCAAGCCTTGGTCACAGGCGCCGCTGGCCTTGACCCAACGCTCCCTATCGCGGTACCCAAAGGGCACAGATTGAGAGAGGTGCGCCAACATGCGGGCTCGAACGAGGGTACCTCGCGAAAAACAGAAGACGGAAGCTCACAAGGGTGCCTGTTCAGCCCCCTCACGAGGAACGCGAGAGAGAGTACAGGTCGACCGGAGAAATGAAGGCAGAAACAGAGGCAGAAAGCAACAGGATGGGACCAGCAAGAGACACCAGAAAGCAAATTTCAATTAAAAGAGGGGCGAGCCAACTTCGAAAAGAAAATGAAAAGCCGCGTCAGGCACCAAGTCTAGTCTTCATGTCTTCTCACCAGCGCAGAGCTAAGTGTTGCCACTAAGACGTGGGAGGGAGCCCCTGAGGCCCAAGGGCGGCACTCCTGCGACTCTGGGGCGTGTACAACCCCACTCATTATTACGTGAGAGTGTCACGAGCGGAGACCTTCACAGGCACTGGGCCTTCTTCACAAGCGCTGGGCCTTTCTTCACAGGTGCTGGGCCTTTCTTCACAGGCGCTGGGCCTTTCTTCATGGGTAGAACTTTCGGAGGTGTTGGATGTTCCAGGCGTTCTGGATGGGTACCCCGTCCTGCGTCTCCAGGTGCACGGAGCCAGGCCTGGAGACATGGACGACCTTGAACGGGCCCTCCCACATGGGTGAGAGCTTATGCAGCCCTTCCCTGGAGAGCACCTGCCTCAGGACAAGGTCACCCACCTCGAGCGTCCTGGAGCGGACACTGTGGCAGTGGTACCACCATAGCGTCTGCTAGTATCTTGCCGCCCGTAGTGCAGCTTCGCGGTGGTGTTCCTCCCCGGCCTGAGGTCCATCCCCCGTGTGGCATCCTGCTGCGTCTCATCAAACGCCAGGACCCGTGCGGAGCGATGCTTGACCTCGTGAGGGAGGACCTCTTCTACTCCATAGACGAGGAAGAACAGGGTTTTGCCCGTGGGCTTGGTGGAGGTGGTGCGGATGGACCACAGCACGGACTGCAGCTCGTCGTGCCAGCCCATGCCGCATGCTTCAAGCTTCTTCTTGAAGGTCCTGGTCTTGAGGCCTCTCAGGACCTCCACGTTGGCGCGTTCAGCTTGGCCATTGCTCTGGGGGTGCGCCACTGAAGCGTGGCAAATCTGCGTTCCAAGGTTAGTGCAGTATGTTTTGAAGAGATTACTGGTGAACTGCGAGCCATTATCAGTGATGATGCGATTGGGGACCCCAAAACGGCTCACAAGGCCCTTGATGAACTTGACCGTAGAGCCAGTTGGGATGATGCGAACGGCTTCCACCTCCACCCACTTCGTGAACTTGTCGATGGCAATGTAGAGGTATCGGTAGGCCCCAGGCGCTCGAGGGAACGGGCCCAAGATGTCTAGTCCCCAGACTACAAATGGCCACGAGAGTGGAATGGTCTAGAGGCCCTGAGCTGGCTGATGGATTTGCTTGGCGTGGAATTGGCACGCCTCGCAGGATCTCACCAGCTCAGTTGCGTCGTTGAGCGCCATAGGCCGGTAGAATCCGCTGCGAAATGCCTTGTCGACGAGGGTTGGTGACGACGAGTGGTGTCCGCAGTCCCCGCCGTGTATGTCAGCTAGCAGCTCTTTCTCATGTCCCCTGGAGATGCAACACAATGAAACGTCATTTGGCCGCTTCCTGTATAACTCACCGTCCTAGATGCAGTATGTCGTGGCTTACCGTGCCACACGCTCCACGTCTTCCTCCTTCTCCGGCAGCGTCCCTTGTGTCAGGTATTCCTTGAATTCCTTGGCCCAGCATCCCTCCTGGGTCTCGAGCACCAAGAGTAGACGTGCTCCCGTAGTCGGGCCACAGGCTGGGGCTCCCGCGGCAGGTGGCTGCGGGAGCTCCTCCCGAGGCTGTGCTGTCCTTGAAAGCGGTGGTGTTGTCGATGGCTTGAAGAGCCGCTCCTCGAAGACGCCAGGCTCTTGGGGCTGTCGCTTGGATGCCCTTCTCGCGATGTCGTAGGCTTCCTTGTTGGTTCCCCGAGGCACGTGTTGCAACTCCAAGCCCAGGAACTGCTTCTCCATCTTACGCACTTCCGCGAGGTATGCCTCCATGTGTTCATCCTTCGGCTCGTATACCTTGTTGGAGAAGTTGACGAGGAGCTGCGAGTCGCCCCTGATGGTGAGACGCTTCACCCCTAGTGCTGTCGCAGCCTTCAGGCCGGCTATGAGGCCTTCATACTCTGCAATGTTGTTGGAGACCTTCTCGCCCTGCTGGAAGCAGAGCTGCACGGCGTAGTAGAGCTTGTCCTGAGTGGGCGAGATGAGCACTGCTCCAGCCCCCGCGCCTTGGCGCGCGAAGGCACCATCGAAATACATGACCCAGCCATCGGGCACCTCACTTCCCGGCGAGAGGGGCCGGTCCTCGCCTATTTCAAGCGTCGGGGCGTCCATCCATTCTGCCATGAAATCGGCGAGCGTGGCTCCCTTGATGACCATGGTGGTGTTGGACTCCAACTGGAATGCCTGCAGCTCGATGTTCCACTCGGCAGCCCTCCCGGCGGAGTTGGGGCTCCTGAGCACCCTCTCCGGTGGGTAAGCCGAGACGACCTTGATGGGGTGGCCTTGAAAGTAGTGCCGCGGCTTTCGTGAGGCCACCAGGAGCGCGAGTAGGAGCTTCTGAGGCATGGGGTACCGTGCTCTTGCATCCCGCAACACCGTGCTGACGAAGTATACCGGGTGCTCGACGAGGGTAGGCGCGCTGATGAGGCTTGCGCCTTTTGGGAGTTGGGGTGCCTCCTGAGGTGGTGGAGCCCCCAACGCTTGATCGCTTGTCGGGGCCTTTGCGGGTTCGGGGGCGTCGTCCTGCTGAGCTTGATCCTCTATTGTCGCTGCTGCAGCCCTTGCGGCACCCTCCTGGTCTTGCGTCGTCTCTGCTGGGGGCGTAGCTCAGCGCGATGCGCCCTTGGCTTGGTATTATTCCTAAACCGCCACTAGAGCCGCGCTGGCAGAGTGGGGAGTGGCAGCAAGATAAAGCACTAGGGGCTCGAGAGGTCGCAGTGCCACCATCACTTGAGGGCTGGTCAGGTATCTCTTGAGGTCTTGAAATGCTCGGTCGGCCTCTAGGGTCCTCTCAAATGGGCCCTTCTTCTTCATCAGCTTGAAGAAGGGTAGGGCGCTCTCTCCCAGCTTGGAAATGAAGCGTCCCAACGCAGTCACCTGTCCAGCAAGATTCTGCATTTCCTTGAGGGTTTGCGGTGGACTCATGTCTCCAATGGCCTTGACCTTCTCTGGGTTGGCCTCGATCCCCCTGTGGGACACAAGGAAGCCCAGCAGCTTGCCGGAAGGGATGCCAAACACGCACTTCTCTGGGTTGAGTCGCAAGTCCACTTGGCAGAGGCTTTCAAATGTCTCCTCCAGGTCTTGGATCAAGGTCCTCGCCTATCGAGACTTCACCACGATGTCGTCGACATAGGCTTCAGCGTTCCTCCCGAGCTGCCGACCCAAGGCGATGTGCATGAGCCGTTGGAAGGTTGCGCCTGCGTTGCGCAGCCCAAAAGGCATGCAAGTGTAGCAGTACACCCCGCACGAGGTCAGGAAGGCTGTTTTCTCCACATCTTCTACCGCCATCTTGATCTGGTGATATCCTGAGAATGCATCTAGGAAGCACAGTAAGTCACACTCAGTAGTGGAGTCGACGATCTGGTTGATGCATGGAAGAGGGAACGGATCTTGAGGGCAGGCCTTGTTGAGGTTGGAGAAGTCGATGCACATTCGCTCCTTCCCGCCTTTCTTGGGCACGACGACGGGGTTTGCTAGCCACTCGGGGTACCGAACCTCGCGAATGACACCCGCAGCCTCCAACTTGCGGGTCTCTTGGACGATGAAAGCTTGCTTCTTTGTGGACTGCCACCTCGCCTTCTGCTTTACGGGGCCTACGTTGGGGCACACCTTCAGGTGGTGCTCTATCACCCCTCTTGGGACCCCTACCAGCTGATCGGGCTCCTAAGCGAACACTTCCTTGTTTGCGCGCAAGAACTTCACCAGCGCCTCCTCCTGACTAGGCTCTAGGCTGGCACATATGGTAAAGGTTGCCCCCGAGGACCCGTCCTCCTCGACTGGCACTTGCTTGGTTTCTGCCCTGTCTTGAGTGAACAACTGCTTCTTCTTGGTTGTGCGGCTCCCTTGGCCTTGGAGGCATCCGCGTCGGCGGGATACGCTGTCGCGGTGGTCTTGAGGGCGAGCTTGAGCGTCATCAAGGCTTCCTTGGTGTCCCCAACTACCGTGAGGACACTCTTGCTCCTAGGCATCTTCATGAGGTTGTAGGCCAGATGGGTTGCCGCCATGAACTGAGCCAGGGCCGGGTACCCGAGGATGGCGTTGTATGGGAGGCCGATGTGGGCGATATCGAAGTCGACCAGCTCGGTGTGGTAGTTGTCACGCATGCCGAAGGTCACGGGGAGGAGGATCATCCCCAGGGAGCGGGCGGAGCCTCCACCAACACCTGAGAAAGGCTTTCTAGGGCGGAGCCGCTCCAACAGTATGTGAAGAAGGCTGAAGGCCTCGATGGAGAGCATGTTGAGGCCAGCGCCGCCATTGATGAGCATCTTGGTGATGGACACATGGCAGATAGTGGGCGTGCAAAGCATTGGGAGCTCACCCGAGCCGACAGTGGAGACGGAATGATCCCCTGAGTCGAAGGTGAGGTCGGCCTCGGGCGCGGCCCAACCCGGCGGAGCCCCCGGGCGCTTGGAAGTGGCGTCGATCTGGCGAAAGAACGGCTTGACGTGACAATCCGAAGGTGGTGCTTGTGAGCCGCCGAGGAGGGCCGCAACCGCGTGGTGTGATGTCTACTACACAACCTTCTTCTTGTAGACATTGTTGGGCCTCCAAGTGCAGAGGTTTGTAGGACAGTACCAAATTTCCCTCAAGTGGATGACCTAAGGTTTATCAATCCGTAGGAGGCGTAGGATGAAGATGGTCTCTCTCAAGCAACCATGCAACCAAATAACAAAGAGTCTCTTGTGTCCCCAACACAGCCAATACAATGGTAAATTGTATAGGTGCACTAGTTCGGTGAAGATATGGTGAAACAAGTGGTATATGGATAGTAGATAAAGGTATTTGTAATCTGAAATAATAAAAACAGCAAGGTAGCAAGTGATAAAAGTGAGCGTAAACGGTATTGCAATGATAGGAAACAAGGCCTAGGGTTCATACTTTCACTAGTGTAAGTCCTCTCAACAATACTAACATAATTGGATCATAAAACTATCCCTCAACATGCAACAAAAAGTCACTCCAAAGTCACTAATAGCGGAGAACGAACGAAGAGATTATGGTAGTGTACGAAACCACCTCAAAGTTATTCCTTCCAATCAATCCGGTGGGCTATTCCTATAAGTGTCACAAACAGCCCTAGAGTTCGTACTAGAATAACACCTTAAGATACAAATCAACCAAAACCCTAATGTCACCTAGATACTCCAATGTCACCTCAAGTATCCGTGGGTATGATTATACGATATGCATCACACAATCTCAATTCATCTATTCAACCAACACAAAGGACCTCAAAGAGTGCCCCAAAATTCTACCGGAGAATCACGACGAAAACGTGTGCCAACCCCTATGCATAGGTTCCCAATGTCATGAAACCCGCAAGTTGGTCACCTTACATACATCAAGTGGCACGTGGTATCCCATTGTCATCACAGATATCCACGGCAAGACATACATCAAGTGTTCTCAAGTCTTTAAAGACTCAATCCGATAAGATTACTTCAAAGGGAAAACTCGATTCATTACAAGAGAGAAGAGGGGGAATAAACATCATAGGATCCAAATATAATAGCAAAGCTCGCGATACATCAAGATCGTATCATCTCAAGAACACGAGAGAGAGAGAGAGAGAGAGAGAGAGAGATCAAACACATAGCTACTGGTACATACCCTCAGCCCCGAGGGAGAACTACTCCCTCCTCGTCATGGAGAGCACCGGGATGATGAGGATGGCCATCGGTGAGGGTTCCCCCCTTCGGCAGGGTGCCGGAACAGGGTCCTGATTGACTTTGGGTGGCTACGGAGGCTTTTGGCGGCGGAACTCCCGATCTATCTCTGTTCTGGAAGTTTTAGGGTACGTGAGTATATATGGGTGAAAGGAGTACGTCGGTGGAGCTTCAGGGGCCCCACGAGGCAGGGGGCGCGCCCCCACCCTCGTGGGCAGCTCCCATATCTTCTGACGTGAGGTCCAAGTCCATCAGGTGTGTTTCCTTCCAAAAATAACTTCTCCAGCTGATTTCGTTCCGTTTCGACTCCGTCTGATATTCCTTTTCTTCAGAACACTGAAATAGGCATAAAACAGCAAATCTGGGTTGGGCCTCTGGTTAATAGGTTAGTCCCAAAAATAATATAAAAGTGGATAATAAAGCCCAATATTACCCAAAACAGTAGATAATATAGCATGGAGCAATCAAAAATTATAGATACGTTGGAGACGTATCAAGCATCCCCAAGCTTAATTCCTGCTCGTCCTCGAGTAGGTAAATGATAAAAAAAATTGATGCGGAGTGCTACTTGGCATAATTTCAATGTAATTCTTCTTAATTGTGGCATGAATATTCAGATCCAGAAGATTGAAGACAAAAGTTCATATTGACATAAAAATAATAATACTTCAAGCATACTAATAAAGCAATCATGTCTTCTCAAAATAACATGGCCAAAGAAAATTATCCCTACAAAATCATATAGTCTGGCTATGCTCCATCTTCACCACACAAAATATTTAAATCATGCACAACCCCGATGACAAGCCAAGCAATTGTTTCATACTCTAACTTTTTCAAAACTTTTTCAATCTTCACGCAATACATGAGCATGAGCCATGGACATAGCACTATAGGTGGAATAGAATGGTGTTGTGGAGAAGACAAAAAGGGAGAAGATAGTCTCACATCAACTAGGCGTATCAATGGGCTATGGAGATGCCCATCAATAGATATCAATGTGATTGAGTAGGGATTGCCATGCAACGGATGCACTAGAGCTATAAGTGTATGAAAGCTCAACAAAAGAAACTAGTGGGTGTGCATCCAACTTGCTTGCTCACGAAGACCTAGGGCATTTTGAGGAAGCCCGTCATTGGAATATACAAGCCAAGTTCTATAATGAAAGATTCCCACTAGTATACGAAAGTGACAACATAGGAGACTCTATATCATGAAGATCATGGTGCTACTTTGAAGCACAAGTGTGGTAAAAGGATAGTAGCATTGTCCCTTCTCTCTTTTTCTCTCATTTTTTTATTTTATTTATTTATATATATTTTTATTTGGGCCTTCTCTTTTTTTATGGCCTCTTTTTTCTTTTTTTTATTTGGGCTTCTTTGGCCTCTTTTATTCATTTATTTTCGTCCGGAGTCTCATCCCGACTTATGGGGGAATCATAGTCTCCATCATCCTTTCCTCACTGGGACAATGCTCTAATAATGATGATCATCACACTTTTATTTACTTACAACTCGATACTTAGAACAAGATATGACTCTATATGAATGCCTCCGGCGGTGTACTGGGATGTGCAATGACTCATGAGTGACATGCATGAAAGAATTATGAATGGTGGCTTTGCCACAAATACGATGTCAACTACATGATCATGCAAAGCAATATGACAATGATGAAGCATGTCATAATAAACGAAACGGTGGAAAGTTGCATGGCAATATATCTCGGAATGGCTATGGAAATGTGAAAGTGCGTTATATCGACTAGAGGGGGGGTGAATAGGCGATTTTTATGAAAGTCTTCAAAACGTGAGAGTTATGAAGACAAACAGTGAGGATTATGCCTATTACTATGTAGCGGAAGTTAGATTACACTAGGCCAGCCATGGTCATGTATTCAATAGAGTGAAAGCACAATGACAAACAGCTTTAGTGTAATAAGGATCAGGTAGGAAGAAGTTATGAAGCCAAATAGATCATACATTCACGTTGTGAAGACAAAAGATAAAGCAAGCATGCAATGGCTTCACAATGAGTAACAATGAGAAAAGGAAGTGAAGATAAAACCAGTGACTCATTGAAGACGATGATATGTTGGACCAGTTCCAGTTGCTGTGACAACTGTACGTCTGGTTGGAGCGGCTAGGTATTTAAACCTTAGGACACACAGTCCCGGACACCCAGTCCTGAACACACAGTTCAGGACACCAAGTCCTCACCGTATTCTCCTTGAGCTAAGGTCACTTAGTCCTCGCCCAATCACTCTGGTAAGTCTTCAAGGTAGACTCCCAAACCTTCATAGACTTTGTTCACTGGCAATCCACAATGTCTCTTGGATGCTCTGAACGCGACGCCTAACCGTCTGGAGGATTCACAATCCTCAAGTGTAATAAGTCTTCAGATCACACAGACACGAAGACTTAAGTGATGCCCAGTTTACTCTGGTTTTGGGTGGTTAGGGCTTTTCTCCTCACTAGGAATTTTTCTCTCAAAGGCTTCGAGGTGGGTTGCTCTCAAACGACAAAAGCCGTGCACTAAAATCTAAGCAGCCAACCGTTTATGGTTGTGGGGGTGGGCTATTTATAGCCACTTGGCAACCCGACCTGATTTGTCCGAAATGACCTTGGGTCACTAAGGAACTGACACGTGTCTCAATGGTCAGATTTCAAACTCTCATGGCAACTTTGCTTGGGCTACAAGCAAGGCTGACTTGTCCGGCTCTGGACAAGATTCGCTCTCATTGTCTTCGCTCGAAGACATAGGTTTTTGATTTAGGCATCACTTCAGTCATTCTGACTGGTTCTCCTGGACCCCACTTAACAGTACGGTGGTTCCTATGACTCATCACAAAAGAAAGAGGACTATGAAAGATCTAAGTCTTCGAGCTCCATAGGCTTCATAACGTGTCTTCTTTTGTCATAGTCTTGAACGTGAATATCTTCATATACCACCTTTGTCTTCAATGTCTTCATACATTTTTAGGGGTCATCTCTGGTAGTAAAACCGAATCAATGAGGGACTTATACCTGTGTTTTCCTGCAATTCTCATAAACACATTAGTCCCTCAACTAGGTTTGTCGTCAATACTCCAAAACCAACTAGGGGTGGCACTAGATGCACTTACAATCTCCCCCTTTTTGGTGATTGATGACAAACTAGTTGAAGTTTTCAACGGGGAATATAAAGTGTGAAGTTTGTAAAGTATAGGGAATTGTCTTCATAAGTTGCAAGGGCTCCCCCTGAAGATGTGCATATAAGTTAATTTGCTTTTGGAATGCAAATGCACATGACAGGTTGTACTTGTGGAGATCCACTTCAGCTTATGATGACAATCCACTATGCATGTGAAAGTATATGAAGATAATGACATGCATAATGGAAAATGGACATCTGCAGAATGAGATAAGTGCGGGATTTATCGTCGCACATCGGAATTTATCTTCGCAAACAGAGTAGCAAACAAGTAGCAGACGACCATCGAGTTTTAGTGTTTACAACTCAAAGAACCAAATGCAGCAAAAACAAGAGTTGTAAGCACGAAGCAAAATATATCAAAACATAAGGCACCCGCCCATATTGACCCGCTTGAAGACTATAAACATCATATGCTTCTCCCCCTTTTGTCGGTAATGACCAAAAAGGTTTGAAGACATAGAGTTTTCTACGCGTTCCCAGGCGCAGCAGGGTCGGTGGAGTTGTTTGACGGTGCAGAGCTTGGATGTGCTGAAGCAGGTGGTGGTGAAGTAGCATCGTCGTCTTCATCAATGATCCTTGCAGTAACTGTGGCAGCAGATGAAGAAAACTTAGAGTCTTCAAGTGATGGTGTGTTGAGCATCACAGCCCTTCTAGGAGGTGTGGTGTCAAACTTGAAGCGCTCTATGAAGCCATCCTCTTCAAGTTCAGCTTTAGTGCATATCATTGAGAGCCCTTTCCACGTACGACGGCAAGTCTCATGTGTAACGAAGGCATTCTTGGTGGCAAGGTTTCGAAGACGATTGACATCCACCAAGAGGCTCTTCATCTGACGCTTTAGCCAGTCGTGATGCCTATCTTGCTTTTGGTGAAGGGCCACAAGAAGCTCTCGGTCAGTGAGGACACGAGCACGCTTCTTGGGTCTTGGAGCATTTGTGTTGTCTGTGGCTTCAGTAGATGCTGGTGCACGTGTAGTGCCAGCCAACGGATATACCCTGGATATGGCTTCAACACCTTCAACATTCTGCGTGAAGCTCTGGTGTTCTGCATTCTGAAGACTTATTGGTTGCTTGTCAGGCTCGGGATATATGGCTTCATCAGAGGTATCCACATCTGGCAGGAAGATCCGATGGTTTCGGGCTGAGGGCTGATACGAGATTGCAGAGTGCAGTTTGATTAGCCTCATCACCCAAGGAGCATAGAACTTCAAACCAAATAATTCTGAGCCTGACGCTGCAAGTTGGCATATGAAGAGATCCTGTGCGTTGAAGCATTTGCCATGCAGGATATAGAATATGAGAGTCTTCATTGCACCTTCAATCTTTGCATTTGGAGAGTGCCCCTTAATGGGCCAGAGAGTCCGCCGGATGATGTGATATATGGCCCTGGGCAGGTACTCTAGGTCTTCAACAAAGAACACAGTTGGATAGGGTGCATCCTGAGGCAATGGCTTCATCATTGCGAGCATCTGACTCATATTGGGTTCAGGCCTCTGAAATATGCTTTCAATGGCTTCAGAATGTAGTTGACAGCCTTCCTCGAAGAATTCGCCAGGAGTGGGTAGCCCGGTGAGCTCAATGATATCAAATGCATTGGCTTCATGATGGACATTGCCGGTCATCCACTCCAGGACCCAAGTCTTCGGTTCTCTGTTGTATCCTTTTATATGGAGGGTCGCATAAAACTGAAGTAGAAGCTCTTCATTCCAGTGCTCTTCATCCGTCACAAACGGCAGCAGACCCACTTGCTTGAAGCAATCCAAGGCTTCCTCAAGACATGGCAGACCAGTAATGGCTTCAACCTCAAGGCGCTTGTGCGGGAAGATGCGACCTTGGTTGTATAAGATGCATGAATAATAGCTGCGCTGAGAATAGCTCCAGAACCTATCTGATACAATCCTTTCCCTTGAATAGGGGTTCTTGGAGCTATTGAAAAATGTATTGTCTGCCTTGAAGCTATTAATATCAAAGGAGCCAGGTGCTGATGCAGGACCTGGGAACCTTGGAAGCCTTGGGACTGGCTTCTGGACATGAGGCCTGTGCTCAATGTGATAATCAAACTGTGGACCTGCAGCAGACTCAGGAACAGAAGCGTCTGGCTCAGTAGCTTCGCTGTCCGCTGAAGCATTTGGTGGGGCGGGCTCCACATTGGCTTTAGTGTTTGTGGTGGCAGCCGCAATATTTTCGTCCTCCGCTTGTGTAGTTGGAGGGACAACTTCAGGCATGTTCTCCCGGAGAACTGCATCTTGATGGAGCGGGGAAGTGGGTTCTGGTGGTGCTTCTGCATTGTCTTCAGCTGATGCAGCCAGAATTTCTGCGGTATGGACTTGAGGCCATGGACCTTTGCGAAGCCTACGGAACGCAGACGACGCTGGTGTTGGAGTGGGCTGGGCCTCAATGTCTTCTTCCTCCTGAGGGCGATCCGCCCATGACTCATCTTGTTCCATTGGCGTCAGAGGACGACCAATACTGATAAGTTCGCTTGTTTCAAGCGGAGGAAGGGCTGCATCATCTTGTACATTGTCTTGGGGACCAATGTCTTCAGCAGCTGTGGGGTCGGCTGCTGGAATATCTTCAGCTTCAGGAGCCTCTGTGGGAGCAGGCTCATGAACTGTCAGTCGTCTTTCTGCATTGGGGTGAATGACAGAACGGGGTTCAACCATCAAGGGCTCTGTGGGAGCAGCCCTAGATTTCTTGGTCTTGCGCTTCTTTTTGCTGGGGGCAGTAGGAGAGGCTTCAGAGCTCTTCCTTTTTCTGGCTTCAGCCTCTGCAGTTCTTGTCTTCTTAAGCTCTGAAGCTGTTGACCGGCTCTTTGGCTTCGATCCAGTCGTTGCAGTGGGGAAGACAATCTGAACCGCTTCTTGCCGAGGTGCCTGTGGTTCATTCACAGCAGGCTCCTTTTTTCTTCTTTGCGTCCATCTTGGGGTCGATGCCAGGACGCCCAAGTGCCTTGCGCTTTTCAGCCTCATTGTAGGCTTGAAGACATTTTTCTGCCAAAGACTTCATCCTTTCACGCGAGCCCTGAGCTTCAGCACGCTTCTTCAGAAAGTTTTCTTTGAGCTCATGCAGCATGATTTTGAAGCTCCTCACTTCCTGCACGCTAAGGCTGGCCATGTGCTTCTTGAACTGAGCCTTTTCGTGATCAATTTTCTGCTTCAGCTCAACAATGCGCTGAGCAATGGCCAGTTCTGAAGCAATTGCGCCTTGGAAGGCGACGCCGAGTCCAATAGGCAGCTGCAGATCATTGAAGCTTATGTCTGGTGAGTCAAACCACTCATCGATGAAGCTGTGGATGATGGCGACATCAAAGAGAGGCGGATTGTTGAAGATTTCAGCTTCTTCTTTGCTTTTGATAAGCTGCTCTAGAGCGTCATCTCCCAGATCTTCATCGCTTGATAGATCAATGGCTTCGCTGCGCAGAATGGCAGCAGCAGTGAGCTCTTTGCCTGTTTGTTGCTGGGGCTCCTTTTCCTTCCGGGGCTTGGAGACGCGGGAGACGTCTTCAGACTGCACACTGACTTCAGGAGGTGCAGTTTTCAATGGCTTCGCCCTTGAGATTTTTGAGGCAGGGGCCGGCTTTGAAGCTTTTGGTTTCTTCGTCTGCTTTGGCTTCGGCACAGCAGGGGCTTCATCAGACTCAGAGTCAGCTGGGGGTTCATTCACTGCAGTCCCTTGGACTAAGATGTGAGTGATCAGGCCCTCAAGATTGGCAAACGGACCGATTACATTTGGTTCCGCGTCGCGTGTGCCATCTGCCCTTGGTGCGGAGGGACCAGGGTTGAAGTCTACCCAAATTTCTTCTTGTTTAGCTTCGCTGACTGTTGGGCAAAATGAAAGTTGCGCTTGAAGAGATTGTCGTCACGACACCAGAGGAGTGACGATGGATGCGCATCATCAGGCTGTGGTCCTCGGACCATGCATGGGTAGAAGCCTTGAGCTATGGCTTCGTCTCTGGTCCTGGGAACAAGGGTCTTGTATGAGATGTCTCCCCATGGTCTCCTGATGGCACTTTTCTCAGCATACTCTTGGGTGACGAAGCGGTATTTGAACCATTGCTCTGCCCAATAGCGTCGAATCCATTGGATTCGAGTCTTGCGCGGCCCATAGTTCTCTTCTAGATCTGTTTTGTACATTTCTGCCAAGTCTTCAGGCAGATCCTTGGAAGTTCCCTCACGTCTCTGTCTGCCCCCCTTTCTTGCTACTGCTTCTGAAGCCATAAATTTTAACTTGAAAGGCTTCAAAACTTTCAAAGGCTTCAAAGGCTTTCCTTTTCTGGACCAACAGGAACTGGCTTCAGGAGAGTTTATGTGATGCTGTAAGAATTCTGCAAATGAATGCAGACTATGAGAACCGAAGGATTCTCCCACGGACATGTACCTGTGACAGCATTAAGGTGCGAGGGAAGGGGAAGAGGTCATATGCATTCTCAGAAGGTTTT
Organism: Triticum dicoccoides; assembly: GCF_002162155.2. Taxonomy (NCBI): domain Eukaryota; kingdom Viridiplantae; phylum Streptophyta; class Magnoliopsida; order Poales; family Poaceae; genus Triticum; species Triticum dicoccoides. The sequence continues at coordinate 193,635,418 of NC_041382.1, forward strand.
GAAGATTAATCAGTCTAGAATACATTGACCTCATCCTGCGAAGACATTCACTCATAGATAAGAAGTTGGTTCCAGATTTGTACGAACCCATAGATCAGTACAAGTGAGGAATCTAACTACTTTATGAAGCACAAGTGAATATACTAGGCATGTTATGAGATGCAGCGAGAGATCTGACTAGTGTGAAGAGAAACTTCTTATGGTAGAAAGTGACAGAACCATGAGATCAAAAGAGGCTGTAAAAGAAGTTTTATTTACCACACTGGAATTGCTAGACGGAAAGGAGTTGATGCCGAGCAGTTCAGTCCTCCGTGCCCTAACTTGGCGACGGAAAACACCTACGGCGACGGCGGAGAGGACGATGTCCGCGGTCGGCGTGAGGACGGCGTTGGAGAGGTTGCGGCAGCGAAGCGCTTCGTCTCCGGCATCGTCGAGTGCTAGCGGTGGCGCTAGGGTTCGTGCGAGGGTGGAAGAAGGAGATAATGACCGTGGTAAGTGTGAATTTATAGGCTCAGGGACGGCACTGTGCTATTACACAGGTGCCCCTGGCGGTTCGCATTTGAGGAATGCGTGGCCAGTTAGCGGAAGTTTGGGGTTTGTTCCACGTCCCACGCACGCCTAAATTGTTGGGCGGTCGTTCCTGCTTCTCCGGATTTTATGTGGAGGAATGAGCATTAAAAACGGACTTTATGGTTGTTTCTATATCTTCAGCTGACAAGGACATAGCAAAGACATTCGACAGTTTCAATAGAATGCATATGACTTGGAGAGATAGAATTTGAGATGGAAAGCATAGAGAGATTAGGGTCCGATCACATTCACTTAGTTCAAAAGATTCAACCAAGAAGACATAGCTATAAGTGAATGTTGTAGAGGACAGAACACTAGTATGTATATATCTATATAATCAACATAGTGAAGATAATCATGAAGACATGTTGAGTTTGAAGCCAAACCAAATGTGAAGATATTGCAAGGTAACGCCATGAGTGAAACACTTCAAAATGGAACGTTTGGTGGTGGCGTTACCCACCGTATAGGAAGTATTAGACCCAGACACGGCGCACAATTATCGTGGCGCTCCGAAGTCAAATTCCACATTAATGTATTCACACTTAGAATGTATATCTTCATTGATTGAAGATATACTTTACTTTGTGTGTTGCACATCTAAGTCATCAATATGCATAAGTGTTAGGATGTGTGCCCGATCATAGGACATTTGAGGATTCCAAGATATTTAGCTCACACCGTAACTTGCAAAACCTCTTCTCATCCAAGGGCTTGGTGAAGATATCTGCCGATTGTTCTTCAGTGTTGACGTGTATGATATCAATGTCTTCCTTCACAACATGATCTCTGAGAAAGTGATGACGAATTTCAATGTGCGTTGTCTTCGAGTGCTGAACTGGGTTGTTGGCAATCTTGATGGCGCTTTCATTGTCGTAGTATAGTGGCACTTGCTTCAGATGAATGCCATAGTCCTTGAGTGTTTGCTTCATCCACAGAAGCTGAGCGCAGCAAGATCCAGCAGCAATGTATTCAGATTCAGCAGTAGAGAGAGATACACAGTTCTGCTTCTTTGAAGACCAACATACAAGTGATCGTCCCAGAAAGTGACATGTGCCTGATGTAGACTTGCGATCAACCTTGTCACCAGCATAATCAGCATCCGAAAATCCAACCAAATCAAACTCTGAGCCCTTTGGATACCATAATCCTAGAGTTGGGGTGTGAGCCAAATATCGAAGAATTCGCTTCACAGCTAAGTGATGCGACTCCTTTGGTGCCGCTTGAAACCGAGCACACATGCAAACACTAAGCATGATATCTGGCCTAGATGCACATAAATAAAGCAAAGACCCAATCATGGAGCGGTATACCTTTTGATCGAACTCTTTACCATTGCGTCAGGACCTAGATGATGTTTGGCTGGCATTGGTGTTGTGAAGCCTTTGCAGTCTTGCATACCGAACTTCTTCAGGCAATCATTGAGATACTTCTCTTGAGATATGAAGATGCCATTGCGTTGTTGTCGTATTTGAAGACCAAGGAAGAACTTCAGTTCCCCCATCATGGACATCTGATATTGCTCTTGCATCATATATCCAAACTCTTCACTGTACTTCTGATTGGTGCAGCCGAAGATAATGTCATCCACATATATTTGGCACACAAACAGTTCACCATCATATGTCTTCGTGAAAAGAGTGGGATCCAGGGAACCAGGTATGAAGCCTTTGCTCTTTAGGAAGTACTTGAGTGTGTCATACCAGGCTCTAGGGGCTTGTTTGAGGCCATACAATGCCTTGTTGAGCTTGTATACCATGTCAGGATGTTTTGGATTTTTAAAGCCAGGTGGCTGTGCAACATACACTTCTTCTTCAATCTTGCCATTGAGAAAGGCACTTTTCACATCCATTTGATATAGAAGTATGTTATGATGATTTGCATAGGCCAGCAGTATGCGTATAGCTTCAAGCCTAGCCACGGGAGCAAATGTTTCATCGAAGTCAATGCCCTCCACTTGAGTATATCCTTGAGCAACGAGACGAGCTTTGTTTCTGACCACTTGACCATGCTCATCTTGCTTGTTGCGGTATATCCATTTAGTGCCTATAATGTTGTGCTTCCATGGATCAGGACGCTTAACCAGTTCACATACATTATTCAGCTCAAACTGTTGAAGCTCTTCTTGCATAGCTTGAATCCATTCAGGTTCCATGAAGGCTTCTTCAACTTTCTTGGGTTCTGATATTGATACGAATGCAAAGTGCCCACAGAAATTTGCTAGCTGAGTTGCCCTTGAATGAGTGAGTGGACCAGGTGCATTGATGCTGTCAATTATTCTGTCAATCTGCACTTCATTGGCAACACGAGGATGTACAGGGCGAAGACTTTGCTCTTGCTAATCTGTGTTGTTGTTGGGAGGAATGTCTTCAGGCTGAGCATTGTCTTCATGATGATCAGGTGCTGAGATGATAAGTTCTTCTTCAGGATGAGCTTCAGAAGGTACAATCTCTCCAGTTCCCATAAGCTTGATTGATTCACTAGCTGGAACTTCATCTAGCACATTTGGCACTTGCTCTCTTTGTGAACCATTTGTCTCATCGAACTGCACATCCACTGTTTCGACCACTTTGTAATGGAATAGATTGAAGACTCTATAGGAGTGTGAATCCTTTCCATATCCTAGCATAAAGCCCTCATGTGCTTTTGGTGCAAACTTTGAGGTGTGGTGTGGGTCCTTGATCCAGCACCTTGAGCCAAATACTCTGAAGTAACTGACATTTGGCTTCTTGCCAGTTAGGAGCTCATAAGATGTCTTGTTCAGAAGCTTGTGAAGATATACACGATTGATTGTATGACATGCAGTGTCAATGGCTTCAGTCCAGAATTTTCTTGGAGTCTTGTATTCATCTAGCATTGTTCTGGCCATCTTAATGAGAGTTCTGTTCTTGCGTTCGACGACGCCATTCTGCTGTGGCGTGTACGGAGCTGAGAATTCATGTGTGATGCCCAGGGTATCCAGATATGTATCAAGGCCAGTGTTCTTGAATTCAGTGCCATTGTCACTTCTGATGTGCTTTATCTTGGCGCCAAAATTGTTCATAGCTCGATTGGCAAAGCGTCTGAAGACATCCTGCACTTCAGTCTTGTAAAGTATTATGTGCACCCAAGTATATCTAGAGTAATCATCAACAATAACAAAGCCATAGAGGCAAGCAGAAGTAGTAAAAGTTGAGTAGTGAGTGGGACCGAAAAGATCCATGTGGAGCAGTTCAAAGGGTTGTGTAGTAGTCATGATTGTCTTCGAAGGATGTTTTGCCCTTGTCATCTTCCCTGCTTCACAGGCACCGCATAAGTGATCTTTCTTGAACTTGACGCCCTCGATGCCTATGACATGCTTCTTCTTCGCAAGGGTGTGGAGGTTCCTCATGCCAGCATGCCCAAGCCTCCGATGCCAAAGCCAGCATTCTGAAGCTTTTGCAAGAAGACATACTACAAGTTGTGGCCCTGCTGAAAAATCTACCACGTACAAATCACCCTTTCGGTACCCTTCAAACACTAGAGACTTGTCAGATTCCATTAGTACTAGGCAACGATATTTTCCAAACATTACAATCATGTTCAAATCGCAAAGCATTGAGACAGACATTAAGTTGAAGCCAAGGGATTCAACAAGCATGACTGTATCCATATGTTGATCCTTTGAGATTGCAACTCTACCTAGACCCAATACCTTACTTTTACCAGTGTCAGCAAATGTGATGTGGCTCTTGTCGGATGGACGTAATGTTGAGTCCATAAGAAGACTTCTTTTGCCAGTCATGTGATATGTACACCCACTGTCAATAATCCATTCTGAAGACTTTGAAGTCACTGGTGTCGTACCCTTGGCACCACGTGCCATGAAGCAGTAGGCAGGTGTGGAGTCGTTCTTGTCCTTTGCGTCGGTGTCGGTGATGCAGTCATTGTCTTCAGTGTCGAAGATGGACTTGGCGACGTATGTTGTAGCCAGACTCGCAATGCCAGAATCAGACTCCTCCTCAGACTCCACCTCTACCTCCTCAGATGCGGACTCCTCCTCTAAATCCATCTCTTTGCCAACAAAGGCACGTGCCTTGCCAGATGAACTCTTCTTGTGTGATGAAGACTTAGAAGAAGACTTGGAAGAAGACTTTGAGTATTTCTTCTTCTTCTTATCGTCAGAATCATATTCCTTGCTCTTCTTCTTCCTTCTGTTCTCATTGTCCCACTGTGGACACTCAGAGATGAAGTGTCCACTTTTCTTGCACTTGTGACATGTTTTCTTCTTGTAGTCATGAGCAGAAGCTTCATCATTCCTTGGGCTTGATCGTGAAGATTTTCTGAAGCCTTTCTTCTTGGTGAATTTTTGGAACTTCTTCACTAGCATTGCAAGTTCTCTTCCAATGTCTTCAGGGTCATCAGAACTGCAGTCAGATTCTTCTTCAGATGAGGAAACAGCTTTTGCCTTCAAGGCACGAGTTCGCCCATAGTTTGGACCGTAGATATCTCTTTTCTTAGAAAGTTGAAACTCATGTGTGTTGAGCCTCTCAAGTATGTCAGACGGATCCAGTGTCTTGAAATCAGGACGTTCTTGAATCATCAGGGCCAGGATGTCAAACGAACTAGCAAGTGATCTCAGCAGCGTCTTGACGATTTCATGTTTGGTGATCTCAGTGGCACCGAGGGCTTGAAGCTCATTTGTGATGTCAGTGAGCCGGTCAAATGTGTGCTGGACATTCTCATTGTCATTTCGCTTGAAGCGGTTGAAGAGGTTGCGAAGAACACTGATTCTTTGATCTCTCTGGGTTGAGACGCCTTCATTGACCTTGGAGAGCCAATCCCAGACCAGCTTGGATGTCTTCAAAGCACTCACACGGCCATACTGTCCTTTTGTCAGATGACCATAGATTATGTTTTTGGCAATAGAGTCCAGTTGAGTGAACTTCTTGACATCAGCAGCAGTGACACCTTCTCCAGCCTTGGGAACGCCGTTCTCGACGACATACCATAGGTCGACATCAATGGCTTCAAGATGCATGCGCATCTTATTCTTCCAGTAGGGATATTCAGTTCCATTGAAGACGGGGCACGCAGCGGAGACTTTGATTATCCCTACAGTCGACATAGCTAAAACTCCAGGTGGTTAAACCGAATCACATAGAACAAGGGAGCACCTCGCTCTGATACCAATTGAAAGTGCGTTATATCGACTAGAGGGGGGTGAATAGGCGATTTTTATGAAAGTCTTCAAAACGTGAGAGTTATGAAGACAAACAGTGAAGATTATGCCTATTACTATGCAGCGGAAGTTAGATTACACTAGGCCAGCCATGGTCATGTATTCAATAGAGTGAAAGCACAATGACAAATAGCTTCAGTGTAATAAGGATCAGGTAGGAAGAAGTTATGAAGCCAAACAGATCATACATTCACGTTGTGAAGACAAAAGATAAGGCAAGCATGCAATGGCTTCACAATGAGTAACAGTAAGAAAAGGAAGTGAAGATAAAACCAGTGACTCGTTGAAGACGATGATATGTTGGACCAGTTCCAGTTGCTGTGACAACTGTACGTCTGGTTGGAGCGGCTAGGTATTTAAACCTTAGGACACACAGTCCCGGACACCCAGTCCTGAACACACAGTTCAGGACACCAAGTCCTCACCGTATTCTCCTTGAGCTAAGGTCACTTAGTCCTCGCCCAATCACTCTGGTAAGTCTTCAAGGTAGACTCCCAAACCTTCACAGACTTTGTTCACTGGCAATCCACAATGTCTCTTGGATGCTCTGAACGCGACGCCTAACCGTCTAGAGGATTCACAATCCTCAAGTGTAATAAGTCTTCAGATCACACAGACACGAAGACTTAAGTGATGCCCAGTTTACTCTGGCTTTGGGTGGTTAGGGCTTTTCTCCTCACTAGGAATTTTTCTCTCAAAGGCTTCGAGGTGGGTTGCTCTCAAACGACAAAAGCCGTGCACTGAAATCTGAGCAGCCAACCGTTTATGGTTGTGGGGGTGGGCTATTTATAGCCACTTGGCAACCCGACCTGATTTGTCCGAAATGACCTTGGGTCACTAAGGAACTGACACGTGTCTCAATGGTCAGATTTCAAACTCTCATGGCAACTTTGCTTGGGCTACAAGCAAGGCTGACTTGTCCGGCTCTGGACAAGATTCGCTCTCGTTGTCTTCGCTCGAAGACATAGGTTTTTGATTTAGGCATCACTTCAGTCATTCTGACTGGTTCTCCTGGACCCCACTTAACAGTACGGTGGTTCCTATGACTCATCACAAAAGAAAGAGGACTACGAAAGATCTAAGTCTTCGAGCTCCATAGGCTTCATAACGTCTCTTCTTTTGTCATAGTCTTGAACGTGAATATCTTCATATACCACCTTTGTCTTCAATGTCTTCATACATTTTTAGGGGTCATCTCTGGTAGTAAAACCGAATCAATGAGGGACTTCTACCTGTGTTTTCCTGCAATTCTCATAAACACATTAGTCCCTCAACTAGGTTTGTCGTCAATACTCCAAAACCAACTAGGGGTGGCACTAGATGCACTTACAAAATGCCATAATAGGTAGGTATGGTGGCTGTTTTGAGGAAGGTATATGGTAGGTGTATGATACCGGCTAAAGTTGCGCAATATTAGAGAGGCTAGCAAAGGTGGAAGGGTGAGAGTGCGTATGATCCATGGACTCAACATTAGTCATAAAGAACTCATATACTTATTGCAAAAATCTAGAAGTTATCAAAGCAAAGTATTACGCGCATGCTCCTAGGGGGATAGATTGGTAGGAAAAGACCATCGCTCGTCCCCGACCGCCACTCATAAGGAAGACAATCAATAAATAAATCATGCTCCGACTTCATCACATAACGGTTCACCATACGTGCATGCTACGGGAATCGCAAACTTCAACACAAGTATTTCTCAAATTCATAACCACTCAACTAGCATGACTCTAATATCACCATCTCCATATCTCAAAACAATTATCAAGTATCAAACTTCTCATAGTATTCAACACACTCATAAGAGAATTTTATTATTCTTGAATACCTAACATATTAGGATTTTAAGCAAATTACCATGCTATTTAAGACTCTCAAAATAATCTAAGTGAAGCATGAGAGTTCATCTATTTCTTCAAAATAAAACTACCACCATGCTCTAAAAGGTATAAGTGAAACACTAGAGCGAACGACAAACTACTCCGAAGAATATAAGTGAAGCTCAATGAGTAGTCGAATAATTATGCAACTATGTGAAGACTCTCTAACATTTAAGAATTTCAGATCTTGATACTTTATTCAAACAGCAAGCAAAACTAAAGAAAACAAAATGACGCTCCAAGCAAAACACATATCATGTGGCGAATAAAAATATATCTCCAAGTAAAGTTACCGATGAACGAAGATGAAAGAGAGGATGCCTTCCGGGGCATCCCCAAGCTTAGGCTCTTGGTTGTCCTTCAATATTACCTTGGGGTGCCTTGGGCATCTGTAGGATCGAAAGTATGTCTAGAGGGGGGGTGATTAGACTACTTGACCAAATAAAAACTTAACCTTTTACCAATTTTAGTTCTTGGCAGATTTTAGCTATTTTAGGACAAGTCAAGCAATCATCACATAATTCAAGCAAGCATGCAAAGAGTATATTGGCAGCGGAAAGTAAAGCATGCAACTTGCAAGAATGTAAAGGGAAGGGTTTGGAGAATTCAAACGCTATTGGAGACACGGATGTTTTTCCCGTGGTTCGGATAGGTGGTGCTATCCTACATCCACGTTGATGGAGACTTCAACCCACGAAGGGTAACGGTTGCACGAGTCCACACAGGGCTCCACCCAAGGGCAACGGTTGCGCGAGTCCATGGAGGGCTCCACCCACGAAGGGTCCACGAAGAAGCAACCACCCACAAAGGGTCCACAAAGAAGCAACCTTGTCTATCCCACCATGGCCAACGCCCACAAAGGACTTGCCTCACTAGCGGTAGATCTTCACGAAGTAGGCGATCTCCTTGCCCTTACAAACTCCTTGGTTCAACTCCACAATCTTGTCGGAGGCTCCCAAGTGACACCTAGCCAATCTAGGAGACACCACTCTCCAAGAAGTAACAAATGGTGTGTAGGTAACGAACTCCTTGCTCTTGTGCTTCAAATGATAGTCTCCCCAACACTCAACTCTCTCTCATAGGATTTGGTTTTGGTGGAAAGAAGATTTGAGTGGAAAGCAACTTGGGAAGGCTAGAGATCAAGATTCATATGGTAGGAATGGAATGTCTTGGTCTCAACACATGAGTAGGTGGTTTTCTCTCAGAACAAATGAGTTGGAATGATGTGTGTGTTCTGATGGCCCTCTCATCGAATGAGAAGGAGGTGGAGGGGTATATATAGCCTCCACTCAAAATCCAACCGTTACACAGATTTCCAATCTTGGTGGGACCGAATGAATAAACTCGGTTTGACCGAAGTAGTAAACCTAGTGACCGTTAGGAATTTCGGTGGGACTGACATGCAACTCGGTAGGACCGATTCGGTTAGGGTTTGGGCATAACGTAATCTCGGTGAGACCGATTACACAAACTCGGTGAGACCGAGTTTGGTAATTAGCTAACCAGAGAGTTGGTCAGGCAAACTCGGTGGGACCGATTTGCTCTTTCGGTGGGACCGAGTGGAACTCGGTGAGACCGAAAAGTTACAAAGGGGAAACACTGAGTTTACATTGCAATCTCGGTGGGACCGATTCGCTCTTTCGGTGGGACTGAAAAGTTACGAAAGGGAAACAGAGAGTTTGCAACCCCATCTCGGTGGGACCGAGATCCTTATCGGTAGGACCAAATTGCTAGGGTTTGTCAGTGGCTAATGACAATTGAAACTCGGTGGTGCCGGATAGGAAAAATCGGTAGGACCGAGTTTGGCTTAGAGTTTAGGTCATATGTGGATATGGGAAAGTAGTTGAGGGTTTTGGAGCATATAATTAAGCACATGGAGCAAGAGGCTCATTAAGCAACACCTCATCCCTCCTTGATAGTATTGGCTTTTCCTATGGACTCAATGTGATCTTGGATCACTAAAATATAAAATGAAGAGTCTTGAGCTTTTGAGCTTGAGCCAATCCTTTGTCCTTAGCATTTTGAGGGTTCCACTTTCACATCCATGCCATGCCATTCATTGAGCTTTCCTGAAATAATCATCTTGGAATAGCATTAGCTCAATGAGCTATATGTTGTTATGAATTACCAAAACCACCTAGGGATAGTTGCACTTTCAATCTCCCCCTTTTTGGTAATTGATGACAACATATAGATCAAAGCTTCGACAAATGATAATAAACATGAAGTATATCGTCGCTTTGAGAAGTATGTGATAAGTAAGAGCTCCCCCTAAATTTGTGCATATATAAAATTTGCTTTGGACTGCAAATGCACAAAGAGTTAGAGTCATGGGTTACTTTTCCGTGTCACATACATCTTGGTGGAGCGCTCAAAATGATAAGAATGAAATACATGCACTCATCACCAAGAATAGTGAATGATCACAAGCGATAGATAGCATGATAATATTTAAGCAAGCATTAAGCAAACATTAAGTGTAGCTTATGATCAAACACATGATCATCGATGTCTCACAAATAATGACATAGTATCAAGCACTCAAAAGCAGAAAAAGGTTCGAAAAGACCACCAAATAAAACAAGAGAGAAAAGCAACACTCTCTCTCTCGAAGCCTATGATCTATACATCTTCTCCCCCTTTGGCAACAAGTTACCAAAAAGTTCCTAGAAAATGCATAGTGCTAAGTCGTCGCTCAGGTTTGATCTTCAGGTGGTGGTGGAGTCCGGATCACTCCAAGGACGAAGGCTTCTGTAGATGCTGAAGTAGTCGCTGGAGTTGGAGCTGAGGTAGACGTTGGAGCTGAGGCTGTGGCTCTGGTGTCAGCGACTGGCAGTGCAGACGACCTCGGGCCTCGTGGCACTCTAGAAAAAGCATGAGTTGTGGTCCTGCCTCTCCTCTCATTCATGTCCTCCTGGAGCTGCTCCACTACAGACTAAACTTCTGTTACCTTGACATCCAAGTCATAGAACTTCTGTTCCATGATCCTCTCTAGGCTCTGCTGATTTTTGGTGAGGTTGGCTAGACTTTGCTCAATTCTCAGCGAGGATGCAATCAAGTAACTGAGCTGCTCTTGTTTGGTCTTCAAGAAGTACTCAGATGCCTCCTCTTGAGTAGGCATCCTGGCAGCTTTCTCCTTCTTCGCCTTCTCCTTCTTTGCAAATGCTTGTGCAGAAGATGGCTCATTCTCTGTCATCACAACTTCATTGTTCTCAAAATCTGGACGGATGGGCAGGTGTTCCTTATCCAAAAGATATATGCCCGTGCCCATCTTGGAGTTGATGAGCTCCTGAATCTGAGGGGCATATCCACAGCTCCTCTTTTGATCTGCAGCTGTCCTCTTAATGGTTTCCACAATGAGACTCATGACCTTGAATTTTTGAGGCACGTCAAAGACATCAAGCAGGTTGATCACGTGGCCTCTGATCATCTTGTGATCTCCAAACTTAGGCAACAGAGTGTGCCTTAGTATCCAATTGATAGTAGGCAATCCTGAGAGCAGATAGTGCACTGAGCCAAACTTGAATGAGTCAAGAGCTTCATTGGGAATTTCCTTGTACATGTTGGACATGGAGTTATGGTCCATTTTCTTCTTGGCATAGATGTCCAAGTCCTCATCTTGCTCTTCTGGGGCATTGATGATCTGTGCCCACTAAGCCACTGTAGATTGGTACCTTGTACCCTCAGACATCCAAGTAATCCTGCCATCCGGATAAAAGTGAGCTGTGGAGTAGAACTGCATGATGAGTTCCTCGTTCCACTTTGTGAGCTTCTGCCCAACAAAGTCCTCTACTCCACACGCTCTGAAGCTGTCCTGAACTCCTGGATAGTGCTCTTCATTCTCCTTGATATAGGTCCAGTCGACCCATCTCATGTCGCAAACGATTGGCTTCTTGTCAAGCAAAACAGTCTCATAAAAATCTTGTTGCTCCTTTGTGTGAAATCTGTAGTCCACGGCAGTCCTTCTCATAGAGGCATATGGATCTGCTTCCCTCCATTTCCTGAGCCCTGAGTCTCTCCTGAGCTTCATGTCCTCAGCCACAGGATGAGCATCGTTGTGGTCTGGGATCTTGGGCTTGAGCTTCCGAAGGACACTCTCTTCCTCTTCTTCAATAGCTTCAGGCACTGGGGCCTTGTTCTTTTCTGCAGCAGGTATACTCCTTGTGTTTCTCTTGGGAGCTGTCTTAGACTTAGGTGCATCCTTAGGAGCTTCCTTGGGCTTCGATGCAGCTCTCCCTGACCTTATGGCATCTCCCATAAGTTTGGCTGCCTTGGGTGTTGGTGCAGCAACCTCTTCTTCCTCCTCCTCTTCTACCATGATGGAGGCTCTCCCAAGCACTTTGGCTACTGTCTTCTTCACTCTTTCCTTCCTCTTTTTGCCCTCAGCAGCAATGGGCTCAATGGGAGCAGGTGCAGGCTTCTCGGTTGAGGCTCTAGCCTTTGACATTGGCTGCCTCCCTGCTGGCCTCTTGATTTTCAGGCCTGGCTTTGAGCCTTGACCTGGCTCAACCCTCCTGGAAGTGGCCTCTTCCTCTGCCACATAGTCTTCATCCTTAGAATCAGACGTTCTCTTCTTCCTTTGACGTGTGGCAGCCTTAGGCAGATTGCTGGGTGTGCTCCTGCTGCCATCATCAGAAGAACTTGAGGGGCTAGTGCCCTCACTCATCACAACTTGCTGCTCTGAGAGGTTCTGGCTGTCACTTTGATCAGACATGTTGCAAACTGACTGCTGAACCTGTGAATAGATTATAGAAGAGATAGAGTGGATGAGCATCACAAAAAGCAGAGATTTTTGCAGAAGATTAATTCAAAAACTTAGTTTTAGTTTTCCACAGAAAGCATCTCGGATCTACTGATTTTCAAACTCGGTGACACCGAAGCAGTTTTGGCACCAGAACTGGTGAACTCGGTCAGACCGAGTCACAGTTCGGTGGCACCGAGACTGCTAGGGTTTCACAGAATTCCAAAATCGGTCGCACCGATAAGTTATTCTCGGTTAGACCGAGTTTAACTTGTGCAATGGCAAGAGCCAGTTCGGTGGGACCGAGTTTTTCAACTCGGTGGGTCCGAGATGGTTTCGGCGGAAACCTAACCCTAAAATTTTCGAATTAAACCTAATCTACGAGCGTTTTGACTGGATAGAAGTTTATCAATCATGGCAAGATTCATGATAATCACAATGTGCTAGGAATCAGATTAAGGAATAGCACAATGATCAAGTCCATACCCTAGTTCGGCGTGGACTTGCTACGGCGGCAACGGCGGGGCAGAAATTCGTTGACGGCAGCGAAGACCAGCGACTGGAGGCTGCTGGCGGCGAGGAGACGATCCGGAGACCTCGAGGGCAGAGCAGGCTATCGCGCGGGCGAGGAGGTTTCGGAGAAATTTCCAAAATTCTGCCCGTCACTATATATAGCCCGACCCTGTCGGTGTGACCGAGTGGAACAACTCGGTGGCACCGAGATGCAAAACTGTGTACAGTTATTGCAACTCGGTGTGACCGAAAAGTTCAAATCGGTTGCACCAAGATCAAAAACCTAGATCAACTTAATGAACTCGGTAGGACCGAAAATGGAGTATCAGTCAGATCGAGATTCATAAAGAGGTTTTGGAAGTTTAAGTCTATGATGAATCGGGGACTCCGAGCGCTCCTCACACAGAGTGGTTCGAATCTGACTTGATCAAATTTTGTGATGCAGCATGAATAGAGTTTGAGACGAGAAAAGCATAGATAGCTAGAGGAGGTTCTTAGGCATTCTTGTCCATCCACTTGGCAAAAGAAGATAAAGCCAAACAATCAAAACAACAAGTGGATGTCCTTGAATGAGTAAAATATGCAACCAACATGCTCACACAATAAGATAGCAAATGAAATATGTGGCAAAGCATGCACAACCAATTCTAGCATCTATCAAGCAATTTGCGATGACTAGGTCATCTATATATGAGTATATTGACTTAGGAGTCAAGTGAGAACACTTGATCGTAGGTCATACTCATCGTTTAAGCTCAAGTGGGGTTACCACTTTTACATAAAGCATTGTTTTGTTCACATCTTTAGAGTTGCTTTAGCTCAAGTCTTAGAGTAAAGCTCACCCTAGATGTGATATCCCCCCTAAGAGGGATGAACTAACCTTGGGTTTTGTCGATGATGACTTCATGTAGATATTGAAGATGTGGATGCTCAATGTTGATGTAGATCTCTTGGAGCTATCCTTTTGAGTGAATTGCACTTTCAATACCTACATGGGTTAGTCCCACAAGGAACAAACAAGGATATCCATAGACATAGAGTGATGCACACAAAAGATGATGTCCATGAAAACTTTAGGTTACCTTGTCCCTTGTCTTACCAACAAGAGGGTTTGTGACTCCTTGAACTAGTGCAAGATGTGGAAGTTGATTGCACTTGTTCTTGCCAAAATGATGAGAGTGAAGTATGTTGGCGGAGTCACCCTCGAGAACTCTCTAGTTCTTCTTCTTTTGGATCCACATCATCTTGATGGGAATCCTTGGAGTTGTAGTCGTACTTGATGAAGTGGAACTTGAAGTAGTCTTGGGAATCCACTTGACTAAGGTCTTTGGAGCTTCTTCAAATGCATCAATTTCCTCTTGAAGCTTGTCCTTGCCTTTTTGCTTGTAGTCTTGTGGTGGAAGATCATCTTGATCTTGTGTCCCCTTGAAAGAAGTATACTTCTCTTGTTGAGGGACAAACTTTGTCTTGGGGTATTGATCTTCTTCCCACTCAACTCCATTGGCATTGAACTTTTGTTCAAAACCAACACCTTGATTCTTCCGGTGCATTCCTTGCTTGCGCACAATTTCCTCGAATTGCTTACTCCCGGCAAGGCTTTTGTACACTCCTTTCTCTATAATTCCCTTCAATAAACTATTTTCTTGCTCAAGTGTAACTTGGCTAAGAGAATCATTAGTGGAATCAAGAGAGCTACTAGAAGTAACAATATTGGATTTAGCATGATCATTGTTACTACTAGAGGAAGAATCTTTCTTGTTCTTGTTACTAGACTTGACTTGAGGCATGTAAGTGGATAAGAGTAAACGCTTGGCAATGTAAGAAGAACTTTTCTTGCGGAGATCATCATTGATTGCCTTTAAGAACTCATGCTCTTGCTCAAGATTGAGCTTTTCAAAGCATAGATTCTCAAGAGCCCTTAAAAGTTCTCGATGATCTTCGAAGATAGTGTCATGAGCTAACTTAAGAGTTTTTAGTTCTTTAGTTAGAGCCTCAATCTTCTCCTTATCATTGTCATTCATTTTATCTTGATTAGCATGATTAATTTGTCGTTCATCATAGTATTCATCACTAGAGTTGTCACCAAGCAAATCATCACCTAACAAGTCATCTTCATCGCTATTGAAATCAACATACTCGGGGTGTGTTACCTTAGGACCTTTGGCCATGAAGCATCTTCCAATCCCTTCATTTGGTGAGTCAAATATGTCGTAGGAGTTGGTTGACACAAGTGCTAGACCGGCAACACCTTCATCTTGAGTATCTTCGAAGTCGGAGTGATAACTTCTCTCGGAGTGGCTGTCGGAGTCGGAGCCGGATACCCATTCACCAACATGAGCTTGATGTCTTCGTCTTGTGTAGCTCCTTGATGATTATTCCTTCCTTTCCAAATCCTTGCTTCTCCGTGAGTATCTTCGTTCATAACGATCATCTCTACTCCTTCTCTCTCTTGGTGGTGATTCTTTGCTTCTTCTTCTTGGAGAATCTTCTCTTCTCTTGTAGGGAGCCGTACACTCATTGGAATAGTGCCCGGGTCTTCCACAATTGTAGCAGTTTCGCTCTCGACTAGAAGAACTTTTGTCATTGTAGGACCTTGACTTGAAGCTTCTATCTTTGCTTCTACTCTTGTAGAACTTGTTGAAGTTCTTCACCATTAAGCTCAATTCTTCATTGAAGTCTTGTTTCTCACTTGATGATGTAGCGGCTTCACATGAGGCTTTGTAGGCACCACTTGATTTGTTGTGAAGTTCCTCTTTATCCTTAAGTGACATCTCATGAGCAACAATCCTTCCAATCACCTCCGTTGGCTTGAGATCTTTGTAATTGGGCATCATTTGGATCAATGTGCACACGGTATCATATTTTCCATCCAAGGCTCTTAGGATCTTCTTGATGATGAATTTATCGGTCATCTCTTCACTTCCTAAGCCGGCAATCTCATTTGTGGTGAGAGCAAGCCTAGAGTACATTTCAGCGACACCTTCACCATCCTTCATCTTGAACTTGTCAAGTTGGCTTTGAAGCACATCCAACTTGGATTCCTTGACGGAGTCGGTACCTTCGTGCATATCAATCAAAGTGTCCCAAATTTCCTTTGCATTCTCAAGGCGGCTGATTTTGTTGAATTCTTCGGGGCACAATCCGTTGAAGAGAATATCACAAGCTTGACCATTGTATTGCAACATCTTCAACTCATCCGCGGTAGCTTCACGGTTTGGTTCTTTCCCATCAAAGAAGTCACCTTGCAAAACAACACACACAATAGCCCAAACGGCGGGGTTATGTCCAAGAATATGCATTTTCATTTTATAACTTCCAACTAGCAAAATTAGTACCATCAAAGTAAGGACCTCTACGGTGATAATTTCCCTCGCTAGACGCCATACTCTCCTAGGATGTGAAACCAAGGCTATGACCACCAAAAGCTATGGAGATCAAGCAAATGGAGACCAAAGCTCTGATACCACTTGTAGGATCGAAAGTATGTCTAGAGGGGGGCGATTAGACTACTTGACCAAATAAAAACTTAACCTTTTCCCAATTTTAGTTCTTGGCAGATTTTAGCTATTTTAGGACAAGTCAAGCAATCATCACATAATTCAAGCAAGCATGCAAAGAGTATATTGGCAGCGGAAAGTAAAGCATGCAACTTGCAAGAATGTAAAGGGAAGGGTTTGGAGAATTCAAACGCTATTGGAGACACGGATGTTTTTCCCGTGGTTCGGATAGGTGGTGCTATCCTACATCCACGTTGATGGAGACTTCAACCCACGAAGGGTAACGGTTGCGCGATTCCACACAGGGCTCCACCCAAGGGCAACGGTTGCGCGAGTCCACGGAGGGCTCCACCCACGAAGGGTCCACGAAGAAGCAACCACCCACAAAGGGTCCACGAAGAAGCAACCTTGTCTATCCCACCATGGCCAACGCCCACGAAGGACTTGCCTCACTAGCGATAGATCTTCACGAAGTAGGCGATCTCCTTGCCCTTACAAACTCCTTGGTTCAACTCCACAATCTTGTCGGAGGCTCCCAAGTGACACCTAGCCAATCTAGGAGACACCACTCTCCAAGAAGTAACAAATGGTGTGTAGGTAATGAACTCCTTGCTCTTGTGCTTCAAATGATAGTCTCCCCAACACTCAACTCTCTCTCATAGGATTTGGATTTGGTGGAAAGAAGATTTGAGTGGAAAGCAACTTGGGAAGGCTAGAGATCAAGATTCATATGGTAGGAATGGAATGTCTTGGTCTCAACACATGAGTAGGTGGTTTTCTCTCAGAACAAATGAGTTGGAATGATGTGTGTGTTCTGATGGCTCTCTCATCGAATGAGAAGGAGGTGGAGGGGTATATATAGCCTCCACTCAAAATCCAACCGTTACACAGATTTCCAATCTCGGTGGGACCGAATGAATAAACTCGGTCTGACCGAAGTAGTAAACCTAGTGACCGTTAGGAATTTCGGTGGGACTGACATGCAACTCGGTAGGACCGATTCGGTTAGGGTTTGGGCATAACATAATCTCGGTGAGACCAATTACACAAACTCGGTGAGACCGAGTTTGGTAATTTGCTAACCAGAGAGTTGGTCAGGCAAACTCGGTGGGACCGATTTGCTCTTTCGGTGGGACCGAGTGGAACTCGGTGAGACCGAAAAGTTACAAAGGGGAAACACTGAGTTTACATTGCAATCTCGGTGGGACCGATTCGCTCTTTCGGTGGGACCGAAAAGTTAGGAAAGGGAAACAAAGAGTTTGCAACCCCATCTCGGTGGGACCGAGATCCTTATCGGTAGGACCGAATTGCTAGGGTTTGACAGTGGCTAATGACAATTGAAACTCGGTGGCGCCGGATAGGAAAAATCGGTAGGACCGAGTTTGGCTTAGAGTTTAGGTCATATGTGGATATGGGAAAGTAGTTGAGGGTTTTGGAGAATATCATTAAGCACATGGAGCAAGAGGCTCATTAAGCAACACCTCATCCCTCCTTGATAGTATTGGCTTTTCCTATGGACTCAATGTGATCTTGGATCACTAAAATATAAAATGAAGAGTCTTGAGCTTTTGAGCTTGATCCAATCCTTTGTCCTTAGCATTTTGAGGGTTCCACTTTCACATCCATGTCATGCCATTCATTGAGCTTTCCTGAAATAATCATCTTGGAATAGCATTAGCTCAATGAGCTATATGTTGTTATGAATTACCAAAACCACCTAGGGATAGTTGCACTTTCAGCATCCCCAAGCTTAGGCTCTTGCCACTCCTTATTCCATAGTCCATCGAATCCTTACCCAAAACTTGAAAACTTCACAACACAAAACTTAACAGAAAACTCGTAAGCTCCGTTAGCGAAAGAAAACAAAACACTACTTCAAGGTACTGTAATGAACTCATTATTTATTTATATTGGTATTAAACCTACTGTATTACAACTTCTCTATGGTTTATAAACTATTTTAATAGCCATAGATTCATCAAAATAAGCAAACAACACAATGAAAACAGAATCTGTCAAAAACAGAACAGTCTGTAGTAATCTGTAACTAACGCAAACTTATGGAACCCAAAAAATTCTAAAATAAATTGCTGGACCTGAGGAATTTATCTATTAATCATCTGCAAAAATAATTAACTAAATAGCACTCTCCAAATAAAAATGGCAGCAATTCTCGTGAGCGCTAAAGTTTCTGTTTTTTACAGCATGATCGCAAAGACTTTCCCCGAGTCTTCCCAAAGGTTATACTTGGCACAAACACTAATTAAAAGCATAAAACCACATATAAACAGAGGCTAGATTAATTATTTATTACTAAACAGGAACTAAAAGGAAGGAACTAAAATAAAATTGGGTTGCCTCCCAACAAGCGCTATCGTTTAATGCCCCTAGCTAGGCATGATGATTTCAATGATGCTCACATAAAAGATAAGAATTGTAACATAAAGAGAGCGTCATGAAGAATATGACTAGCACATTTAAGTCTAACATACTTCCTATGCATAGGGATTTTGTGAGCAAACAACTTGTGGGAACAAGAATCAACTTGCATAGGAAGGTAAAATAAGCATAACTTCAAAATTTTAAGCACATAGAGAGGAAACTTGATATTATTGCAATTCCTACAAACATATATTCCTCCCTCATAATAATTTTCAGTAGAATCATGAATGAATTCAATAATATAACCAGAACCTAAAGCATTCTTTTCATGATCTACAAGCATGCAAATTTTACTACTCTCCACATAAGCAAAATTCTTCTCATGAACAGTAGTGGGAGCAAACTCAACAAAATAACTATCATGTGATTGAAAATTAAGATCAAGATGACAAGTTTCATGGTTATCATTATTCTTTAAAGCATACGTGTCATCACAATAATCATCATAGATAGGAGGCATGCTTTCATCATAATAAATTTGCTCATCAAAGCTTGGGGGACAAAAGATATTATCTTCATCAAACATAGCTTCCCCAAGCTTGTGGCTTTGCATATCATTAGCATCATAGATATTCAAGGAATTCATACTAACAACATTGAAATCATGCTCATCATTCACATATTTAGTGCCAAACATTTTATAGATTTCTTCTTCTAGCACTTGAGCACAATTATCCTTCCCATCATACTCACGAAAGATATTAAAAAGATCAAGCGTATGAGACAAACTCAATTCCATTTTTTTATAGTTTTCTTTTATAAACTAAACTAGTAATAAAACAAGAAACTAAAAGACTCGATTGCAAGATCTAAAGATATACCTTCAAGTGCTAACCTCCCCGGCAACGGCGCCAGAAAAGAGCTTGATGTCTACTACACAACCTTCTTCTTTTAGACGTTGTTGGGCCTCCAAGTGCAGAGGTTTGTAGGACAGTACCAAATTTCCCTCAAGTGGATGACCTAAGGTTTATCAATCCATAGGAGGCATAGGATGAAGATGGTCTCTCTCAAGCAACCCTGCAACCAAATAACAAAGAGTCTCTTGTGTCCCCAACACACCCAATACAATGGTAAATTGTATAGGTGCACTAGTTCGGCGAAGAGATGGTGAAACAAGTGGTATATGGATAGTAGATAAAGGTATTTGTAATCTGAAATAATAAAAACAGCAAGGTAGCAAGTGATAAAAGTGAGCGTAAACGGTATTGCAATGATAGGAAACAAGGCCTAGGGTTCATACTTTCACTAGTGTAAGTCCTCTCAACAATACTAACATAATTGGATCATAAAACTATCCCTCAACATGCAACAAAGAGTCACTCCAAAGTCACTAATAACGGAGAATGAATGAAGAGATTATGGTAGGGTACGAAACCACCTCAAAGTTATTCTTTCCAATCAATCCGGTGGGCTATTCCTATAAGTGTCACAAACAACCCTAGAGTCCGTACTAGAATAACACCTTAAGATACAAATCAACCAAAACCCTAATGTCACCTAGATACTCCAATGTCACCTCAAGTATTCGTGGGTATGATTATACGATATGCATCACACAATCTCAATTCATCTATTCAACCAACACAAAGGACCTCAAAGAGTGCCCCAAAATTCTACTGGAGAATCACGACGAAAACATGTGCCAACCCCTATGCATAGGTTCCCAATGTCACGAAACCCGCAAGTTGGTCACCTTAACATACATCAAGTGGCACGTGGTATCCCATTGTCACCACAGATATCCACGGCAAGACATACATCAAGTGTTCTCAAGTATTTAAAGACTCAATCCGATAAGATTACTTCAAAGGGGAAACTCGATTCATTACAAGAGAGAAGAGGGGGGAAGAAACATCATAGAATCCAAATATAATAGCAAAGCTCGTGATACATCAAGATCGTATCATCTCAAGAACACGAGAGAGAGAGAGAGAGATCAAACACATAGCTACTGGTACATACCCTCAGCCCCGAGGGAGAACTACTCCCTCCTCGTCATGGAGAGCACCGGGATGATGAAGATGGCCACCGGTGAGGGTTCCCCCCTCCGGCAGGGTGCCGGAACAGGGTCCCGATTGACTTTTGGTGGCTACGGAGGCTTTTGGCGGCGGAAATCCCGATCTATCTCTGTTCTGGAAGTTTTAGGGTACGTGAGTATATATGGGTGAAAAGAGTACGTCATTGGAGCTTCGGGGGCCCCACGAGGCAGGGGGCGCGCCCTAGGGGAGTGGGCGCGCGCCCCACCCTCGTGGGCAGCTCCTGTATCTTCTAACGTGAGGTCCAAGTCCATCAGGTGTGTTTCCTTCCAAAAATAACTTCTCTAGTTGATTTCGTTCCATTTCGACTCCGTCTGATATTCCTTTTCTTCAAAACACTGAAATAGGCATAAAACAGCAAATCTGGGCTGGGCCTCCGGTTAATAGGTTAGTCCCAAAAATAATATAAAAGTGGATAATAAAGCCCAATATTGCCCAAAACAGTAGATAATATAGCATGGAGCAATCAAAAATTATAGATACGTTGGAGACGTATCGTGGTGCGCCGGCGCCACGTAGCGCGCAGCGAGGAGGCCGCGCAACTCCTCCCAGGATGCCACCGTGGATCCGGGGAGGTTGATCAGCCAGGCGCACGTTGCGCCAGTGAGGGCCATGGGAAGCCAGTTGGCCATGACCTTGTCGTCGCCCCGGGCCTTAAGGACGGCCTCCTCATACGTCAGCAGGAAAGCCGACAGGTCCGCCGCGCCGTCGTAGCGTGGCGGCATCTCCGGCTTGAACTTGGGTGGCCACTGCACCTGCCGCAAGGCGGGAGCAACGGCTCGAAGCCCCCAAGCATCACTATGAGCACCCGTAGATCCAGCTGGGAGGGTGGCGCTAGCCATGGAGAATGGGCATGAAGATGGTGGAGCGCGAATCGACAGGAGGAAAACTCCGGTGCACCCCTACCTGGCATGCCAAATGTCGGATTTCGGGTTCCAACAAAACCCTTTAGGTTTGAACACTGGGGTGCGCACGAAGATCTCTCCCTCACTGATCACGCCCACAAAAACTTCGCGATCTCTAGGCTAGTCACACGAACTCACAACACACGAGACACAAGATTTATACTGGTTCGGGCCATCGTTGTGGTGTAACACCCTACTCCAGTGTGGTGGTGGTGGATTGCCTCTTGGGCTGAGGATGAACAGTACAAGGGGAAGAACAGCCTCTTGAGGAGAGGTGTTCTTGTGCTTGGTGAACTTGTGGTTGTGTGGATGGATCCGTCCCCCTCTAACGTGGTGGCTAGTCCTATTTATAGAGGCCCTGGTCCTCCTCCCAAATATTGAGCAGGAAGGGATGCCACAACGGCCAATTCGAAAGGGGACAGCTAGTACAGCTTATCCTGACAAAAGTAGTCTTCGCCTGCTAAAGGCTCTGGTGGTGACGCCGTCTTGGGCTCCACGGTGACCTCCGTCCTGCCATCCTGCTGATCTTGGCCTCATTGCACCGATATGGAAACCTTTGCCTGATGTCTCGGAACTCTTTGCCTACGCTTGCCTCCTTAGCACCAAAGAGGAAACAAGGACACTGTGTGCGCTAGCGCCCGCCTTGCCTTGGTCGTCATGGATCACGTCACTAGAGCCTCGCAAGATTTGTCTTGCCTTGATCTCTCCGCCCCTCGCGAGCCATCCTGGTGAGGCCGCTCCCGAGAAGGTCTTGTGTCGTCCGCCTCGCGAGGTTTGGCCCCTCGCGAGGGTCTTGAATACTTGTTGGTGGAGGTGGGCCGTACGGGCCCACTTGCAGATCCACGCTATGGGCCGCAGGTAGGCAAGTCTGGGGACCCCCATTCCTAGAACGCCAACATTGCGGTTCTCCGGCAGGGTTTCGCCAAGCACCACAAAGGAGGCGGATGAGGAGGTGTTGGAGGAGGGGGAGGGCTGCGCCAGGGAAGGGTTGCGGATGCCCTCTCTCTCCCTCACTACATATAAGGGGAAGGGGGAGGATGAGGCACCCTAGGGTTTCCCTAGGGGAGGGGAGGTGGCCGCAGGGGAAACCCTAGATGGGTTTGGGCGCCCCCACCCCTAGGAAACTTGCCTCCCAAGCCGGGAGGGGTGGCTGCCCTAGGGGAGGCGCCCCCACCACTCCAGGTTACGTGAGAGGGGGTGGGAGGGGCGCACAACCCCTTAGTGGGCTGGTCTGCCCCCTCCCCTTGGCCCATAAGCCCCCCCCCCCCAATGCTTGTCGCGGCCTCCGAGACACCTTTCGGGCATGCTGGTCATCACCGGTACTCCCAGAACATTTCTGGACTCCAATACCCTTCGTCCAATATATCGATCTTCACCTCCGGACCATTCCAGAGTTCCTCATCATGTCCGGGATCTCATCCGGGACTTCGAACAACCTTTGGTAACCACATACAATTTCCTATAACAACTCTAGCGTCATCGAGCCTTAAGTGTGTAGACCTTATGGGTTCTGGAACCATGCAGACATGACCGAGACATTTCTTCGGCTAATAACCAACAACTGGATCTGGATACCCATGTTGGCTCCCACTGAAGGAAATATGCCCTAGAGGCAATAATAAAGTTATTATTTATTTCCTTATATCATGATAAATGTTTATTATTCATGCTAGAATTGTATTAACCGGAAACATAATACATGTGTGAATACATAGACAAAAAGAGTGTCACTAGTATGCCTCTACTTGACTAGCTCGTTAATCGAAGATGGTTATGTTTCCTAACCATGAACAAAAGAGTTGTTATTTGATTAACGTGATCACATCATTAGAAGAATGATGTGATTGACATGACCCATTCCATTAGCTTAGCACTCGATCGTTTAGTATGTTGCTATTGCTTTCTTCATGACTTATACATGTTCCTATGACTATGAGATTATGCAACTTCCGTTTGCCGGAGGAACACTTTGTGTGCTACCAAACGTCACAACGTAATTGGGTGATTATAAAGGAGCTCTACAGGTGTCTCCAAAGGTACATGTTGGGTTGGCGTATTTCGAGATTAGGATTTGTCACTCCGATTGTCGGAGAGGTATCTCTGGGCCCTCTCGGTAATGCACATCACATAAGCCTTGCAAGCATTGCAACTAATGAGTTAGTCGTGAGATGATGTATTACGGAACGAGTAAAGAGACTTGCGGGTAACGAGATTGAACTAGGTATTAAGATACCGACGATCGAATCTCGGGCAAGTAACATACCGATGACAAAGGGAACACCGTATGTTGTTATGCGGTCTGACCGATAAAGATCTTCGTAGAATATGTGGGAGCCAATATGAGCATCCAGGTTCCGCTATTGGTTATTGACCGGAGACATGTCTTGGTCATGTCTACATTGTTCTCGAACCCGTAGGGTCCGCACGCTTAAGGTTTCGATGATAGTTATATTATGAGTTTATAACTTTTGATGTACCGAAGGAGTTCGGAGTCTCGGATGAGATCGGGGACATGACGAGGAGTCTCGAAATGGTCGAGACATAAAGATCGATATATTGGACGACTATATTCGGACATCGGAAAGGTTCCGAGTGATTCAGGTATTTTCGGAGGTACCGGGGAGTTACGGGAATACGAGGAAGAAGCAATGGGCCTTAATGGGCCTTAGTGGGAAGGACCAGGAGGTGGCGCGCGCCCCTCCCAAGCCCAATCCGAATTGGACAAGGGGTTTGGGGCGCGGCCCCTCTCTCCCTTCCTTCCCCTCTTTCCCCCTTTCCCCCCTTCTCCTAGTTGGACTAGGAAAGGAGGAAACCTACTCCAACTAGGAGTAGGAATCCTACTCCCCTGGCGCGCCCCTCCTAGGCCGGCCTCCTTCCCCCTTTCTCCTTTATATACGGGGGCAGGGGGCACCTCTAGACACAGAAGTTGATCTTCATGATCGTTTTCTTAGTCGTGTGCGGTGCCCCCCTCCATCATAATCCTCGATAATATTGTAGCGGTGCTTAGGCGAAGCCCTGCGACAGTAGAACATCAAGATCGTCACCACGCCGTCATGCTGACAGAACTCTTCCCCGACACTTTGCTGGATCGGAGTCCGGGGATCGTCATCGAGTTGAACGTGTGCTAGAACTCGGAGGTGCCGTAGTTTCGGTGCTTGATCGGTCGGGCCGTGAAGACGTACGACTACATCAACCGCGTTGTGCTAACGCTTCCGCTGTCGGTCTATGAGGGTACGTAGACAACACTCTCCCCTCTCGTTGCTATGCATCACCATGATCTTGCGTGTGCGTAGGAAATTTTTTGAAATTACTACGTTCCCCATCAGTTGCATCCGAGCCAGGTTTTATGCGTTGATGTTGTGAACGAGTAGAACACAAGTGAGTTGTGGGCGATATAAGTCATACTGCTTACCAGCATGTCATACTTTGGTTCAGCGGTATTGTTGGATGAAGCGGCCCGGACCGACATTACGCGTACGCTTACGCGAGACTGGTTCTACCGACGTGCTTTGCACACAGGTGGCTGGCGGGTGTCAGTTTCTCCAACTTTAGTTGAACCGAGTGTGGCTACGCCCGGTCCTTGTGAAGGTTAAAACAGCACCAACTTGACAAACTATCGTTGTGGTTTTGATGCGTAGGTAAGTACGGTTCTTGCTAAGCCCGTAGCAGCCACGTAAAACTTGCAACAACAAAGTAGAGGACGTCTAACTTGTTTTTGCAGGGCATGTTGTGATGTGATATGGTCAAGACGTGATGAGATATAAGTTGTTGTATGAGATAATCATGTTTTGTTGAAGTTATCGGCAACTGGCAAAAGCCTTATGGTTGTCTCTCTATTGCATAAGATGGAAGCGCCCAATAATTGCTTTACTTTATCGCTATGCGATAGCAATAGTTGCAAGAGCAATTGTTGGCGAGACGACCACGTGACGACACATTGATATAGATCAAGATGATGGAGATCATGGTGTCATGCCGGTGACGATAGAGATCATGACAGTACTTTGGAGATGGAGATCAAAGGCGCAAGATGATGATGGCCATATCATGTCACATATTTCGATTGCATATGATGTTTATCTTTTATACATCTTATTTTGCTTAGTTTGACGGTAGCATTTTAAGATGATCTCTCACTAATTATCAAGAAGTTTTCTCCCTGAGTATGCACCGTTGCGAAAGTTCTTCGTGCTGAGACACCACGTGATGATCGGGTGTGATAGGCTCTACATTCAAATACAACGGGTGCAAAACAGTTGCACACGCGGAATACTCAGTTATACTTGACGAGCCAAGCATATACAGATATGGCCTCGGAACACGGAGACCGAAAGGTCAAGCGTGAATCATATAGTAGATATGATCAACATAGTGATGTTCACCAATGAAGCTAATCCATCTCACGTGATGATCGGACATGGTTTAGTTGATTTGGATCACGTGATCACTTAGAGGATTAGAGGGATGTCTATCTAAGTGGGAGTTCTTAAGTAATATGATTAATTGAACTTTAAATTTATCATGAACTTAGTCCTGGTAGTATTTTGCAAATTATGTTGTAGATCAATAGCTCGCGTTGTTGCTTTCATATGTTTATTTTGATATGTTCGTAGAGAAAATTGTGTTGAAAGATGTTAGTAGCAATGATGCGGATTGGATCCGTGATCTGAGGTTTATCCTCATTGCTGCACAGAAGAATTATGTCCTTGATGCACCGCTAGGTGACATACCTATTGCAGGAGCAGATGTAGACGTTATGAATGTTTGGCTAGCTCAATATGATGACTACTCGATAGTTTAGTGCACCATGCTTAACGGCTTAGAATCGGGACTTCAAAGACGTTTTGAACGTCATGGACCATATGAGATGTTCCAGGAGTTGAAGTTAATATTTCAAGCAAATACCCGAGTTGAGAGATATGAAGTCTCCAACAAGTTCTATAGCTAAAAGATGTAGGAGAATCGCTCAACTAGTGAGCATGTGCTCAGATTGTCTGGGTACTACAATTGCTTGAATCAAGTGGGAGTTAATCTTCCAGATAAAATAGTGATTGACAGAATTCTCTAGTCACCATCACCAAGTTAGTAGAACTTCGTGATGAACTATGATATGCAAGGGATAACGGAAATGATTCCCAAGCTCTTCGTAATGCTAAAATTGACGAAGGTAGAAATCGAGAAAAACATCAAGTGTTGATGGTAGACAAGACCACTAGTTTCAAGAAAAAGGCAGAGGGAAGAAGGGGAACTTCAAGAAGAACAACAAGCAAGTTGCTGCTCAAGTGAAGAAGCCCAAGTCTGGTCCTAAGCCTGAGACTAAGTGCTTCTACTGCAAAGGGACTGGTCACTGGAAGAGGAACTACCCCAAGTGATTGGCGGATAAGAAGGATGGCAAAGTGAACATAAGTATATTTGATATACATGTTATTGATGTGTACTTTACTAGTGTTTATAGCAACCCCTCAGTATTTGATACTAGTTCAGTTCCTAAGATTAGTAACTCGAAATGGGGGTTGCAGAATAAACAGAGACTAGTTAAGGGTGAAGTGATGATGTGTGTTGGAAGTGGTTCCAAGATTGATATGATCATCATCGCACACACTCCCTATACTTTCGGAATTAATGTTGAACCTAAATAAGTGTTATTTGGTGTTTGCGTTGAGCATGAATATGATTTGATCATGTTTATTGTAATATGGTTATTCATTTAAGTAAGAAAATAAATTGTTGTTCTGTTTACATGAATAAAACCTTATATGGTTACACACCCAATGAAAATAGTTCATTGGATCTCGATCATAGTGATACACATATTCATAATATTGAAACCAAAAGATACGAAGTTAATAATGATAGTGCAACTTATTTGTGGCACTGCCGTTTAGGTCATATTGGTGTACATCGCATGAAGAAACTCCATGTTGATGGGATTTTGGAATCACTAGATTATGAATCACTTGGTGCTTGCAAACCATGCCTTATGGGCAAGATGACTAAAGACTCCGTTCTCCGGAACAATGGAGCGAGCAACGGACTTATTGGAAATAATACATACTGATGTATGCGATCCGATGAGTGTTGAAGCTCGTGGCGGGTATCGTTATTTTCTGACCTTCACATATGATTTGAGCAAATATGGGTATATCTACTTGATGAAACATAAGTCTGAAACATTTGAAAAGTTCAAAGAATTTCAGAGTGAAGTGGAAAATCATCGTAAAAGGGAAAATATGGTTTCTACGATCTAATCGCAGAGACAAATATTTGAGTTACGAGTTTGGTCTTCAATTAAAACTATGTGGAATAGTTTCACAAATTCATGCCACCTGGAACACCACAGCATAATGGTGTGTCCGAACGTCATAACCGTACTTTATTGGATATAGTGCAATCTATGATGTTTCTTACAGATTTACCAACATTGTTTTGGGGTTATGCATTAGAGACAGCTGCATTCACATAAAAAAGGGCACCATCTAAATCCGTTGAGACGACACCGTATGAACTGTGGTTTGGCAAGAAACCAAAGTTGTCATTTCTTAAAGTTTGGGGTTGTGATGCTATATGAAAAAGTTTCATCCTGATAAGCTCAAACCCAAATCGGAGAAATATGTCTTCATATGATACCTAAAGGAGACTGTTGGGTACACCTTCTATCACAGATCCGAAGGCAAGACATTCGTTGCTAAGAATGGATCCTTTCTAGAGAAGGAGTTTCTCTCGAAAGAAGTGAGTGGGAGGAAAGTAGAACTTGATGAGGTAACTGTACCTCCTCCCTTATTGGAAAGTAGTTCATCACAGAAACTGGTTCCTGTGACACCTACACCAATTAGTGAGGAAGCTAATGATATTGATCATGAAACTTCAGATCAAGTTACTACTGAACCTCGTAGGTCAAGCAGAGTAAGATCTGGACCAGTGTGGTATGGTAATCCTGTTCTGGAGGTCATGTTACTTGAGCATGATGAACCTACGAACTATGAGGAAGCGATGATGAGCCCAGATTCCGTGAAATGGCTTGAGGCCATGAAATCTGAGATGAGATCCATGTATGAGAACAAAGTATGGACTTTGATTGACTTGCCGAATGATCGGCGAGCCATTGAGATTAAATGGATCTTCAAGTGGAAGACGGACGCTGATAGTAGTGTTACTATCTACAAATCTAGAATTGTCGCAAAAAGGTTTTCGACAAGTTCAAGGTGTTGACTACGATGAGAGTTTCTCACTCGTATCTATGCTTAAGTCTGTCCAAATCATGTTAGCAATTGCCGCATTTTATGAAATCCGGCAAATGGATAAACAAAACTGCATTCCTTAATGGATTTATTAAAGAAGAGTTGTATATGATACAACCAGAAGGTTTTGTCAATCCTAAAGGTGCTAACAAAATGTGCAAGCTCCAGCGATCCATCTATGGACTGGTGCAAGCATCTCGGAGTTGGAATATGTGCTTTGATGAGATGATCAAAGCATATAGTTTTATACATACTTGCGGTGAAGCCTGTATTTACAAGAAAGTAAGTGGGAGCACTACAGCATTTCTGATAAGTATATGTGAATGACATATTGTTGATCGGAAATAATGTAGAATTATTCTACAAAGCATAAAGGAGTGTTTTGAAAGAAGATTTTCAAAGGAAGACCTCGGTGAAGCTACTTACATATTAAGCATCAAGATCTATAGAGATAGATCAAGACGCTTGATAAGTTTTTTCAATGAGTACATACCTTGAAAATATTTTGAAGTAGTTCAAAAATGGAACAGTCAAAGAAAGAGTTCTTGGCTGTGTTACAAGGTGTGAAATTGAGTAAGACTCAAAGCCCAACCACAGCAGAAGATAGAAAGAGAATGAAAGTCATTCCCTATGCCTCAGCCATAGGTTCTATAAATTATGCCATGCTATGTACCAGATCTATTGTATACCCTACACTGTGTTAAGCAAAGGAGTACAAT
Source organism: Triticum dicoccoides (assembly GCF_002162155.2). Taxonomy (NCBI): domain Eukaryota; kingdom Viridiplantae; phylum Streptophyta; class Magnoliopsida; order Poales; family Poaceae; genus Triticum; species Triticum dicoccoides. Next base: position 193,665,159 of record NC_041382.1, read on the forward strand.
AGTGATCTAAGAGTAGATCACTGGACAGCGGTCAAAATTATCCGTAGTGGAATAAGGAAATATTTCTCAATTATGGAGGTGACAAAAGGTTCGTCGTAAAAAGTTACGTCGATGCAAGTTTTGACACAGATCTGGATGACTCTAAGTCTCGATCTAGATACATATTGAAAGTGGGAGCAATTAGCTAGAGTAGCTCCGTGCAGAGCATTGTAGACATAGAATTCGCAAAATACTTACGGATCTGTATGTGACAGACCCGTTGACTAAAATTATCTCACAAACAAAACATGATCACACCTTAGTACTCTTTGGGTGTTAATCACATAAACGATGTGAACTAGATTACTGACTCTAGTAAACCCTTTGGGTATAGGTCACATGACGATGTGAACTATGGGTGTTAATCACATGGTGATGTGAACTATTAGTGTTGAATAACATGGCGATGTGAACTAGATTATTGACTCTAGTGCAAGTGGGAGACTGAAGGAAATATGCCCTAGAGGCAATAATAAAGTTATTATTTATTTCCTTATATCATGATAAATGTTTATTATTCATGCTAGAATTGTATTAACCGGAAACTTAATACATGTGTGAATACATAGACAAACAGAGTGTCACTAGTATGCCTCTACTTAACTAGCTCGTTAATCGAAGATGGTTATGTTTCCTAACCATGAACAAAAGAGTTGTTATTTGATTAACGGGATCACATCATTATAAGAATGATGTGATTGACATGACCCATTCCATTAGCTTAGCACCCGATCGTTTAGTATGTTGCTATTGCTTTCTTCATGATTTATACATGTTCCTATGACTATGAGATTATGCAACTCCCGTTTGCCGGAGGAACGCTTTGTGTGCTACCAAACGTCACAACGTTACTGGGTGATTATAAAGGAGCTCTACAGGTGTCTCCAAAGGTACATGTTGGGTTGGCGTATTTCGAGATTAGGATTTGTCACTCCGACTGTCGGAGAGGTATCTCTGGGCCCTCTCGGTAATGCACATCACATAAGCCTTGCAAGCATTGCAACTAATGAGTTAGTTGTGAGATGATGTATTACGGAACGAGTAAAGAGACTTGCCGGTAACGAGATTGAACTAGGTATTAAGATACCGACGATCGAATCTCGGGCAAGTAACATACCGATGACAAAGGGAACACCGTATGTTGTTATGCGGTCTGACCGATAAAGATCTTCATAGAATATGTGGGAGCCAATATGAGCATCCGGGTTCTGCTATTAGTTATTGACCGGAGACATGTCTCGGTCATGTCTACATTGTTCTCGAACCCGTAGGGTCCGCACGCTTAAGGTTTCGATGATAGTTATATTATGAGTTTATAAGTTTTGATGTACCAAAGGAGTTCGGAGTCCAGGATGAGATCGGGGACATGACGAGGAGTCTCGAAATGGTCAAGACGTAAAGATCGATATATTGAACGACTATATTCGGACATCGGAAAGGTTCCAAGTGATTCGGGTATTTTTGGAGGTACCGGGGAGTTACGGGAATACGAGGAAGAAGCAATGGGCCTTAATGGGCCTTAGTGGGAAGGACCAGGAGGTGGCGCGCGCCCCTCCCAAGCCCAGTCCGAATTGGACAAGGGGTTTGGGGCGCGGCCCCTCTCTCCCTTCCTTCCCCTCTTTCCCCCTTTCCCCCCTTCTCCTAGTTGGACTAGGAAAGGAGGAAACCTACTCCAACTAGGAGTAGGAATCCTACTCCCCTAGCGCGCCCCTCCTAGGGCCGGCCTCCTTCCCCCTTGCTCCTTTATATACGGGGGCAGGGGGCACCTCTAGACACAGAAGTTGATCTTCATGATCGTTTTCTTAGCCGCGTGCGGTGCCCCCCTCCACCATAATCCTTGATAATATTGTAGCGGTGCTTAGGCGAAGCCCTGCGACAGTAGAACATCAAGATCGTCACCACGCCATCGTGCTGACGGAACTCTTCCCCGACACTTTGCTGGATCGGAGTCCGGGGATCGTCATCGATCTGAACGTGTGCTAGAACTCGGAGGTGCCGTAGTTTTGGTGCTTGATAGGTCGGGCCGTGAAGACGTATGACTACATCAACCGCGTTGTGCTAACGCTTCCGCTGTCGGTCTACGAGGGTACATAGACAACACTCTCCCCTCTCATTGCTATGCATCACCATGATCTTGCGTGTGCGTAGGAAATTTTTTGAAATTACTACGTTCCCCATCACCCACATGTTCCACGATGATCTCATCGGATGAACCACGATGTCGAGGATTCAATCAATCTCGTATACAATTCCCTTTGTCCATCGGTATGTTACTTGCCTGAGATTCGATCGTCGGTATCCCCATACCTCGTTCAATCTCGTTACCGGCAAGTCTCTTTACTTGTTCCGTAACGCATGATCCCATGGCTAACTCCTTAGTCACATTGAGCTCATTATGATGATGCATTACCGAGTGGGCCCAGAGATACCTCTCCGTTATATGGAGTGAGAAATCCCAGTCTCGATTCGGGCCAACCCAATAGACACTTTCGGAGATACCAGTAGTGTACCTTTATATACACCCAGTTACGTTGTGACGTTTGATACACCCAAAGCTATTCTACGGTATCTGAGAGTTGCACAATCTCATGGTCTAAGGAAATGATACTTGACATTAGAAAAGCTCTATTAAACGAACTACACGATCTTGTGCTATGCTTTGGATTGGAAACCATAACATCATTCTCCTAATGATGTGATCCCATTATCAACGACATCAAATATCCATGGTCAGGAAACCATAACCATCTATTGATCAACGAGCTAGTCAACTAGAGGCTTACTAGGGACATGTTGTGGTCTATGTATTCACACATGTATTACGGTTTCTGGTTAGTACAATTATAGCATGAACAATAGACAATTATGATGAACAAGGAAATATAATAATAACCATTTTATTATTGCCTCTAGGGCATATTTCCAACCTGTCCCTCTATTTATATGTTGAGCCTTGGGGTCGAAACTTGGAGTAAAAGCCTCCTCAAAGTCGGTTTTGCCAGAAAGGTAAGAGTCTTTCTCGGACTCCAAGGCTAGACGCTAGGGTCCCGGCGTCTACCCCCTAGACACCAGGGTTCCTGGCGTCTAGCCTCTGGTCTCCGCAAAACTTCCGTTTGCAGTTTACAAAAGCCTCGTGGGCTTTCCCCTTTGGCCCAAATAAAGTGTTCTCATACCCAAACATTTCGAGAGACATCCGAAACCCCTTTCGATGAATTACGAGACTCTTCCGGAGACCAAACTATTATCCTATATATCAATCTTTACCTCCGGACCATTCCGGAGCTCCATGTTATGTCCATGATCTCATCCGGGACTCCGAACAACATTCGGTCACCAACATACATAACTCATATAAAACTATATTGTCAACGACCGTTAACCGTGCGGACCCTACGGGCTCGAGAACTGTGTAGACATGACCGAGATACCTCTCTGGTCAATAACCAATAGCGGAACCTGGATGCCCATATTGGCTCCTACATATTCTACAAAGATCTTTATCGGTCGAACCTTTATGACAGCATACGTAATTCCCTTTGTCTATCGGTATGTTACTTGCCCGAGATTCGATCGTCGGTATGTTCATACCTAGTTCAATCTTGTTACCGGCAAGTCTCTTTACTCGTTCCGTAATACATCACCTTGTGACTAACTTCTTGCAAGGCTTCTTATGATGTGCATTACCGAGAGGGCCCAGAGATACCTCTCCGATACTCAGAGTGACAAATCATAATCTCGATCTATGCCAACCGAACAAACACCTTCGCAGATACCTGTAGAGCATCTTTATAATCACCCAGTTACGTTGTGATGTTTGATAGCACACAAGTTATTCCTCCGGTGTCCGGGAGTTGCATAATCTCATGGTCAAAGGAATATGTATATGACATGAAGAAAGCAATAGCAATAAAACTGAACGATCAATATGCTAAGCTAACAGATGGGTCTTGTCCATCACATCATTCTCCTAATGATGTGATCCCTTTCATCAAATGACAACACATGTCCATGGTTAGGAAACTTAACCATCTTTGATTAACGAGCTAGTCTAGTAGAGGCTCACTAGGGACACGGTGTTTTGTCTATGTATCCACACATGTATCAAGTTTCCGGTTAATACAATTTTAGCATGAATAATAAGCATTTATCATGATATAAGGAAATATAAGATAACAACTTTATTATTGCCTCTAGGGCATATTTCCTTTAGAGGCAATAATATTGTATTATTATATTTCCACTATTCATAGTTGAGAGGTTATATTCTATGCTATAACTGCTATGATCCTCGAATATGTGATTCAGTGGAAAACTCATATGCACGTGTGGAATGATAAACGGTAAACAATAGGTTCCCGGTCTCGCCTCTAAGACCAGCTCAAGTGTTGTTGGTGATCAGTTTTCCGGATCGTAACGGTAGTCCTAAAACAATTGAGGGTATGAAGTTTGAAGAACGATCATATTGAATCGACCCAATACTTGTCTATTATACTATGTGATCGTATCGTCTAAAATCATCTGTTATAACACGAAGTGTTAGCATGTGTTTTAGTTCCTCAGACCATGAGAGTGTCTCGGTCACTTCCTACCGGATGGTGGGCTTTGGGGTTGCTCAAACATCATCTGTAACAAGGTGATCACAATGACAACTTTTAGGTTCATCGGAAAGTTTGACAAGTGACCAGATAGCTTGAGAGTGGGATTTGCTCCTCTAACGATGGAGAGATATTCTTAGGGCCCTCTCGGTGTGACGGCATCCATCATCGTCTGGCCAGAAAAAGGTTACTACGTCACGAGGATGCCGGAACACGTCAACGAGAAAGAAGAACAAAACCGGTAATGGGAGCAACGGTATAGTGAGCATGGTGATGACTCTGGAGGATACCGATGCACACTGGGTTTTATGAAGTATTGCGAAGCAAAGGGAACATCACATGATAACCAAAGGTTCACTGGAATATCATTCTTGTATATGGACCGATATGGATGTCTACGGTCCACTATCAGTCATTAAACGAAGGGGTTTCATTTATGTCTATGGTTACCGAACCTATGGGGTCACAAGCTTAAGGTAATCAAGATTTGCTGAGTGATAGTAGGACGGGAGTGATGAGAATATAATTGTGGAATTGTTTCATTAATATCCGGAATAGTTCCGAAAGTGTTTCGGGGTCATCGGAAGGGTTTCGGTGAATATCGGGTAATGTCGGGTATTACCGATTAATATATATATAGGTGGAAAATGTTTTCGGGGATGTTAAATTATATATATATAATGCTCTGAAAATGTTTAGAACAAATATATATTTAATTTAATGTCAATGGGCCTAATAAGGCCAAGAGGTGGAAGGAACTTGGGCCACAAGGAGGCAAGTGGAAGTGGCACCCCCCTTTCCTAGTGTGTGTGTGGGGGGGGGGCGAATCCTACTTGGGGAGGGAGTAGGACTCCCCCAAGGCTGGCGTACCAAGGGGGCTCCTTCCCCTTTGGTGGTTGCCCTCTCCCTCCCCTCTAACCTATATACCACAAGTTTTGAGAGCCTCCTTTAGTTGATGTAGTTCTAGTTCTAGTTGGTCCTAGACTAATTAGAGCTAGCCCTAGCCACCTCTAATCCTCATAATTAGAAGCCCTATGTGGTTCTAATCTCCTCCCTCTAATTCTTCGGCGATGATTAGCTCTGGACGGCGAAGTGCTACCGGATCGTGAAGACCGTACGCTTGCAACCAAGTAGAGAGGTCGTGCTTTCGGTCTTCCGTTCGAGGGATCGTTCGTGGGCGGTTCGCGTGATCGTCATCAACGTTCGAGGGATTTCAAGTACGATCTAGACCGACTCATCTACTTCCGCTGCACTCCCAGAGTCGGTAATAATCATTGATCACAATCCGTTATACATCTTCATATTGTTCTTGGGTGGTCGTGGGGTGTTTTTTTGTTTTCTACTATGTTTCCCAACACCTGCAGCTCCAGATCATCCCACACGGCCCCAAGGAGGAGATGGTCGTCAACCTTGCTCCGCCGCTTCTAGGAGGAGCCGCCCGACGGCAACGCTCGGACTCCTTCCGTCGGGAATCCATTGCGTCTGCCCAAATGGCGCATGGATCTGCCACAATGTGTGTCCCTGCTGCCTCACAGTAGCCGGTGCGGTCCGTTTGGCGTCTGAATGTGGCGGCGGATGCGCAACTGCTTCAATAGCGCGCCGAGGCAAAGGTGAACGCATGGGCATCGTGCGACGCTAATATGGTTGGGTGTGCCCACTATGCGAGGCAGCGGGCGTGATAGACAGCGGCTGCCCTCATGGCGGAGTCGCATTCTTTGGCGCCCAGTATGGTGCACTAGTCCAGGCGCCTCAACCGCATCATGTTGAACATCAGCAGATCCATCATTGGTCTCACACCCATGACACCATGAATGTTTCGGACTCCAACGAGAAAAAGTAGAGCATGGAGACGACGGCGCCTTGAGTCCATGAGGCAGTGTGTGTCACATGTCCTACTCTACCTCGTCAGCGACCGAAGGAATACTTTGAGGGACGCAGCCGGCCGCTGGACATGGGCACGGCGGAGTGAGATGAGCTTCGCTTAGATTAGATTTTACATTGCATGTAATATTATGAATTTAAGGTTTTTTTAATTAAGGCATGTAGAAGAGATTATTTGCGGACTGTCGTATATGCTCTGATGTCTTGCACAGGACGTAGGACGTAACGGCCAGACGGAGCGAACAAAGTCGCTAGCTTTCCGGGCCATGGAAAAGCCTGTTCAGTCCAATCACCAAAGTTTACTCCGAGGCGTCAACATGATAGTCACTACTCCGTCTGTTCACAAATATATATATATATATATATATATATATATATATATATATATATATATATATACACCCTTATATTTTATTATATTTGTTCATTTATTTCAGTTCATGTAGTCCATATTGAAATATCCAAAACATCTTATATTTGAACGGGCAGAACTAGCTTAGAAACAAACAATTGAAGTTGGCGATCAAATCCACAATTGAAGTTGGCGAAATTGCACCAGTTACGGGTTTCACAGAAAACATAAAAAGTACTCACTCTGTAAACTAATATAAGAGCGTTTAGATCACTATTTTAGTAATCTAAACACTCTTATATTAGTTTACGGAGGAAGTATAGCTTAGACATTCCCAGCCATGGTCTTCCGAATCCAAACTTTACATCGGGACAGCACGCCTGCAAGTACGTGATCCTCAAAAAAAAAAAACTGCAAGTACGAAGGATTAACATGGAATTAAAATTCACACTACCCTGCAACGTAGTTTATGATAGTTATCATGTAACTACATCTAGAAAGAGATTTGATGGATTACAGAACCCCGTGACTGAATCAGCCCAAGGCGGCGGCCAAAATTTTCGCACTGAAGGTTGTCAAACTGTACCCAGTGCAGTAAGTTGCATCTAATACTACTTTCAGAAAGGAGGGAGAACAAGTGCGTAGCAGCATTGAGTGTTACTTTAATTTGCTTCACGAGTTAGGCATTCCAACTTCTGTCCCATGCAGTCGTCATCTCTCACCGATGCCGTGTTTGGGATAATCTGCCAAAAGATATGCAACAGATATCAGAATTGCGAGCGGATGAACATCCTAGTTGCAAGTTTGAAATTCCATTTTATCATGCAAGATCGGATGGAAACAATGTACATGTAAAACAGCAGATATGAGAACTATGGTTCTGATATACAAGCTGGTGCACACAGGATAAGTTGATGGTCTGCACCAAATTTCAGCAGTAAACTACCTAAAGGCGCGAGGAACTGTTTGATTTCTACACCAAATTTCGGCAGCAACTAACAAAAGGCCGGAGGCACTGTTATTACGTGCCATATAGAATTAGTGTGAAAATCAACTGCAGCGTTGGGTTAGAATCCATAGCTCGAAACTCAAATGAGCTTATTCCATGGGCTGGGGTTTTTGCGCCAACATCATATTTCAAGTGCTTGTGCTAAAAGGTTGGTTAGCACAAAACAATGGTGCACTTTTGAACGACAGAATACATGTTATAAAAATCACATTACCTGATCCTTGTACTCTGACAACTGAAAAATGGCTTATCCAAAATAATCTGGTGGTGGTTGTTTAACTTCCTTCTCTATTAGTAGAGTCTTCAATGTTTCCATGATATCAAAGCGTGGGTCTAGCTTGCGTTGCCACCCCTACAGTAGAATGAATAGCCATGGTAAGTATAATATCCATCTTCCTAATTCCTGTAAGGGCATACAGATACTATGCACAGTGTATTGTAGCTTGTAGTATAGCATAGAAAAGGGTGGTCAGCAACCAAACTGACTAGACCCTGTAAACTAGTTCTATTTCCTTAGGTAAGTTCCATTAAGCATAAAACATACTCCCTCTGTCCCATAATATAAGAGCGTTTTTGACACTACACTAGTGTCAAAAAACGCTCTTATATTATGGGACAGAGGGAGTATAATGCAGTGATGATGAAAATTAAATCAACCCTGGAAGTTACTACCTCTGGTTGAAAATACACGATCCAGTCTTTATGAGGATTTTTTCATAATATAGTTTTTTATGTATTTTCACAATTTTATATAATGGTCAAAGTAGCATGATAGCCGACTGTGCCCAAACTGTCGTCTACATCATCTTTCTTGAACAAAGAAAGTATTTAAAAATTAATTTGTCAAATGAGGAAAACAACAAAGATCGTTATAAAGACGTCAAATTTCCTTCTGTACACAGTATAATAACCGAAACATAGCAAGTATATTGATATCAATTTAAAGTTTTACAACAGTGCATTACCTCAAGAACCAAAATGGTCACCATTACAGTACAGATGTTGCCATCAATGTTGACTTTGTGGCGACGAACTGTGTCGAGCAATTGATGCATGCATTCGACAGGATGAAATACGTCTCCCTCCGGTGTTCCCCAGAACGTAAATGTCTTATCCAATTCCTACCATGACCAAAAAATATTAGTACTGTTATTCAAGGAAAAAAATGTGTAGAAACATCAGGATTGTGCAATCTGTAGTATAGCAGAATATTTCAGAAGACAAGACGAAACCCTCAAAGACTAGATAAAAAGTACAGGTTCCTATCAATGCGTGAAAACTGATTCTGCGCAGAAGGACCATTAGGCCCAGATTAAATTAATGTAGAAACAACTAATCAACACAATTTTCTCAAAAAAAAAAACTAACAATAGTGATTAGCAACTTTGAGCTCCGAATCTGAGGCCAAAATAGTCATATTGAGTTGCACAAGGCCACAAGCATGTTATTGATTGGGAGATACAGCAATGGACACAAAATTGAAGCTAGACTGCTTGGGTGGAAAATACGTTATGCAAATAGATAATAAAAGATACAAAAGCTAGTACTGAAGCCAACATATCTGGACTGCACTGCATCTAAGCTGAAGGGAGAAAGACATGAACCTAAAATCCCTGAGCTAACAAGAGGGCAAGGATCCTTCAAAATCCCTTATATTGGCATAGGTCAGGCAAGAGTAACCCAAGCAAACCAGTTAAATATTGTGTTAACACACCCCAAATCCTACTATTAGATGACATATTCTTTAGCATGTAAATAATTTCGAACTCTCCATGAAAATGCATGATATTGTATATAATCATAATGTCTGTATATGCAGGCACCCAGATGTTATGTACAAGAACGAATACATGTACATATAATATACGATGGATGACATCTGATGGCCATAATGAAGGTAGCTGCACTTAAACATCGCATATCAAGTAAAGAACTATCAAATCTGATTAAGATCTAAATATTGCCTACAAGTTTCATGCTTTACCTCAGTAAAGGCTGCTGGATTTGGACAGCTCTGGTTATCTGATAATCGTAACGTACACTTAGCAGCCGTACGACCATCTCTGATAGCAACCGCCTTGAAGAATTGTTTTAAGTTATCACGGTCAGCTACTGAGAGCTCAGCAGTCATGCCAACATCAAGAAAAACAATATGGGGCTTAGATCTGAAAAACGTTTTCCTCTTATTCTTGGTCTCGTTTAGACGGACAAGAATGTTTCCCGGGTGCATATCCGCGTGAATAAAATTGTCCTCCTGTAGAAACAGGGAAGAATGATAAAGAATAATTCAGTGGCTGAATTATACTGGGAATATATCAGATAAACAATTAACAACAGATCATACTTCTAAGGCTAACCATGGTGCTATATGGCTATACCAATCGTCAGTAAACCACCACTCAGGGGAAAAGAGAAAAACAGGAAACAAATAAAAGACGTGCATACCAGAAGCATCTTCAAAAATGCATATGTCCCAATGTGGGCAAGGTCCTTCTTCATCCGAGAATTTCCTTCAGTTTCATCCACAAAACGAGCAACACTTTCTCCATTCTCAAATGACTCGATAAGGACAGCTGGATGGACAAGTGGGTACAATGGTTCTGGGAATGAAACATGTCTCCATCTACGGAAGTTGTGTCTGAAACGATGCAAATTAGAAGCTTCCCTAGAAAGGTCAACTTGAGACATCATGAAAACTGCAAACTGGCGGACGCTCTCATCCAGCCTTAGCCAGCTCAATCCAGGGACAGCGTTCGAAACTTTTGCCATAAAATTGATGAGTAAGAAGTCCTTCTTGATTGATTCCCCCACACCAGGATGCCTCACCTTAACTGCAACATGCTTTACAGGATGTTGATCTCTTTTCTTTTTTCTGGTCGAGTTCGAGTCAGGACGATCTTTTAATGTGGCCCGATGTATTTGTGCAATGCTTCCAGAAGCTACAGGATTCTCTTCAAAAGTTTCAAATATTTCAGATAGCTTACGGCCAAATGCCTTCTCAATAGAAGCTTTGCTGTAAGCAAAGCCATGCACCGGAGCTCCGCTGTGAAGCTTTGCAAGCTCAACACAGAGATCACTTGGAAAAAGATCAGGGCGAGTTGCAGCCCATTGACCCCACTTAATGAATGCTGGCCCCGCCTTTTCAAGCGTACGACGTACAAGAGAAAGCCACCTTCTTCTAAATTCTATACTTAAACTATCAGCAAATGGAGCTAATGCAGTTGCAGGGAAGAACAGGAATGCCAAATGAACTGCTCTTATAAACAAAGTGATACCCTCCCAGACTGACCTAGCCATGGCTGACAGCAACTCGCCAGTATCTCGTGTCCTCGTGACAATGCCTTCCATTTTGGGCATGTATGGCCGTGAGTCTGCCAGGACAGGCTGCGACAATGCCATCTTCCCAAAAGCTAAAGCCACGACCCCAGGGATGATATGTGATCTCGTTAAGGACAGAGTTAGCGCACAGGCTGCTCGGCTCAGCAACGGGAATCGGGGACCACTATACGAGTACATATGACTGGGCCGCTTCAACGTCAATTGGCCTTGCTGTCTTGCGGATGAATTCGACACTGCCCCAGAGAGGGAACCATAGCCTCTGGAAAACCTTTTTCTATAGTTGTGATCCTCAACTTTCTTTCTGACAATGTCCTTGTAATGTGAGAACATTCTAGAGAAGACGGGTGGGATATTTCGCCTTGTTGACAAGCCATTGTCCCTCACTGTTGCGTAGTAACCACTGGCGTGACTCGACTGGGACAAACGGGCTGTCCGCCTATTTGTTCCGGTTGTCAACAGCCTGCTCACAAATGTAAGAGCACAACATCAAATATTGCAAGTTTCCAAGCTTATCTGACACTTGCAGGGTGAAATTTAAAACTCAATTGTACAGCAGAAGCAATGTAGTTCAGGTAATCATCTCATAACTTTCCCCAAAACACTAGCCATTTTATTTATCCAGCATATATGGAATCAAATTGCAGACTTCGACAATGCATTCATTCATGAAGCATCAAAGTTTCAAACTAATTATCTAGGCCAATGTAACGGTATGGACACGTGTTCAGGCATAGTATGTGGCAGAATTGACATATTTAAGCTAGATTTGAATCCCAATTGATCACAGTAATAACAAACCCCAAATTCCAAACTACAACAGCTTCCGATTCCACGCGAGCAACTCACAATAAAATATAAATCGGCAAACGAATTCAGCAAAGCCGTGTCGTTTTCAGTCTGAAAACTCCCCAAGAAGATCCACCTTCCCCTCTACAAGAACCGCCGACATTGATAGACGAGAAGAAGAAGAAACGCACCTCTCACCGACCGACAGTAGGCGCAGCATCGGGTTCACCGCACCAGGTCGCCGGAGAGCATGCCAGCCACCGCCAAAACCCCAGGAGAGCCCGTCCACGCAAGGGCGGACCAGACCGAACCCCCGGAGGGCGGAGCGGAGAGGAGACTCGGGACCGGAGCCGCGATCCGCGGGGCCGAGGGAGGCGGCGGCGGCGGGAGGGATTGGAACTGAGATGCGACGGTGTGGGGTTCGGAGGCGACGACGGCTCTGCTTTTGCTTCCCCTGCTTTGCGATATTTGTTTGCTGTCCACGCTGGTGCCTCCTCGGTCCTTTCTTGGAGAAGAGGGCATCCACGAGGGTTTATTCGCCCGCTTCAAGTCGCCGGGGGCACGGGCGTGGCCGACCTGGACTCGTTGTCGATGTAACGGTCGTAGGGTTCGGGTCGGAAGGAAGTTCGGCCCACGGCCGACTTGCCTTGCTTGAAGGAGCGGGCCTGGTCGTAATTAACGAGGACGTTGTGTAGTTGGCAACTTGGCTTGTGTCTCAGAAAAAAAAAGTTGGCAACTTGGGCATTGGACTACGGTGCAATTTAGAGGCAAGGAAGCAAATTCGTGTTTGTAAAGCCAAAAGAGCCGTGTACGCTGTGCTAAATTGTTGTAGTCGACATAAGTTTTTTTCTTTCACCCGCAAAAAAAGAAAACTTATGTCGTGTACTACTACTTGGCAACTTGTCATAATTACCTCGCGCTGCACCGATCGGTTGGGTTAAAGGGCATTTCAACGACATCTGGAAGTTTGGGAGGTAGTCCAGGAGCGGATGCAGATTGTGGTCTGTATCGACGACATCTGGAAGACGGAATATCTACTGGGTTCGTGGTTTGTGGATGGAAGGTATGGTTTCCTCCTTCGGCGTCTTAGTCGTGGTGGAGTGCCAGATCTGGAGTTCGATGGCGTGTCCGGGGTGTTGCCCAGGTCTGATTCGTTCAACGGCAAGGGCTTCACTTTTGGTGAGCCACTTTGGAGGTCCGCAAAGCTGCATATCAGCGATGGAGCCACGTCGAGCTCGGGCGAGGTGGTGATTCGTCATTCTTTTTTTCGGTGGCTGCTGTGGTGGTGCCGGAAGCAGTTGACGAGCGTTGGTGTCAAGCTCAGAGACGTTCTACTATCTTTTCAGTATTGTCATGTCGGTCTTTACGTGATTTGTACTTTGTTCTTTATGATATGAATGAGACACGTATTACCATGCAAAAAAAGGCATTTCAACGCGGACCATCAAAACACCATATATGTCTGGGTGTAGCTGTTCAGACGCAGTTTGTCATTCAATACGGTATCATGTCGGTTCACAGACCAGTTTAGCTGTCTAAAATCCAACAAACCGAGCATAAATCGGGGGCTTTGCGGACGTTCGGACCAATGTCATGAAGGTGTCCGTCACCGCGGACCCGCCCAAAACCCTCTTCCGCGCTTCTTCCCCATGAAGCAGTTTGTCGCGCATTAATAGTGGTCAACGCCGCTACAGAGTCACCGCATTCAAGCCGGCCTAGAGCGGTGAAAAATCACAAAACTGACCCTTTGGCCAAAGTTTAGCACAAAATGAACCATTTTTTAAAATATTCCACAAAATGTCCATTTCCACATGGCGCCCGCACCTGGGGCGCCATGCTAGACATCATAACGCCCCAGTCAAGGGCGCCATGCCGCGGCGCTGACCAGCCACATCGGTACGCCTGGGCCCATCTGTGGTCGCATGACGCCCCAGTGGCGGGGGCGCTATGGGCGTAACCATGATGCCCTGGGTCGGGGCGTCATGCCCCTTCGATGAAAATATCCCTGTTGTCGGGATTCCCTACAGAGCGAGACAGAGGGCTCTGTCTCTGTTCTTCCTCTCATCGCTCAGCCCGCCGCCCCTCCCTTCCCTCCTCCAAATCCACGGCCAAGAAGGACATATCGAAGGGGAAAACCGGTGGATCTTCTTCCCCTCCTAATCCTATAGGTAATCCCCCAACTTTCTCCTCTTTTTATTGGTTAATTTTGTTGCATTGACCCATGTGTAGAAACCATAGTTCATCCCCTTTTTCAAAATTTGTTGATATTTGCATTTGTATTAGAAATGTATGGGTAGGGATATGTATGGTATGATTAGTATTTGGTACTTATAGTAGGTTTTTTTAGTTTTTATGTATTTGGTAGCAAATTTGACATAGAGAATAGAAGGTTGTGTGCAAATGTGTGTGTGCATATTCACTTGTATGGATGATTTGGCTTAGGTACACATTTGTAGTTGTATGTATCCATTTGTTGTATGGATATGGATATTTATAGCTGTATGTATGTTTATATTTCCATTATTCTGGATATTTACAAATGAAAAGGAGGATTACGATGTACATTGTAATTTTGTAGGATGGCTTCTCTGATCCATCCATCGTACGATCTACTTCATCGTGCACGGTTCATGGCAGATGAAAGAAGGGTTTTTGATCAGCTTCACTTGAGGTCTGATGCAGTTCATGAGAAGATGGAATATGACGAGCGATACACGGAGTATATCCGGAAGACTGGGCTTCTCCCATTTGTCTCACTTGTGTCTCGTTCGATGCCGAAGATGAATCCTTGTGCGATCACGGCACTAGTTGACCGATGGCGCCCTGATACACATACTTTCCACTTCTTTGCTGGAGAGATGACGGTGACTTTGCAGGATGTTACAATGATCACTGGACTTCCTATCAAAGGAGAGCCTATTTGTTTTAGCACAGATTCAGAGGGATGGCATGAGACTATGGTGGGACTCATTGGGAAGGAGCCGGGGGTGCAAGGAAAGTCTGCCGGTGCAAGTTATCATTGGATTGCTGAGAACTTAGTAAGTGCCCGGATGATGTTGATGATGAAATGGTGCAATAGTATTGCAGGGCATACTTGTGGTATGTAGTCAGCCGGACTCTTTTCTTGGATGGCATGGGCATGAATGCTTCCTTTATGTGTTTAAAGTTGTTTGCTGGGTGGGAACATGGACTGAGTTGGGGTACGGCGGCACTAGCTTATTTGTATCGGCGGGTAACTAGTTTTACATAGTATCTTAACAATGTAGATATTTTATATGGTTTGTACTGACATATCTATTATTTGTGTGTAGTTGGACGAGGCTTGCCGTAGGGGCATGGATCCAAAGAACACCGCCAAGGCAAAGGAAGCCAATATCGGTGGTCCCATGCTTCTCTTGTCGGTCTGGAGTTGGGAACGCTTGCCAGTTGGGCGGCCAACGCCTACGGGTCTTGGTTATGAGCCATGGGATGATCATGATGACCCGCACCGTATGCCTACATGGGCGTATAAGTGGGACAAGGTTGAAAGTTTTGTTGGCAATTCAAAGACCATGTATTTGCACTATTGCAACGAGCTCGACATCATGACCCCGGAGAAGGTTAGTTTGTTGGCTGTGTTGCCCCTTCGGTTTTCCAAAAATCATAGTAAGCATCTATTTTATTATTTGACGCTACAGGTGACCTGGGAGCCATACAGAATGGCAGGCAATATTGGCAGAAGTCTCACTTTCAGATTGAACCGAAAGTGTTATGAAGAAGCAAACCTATGGCGGATGCGTTGCCCATTGATTTGTTACTATGCTGTTGAGTTTCATCAGCCACAACGGGTTACGACACAGTTTGGCTTATATCAGGAGACCCCGCCAAAGTACAAGGACACTTCGATACATCTGCATAGGTAAATGCTTAATACTACTTGAAGGTATTCTTTTGATTGTTTCATTCTACTAACTAACATGATGAATTTGAATAAGCAGCTTGGACAAGATGAAGCAGAAGAGTATAAGAAGTGGAATCGTGAGCATGGCATATATATCCAGGAGTTCAAGCACAAGATCAATAAGATTGAGCTCTCATTGCGTGAACCTACTTCTAAGCCTCCCCCGCGGGCTTTCGATACATAAGCATTCAACCACTATCTCGTGTGGTTTCGTTCCGTTACTCGTACTCAAATAAACCCGCCAGCATTTGATCCAAATGACATATTGCATGAACCCAATCCGAGGGTTCGACCGGATGGCCAACATGCAGTACAACAAACTTATAAGAGATGGTAGACGGTATGAATCAGTGCCCGTTGTCCGCTTTGTGGTAAGTTACCGCTATCTCTAGTTGGAACCATAAGAAACATTGAACCGAACATGATTTATTTTGTCATTTTGAATAGCAATCCGAGCTCTCGAAGCATGTGAATGACGCTAGCGAGGCACTCAAGTACCCTCCAGGTGATGAGGCGTACAACAAGCTAAAAGCTTTTGTTGAGGTATGCTGCTTCGTAAATTGATTTCCATACACACTTGTTAATGTTTATCTCCTTACTTTGACATGTTTGATTTCACAGTGGAGCAAGTCTTGGGCACGTGGCCTGGGTGCTCTACTAGGCTGCCGCTCCATCGATGTCGCCATGCCTTCTACGTCGAGCTCGAGATCATCATCAAGTGCCATAGAACACCCACTCGACGGCGAGGTTGATGGCAAGGGGGAGGAGGGCGATGAACAGACCCATGATGAGATCAACACCTCGCAGATGCCCGATGCACCCCAGCCTAGTTGTCGGGGGAAACTGACCCACGAACACCTATGGGGCCGGCTGACCGGGCCCCTTTCGGTTCGGTGGGGGGCAGAGGTTGCACGAAGAGCAGATCGAGGCAAAGCACACGAGCGGTTTACCCAACTTCGGAGCTCCCCGGAGAGATAACACTCCTACTGCTGCTTGTCTGATTGTATTATCTAGTGTTCTTGCTCTCGAGAGAGCGTGGTCTCTTTCTGGTTTACAAACGAGTCGAAGTGATCGAACCTCGGAACCGAACCCCCTCTACGTTGCGCATGGGCCTCCTTTTATACGCTAAAGGGGTCACCGACAGATGGCAACGCAGAGGAGGGTAAAAACGTAAAAAGCGAGGTAGTTGGTACAGTTGCTTGTACAGTGCACCCTACCTAACTCTGACGGCAGGGGACAAGGGCATTAAATGCCCGTCTGAGTCGCCCAAACAGTGCAGAAAAGGACCGTTAAGGGCGCTACCGTTCGCCATGATGGTGATCTTGTCAGCTTCGCATGCCACTGCGCACCGCTGGCTGCACAGCCTCCCGCCACACGCGCCCGGAGAGGCCCCTAGAGCGACACGTTGGTGGATGCGCTGGAGCGTGGGCGCAGAGTGGCCGCCTGCCGCGGCAAGCGCCTTGCCGCTGCTGCTATCTTGTCGGGCCCGGAGGCTTGTCGCTCGCCGGGCTTCGAGGTATCTTGTTTAGTCTTCCCGGCAAGCTCCTCTTGCCGGGGCCTTGTCGCCTTGCCGGAGCGCGTGGCGTATCGCGGCAAGTTCCTTGGTGCGCCTTGGTTGGCCTTCCCGGCAAGCTCCTCTTGCCGGGGTCTTGTCTCCTTAGCTTATATACTTTGTTCTTGGATGGCTCCAAGGGAACCTTGGGGGATCTTGGCGTTCGCCCGGCAAGCCTTTGCCGCGGGGTGCTGCGACTGCCCGTGCACAAGTTCGGGGTACTAGGGTACCCCTATCTTAGTACACCGACAGGAGCCCCCGGGCCTGGGCCAGACACGGTGCCGAGCGCTGTTGGGCCAGGCCCAAGACAGGGCACGGGCACACGCGGGCTGGGCTACACCAAATCTCGCTCCGTATCCACTGCGCTCCCCCATAACGGCACGCGTTGAATGCGGCATCGTGGGGGAGATCGTGGGTGGTTGTTTATTAGGAAGGGCGAAACGTCCGCCCCGTCCCTCTTTATAAGCAGAGGAAGTAGGGGCAGTTCGTTCCCCCTCGCTGGTTGCTGCTACTCCTTCTTCACAAACTCCGCCGCTCCCCCCTTCTCCTCGAAGCCGAGAGAGCAGCGCTCCGCCCCTCCCATTGTCACCAGCATCTCCACGCCGTCGACCTCCCTCACCACCTCCGTCATGGGCCCGAAAGCCGACAAGGGAAAGGGTGTGAAGTCGGCCGAGGCGCAGCGGTTCGCGGCGCTGCGGAAGGAGCGGGCGATCTTCACCCCCCAGCTCGGCGTGCAGGAGCTGAGGGAGTACTTCTACCTCTTTTGGGTGACGGAGACGCGTGCGCATCCGCGCACGAGGGTACTCCCGGCTACCGCTTCGAAGCTGGCTCCAAATGGGTACCCGTTCTTCCCACTATTCTTCTATTGCAGGCTCTGCCCGCCTTTCTCGGAGTTCTTCTGTGACATTATGAACACATATGGCTTCCGCCTCCTTGACTTCACCCCCAATGATGTCCTGACCATGGCAGTTTTCGCACACTTGTGCGAAAACTTTGTCGGAGTCCACCCTAGTGTTGCCCTTTTCCGCCACTACTTCATTCCTCGGGTAGAGAGAGGAGAGCCGCTTGCCGGAGGGATTGCCTGGGTCTCGAGAGTCGGCAAGAAGGAGGCGTACTTGGATGGTGAACTCCGCAGCAAGTGGGAGGAGTGGAGAGCGGAGTGGTGCTGGATCGTCGAGGAGAATCCGCAGCCCTTCACCGCCGTGCGCCAAACTCCAATAGTGCGCGGCAATGACTGGAGCAATGTGGTGCTGGATCGTCGAGGAGAATCCGCAGCCCTTCACTAGGATTCTTCGCCTCAGGCTTGCCGGGCTCACTGTAGGTGCTGTCGGGGCAGATTTCCTCCGCCGCCGCATTACCCTCCTGCAGGAGAGGGGGAGGCCCGCCTGGGAATTCAAGAATTCGGCGGACATCATGAGACTGCGGCCGGGCCTCAACTACAACTTCACCGTCTTGGAGTTGGACGCAATGCTCTTGCAATTATTCAAACGCGACCCCCAGCACCCATTCACACTGCCGAGGGGCATAGTTCCTTTGTGCAATAACTCTTCGCTTGACCGGATCCACGCCATGATGCCGTTGTGCGATTCACACGTCATCGTCCCAACTTGGCAAGAGCCTGCGGATGAGGTTGTGCGAGCGTTCTTCGACACCTTGGAGGAAGTGCCGGTCCACGCCGACGAGCAGAAGAGCCTCACCCGTGACACCACCGACGAGGAGCTGCAGCTCATCGCCACTAGGGCGGAAGAGGCTGCGGCTGCAGCTGCCGCGGGCGCATTTGGGTTCACCGTGGAGGAGGCGGAGGCTGCAGAGGCGGCAAACCTTGCCGAACGCGCGGAGTTCATGGGTGGAGAGGAGCCTGCCGGTTCCGAAGCCGAGTCGAGCGAGGCCGGAGAGGAGGAGGCTGAGCCTTCAGAGAACTTGCCGCAGGCGGAGCCCCCGGCCCCGCCAAGGAGGCGCCTTCGCAGGGCCGGGGACGCAACGGGGCGGCAGCCGGCTCCACAGCCACAGAGCCGCATGACGCGCTCTACCGCGGCAAGCAATGTTGCTGCAGGAGCGCCTCACGCAACAGCGGCAACTGGAGCGGGATCTTCCCGGGCCACCGCCACTGCCCCCGCCAAGCGGGCAAGGGATCCCACTCCCCCACCTCGCCGCACCGGAGGAGGACCGGACTCCGATCTTTCCGCGCTCAGCTCCGACAAGGAGGAAGAAGAGTGACTTTCTTTGGTGCTCTTATAATCCTTCAATCTTGCTGTTTATATCTTGTATCTGACTTGCTCCAATCTGGACTCCTTTCTTTTCAGAACACTGGCCCAGAGAGCGGCGAAGAGGGCCAAGGCCGCGGTGATCGTCATCGAAGATGACCCCACCTTGTCGATAGGGGGTGGGTCCGAGATCACCTTGACGGACCCGGAAATCACTCCTCAAAGCAGCCCCCAGCGCAGCCCCCAGCGTAAGCTCATAGTTTAACCTTCTGCTGCCGGGCGCGCTTGAGTGCTTTTTCCTTTGTTGATAACTTATTTGTTGACTTGTGCAGGAGCAGAACAGTCTCATCAGGAGCGCCCGGAGGCCGGTCCCGAAGTGCCACCTGCTTCGACTGCGCCGCCAAGGGAGGAGTCCCCGGCAAGGGAGCGCTCTCCGGCAAGGGGGGACTCCCCGGCAAGGGACGGCACTGCTGATCCTACGGCGACCGAGGCCGTAACTGAAGATCTTGGCGCAGGTAATCCACTTGCCCAGAAACTTTCCCTTGGGTTCTGTTTCTTCCATTTTTCCTTTCTTGGATTTTTGATTGGTTTTCCTCCCTTCTTCGTTCTTCAGACCCATCTACGACTGAGCCAATGGAGACAGAGGGCGCCGGTAAGGAAGGTGCCGGTGCTGACGAGACCGACGGCGAGGAGGCCGCCGGGACTGCAGCTGCGGAAGCCGGCGAGGGGTCGGTCGATCGCACTGATGACCCTGAGGCCGCAGGAGCGCCGGACGCTGCGCCGACCGCCGAACCCTCTGCCGCTTCTGCGGAGCCGGGCTCCAAGGAGCCCCAGCCCGGCGCCTACTTGAAGGCCAGCGACGACATCTTCATCAAGCTACCCTGGGCATCGAGCTCCAGGGCGCCAGTCGAGGGGGAAGCTTTTGACGGGGAGGTGCTCGCCTCTGCTGGACTGTCATTGGTTGACGCGCCCGGCAGCAGCAGTGGCGAGCCCGAGGAGGAGCAGCTGCTGCAGAAGCTGCTGTCACTCTACCGCGCCCGGCAAGCCAAGCTGGCTTCCCGGGAAGCGCTTATCGCGAAGGCGGGAGTCGACATGGAAAAGCGCGCGGAGGAGCTCCGGGGACAAAATCAAGAAGCTCTCCGGTCCCTGGCGCAGGAGCGGGAGCGAGTCGACGAGGAGCGTACGGCCTTTCTTCTCGAGAAGGCCGAGGCTGAGGAGGCACAAAGGCTGGTCGCCGAGAAGCAGTCCGCGCGGGAAGGCGAGTTAGTGCAGCGGAAGGCCCACCTCGACAGCTACGAGGAAGAGCTCGCCGAGCGCGAGCGGGCACTTGGCAGGGCGCTCAAGGAGGCAAAGGATGCCGCGGCAACTGCAGAGGCCGCCAATAAAGAGCTAGAGGAGAAGGTGGCATGGCTGGAGGCCGATATTGAGAGGAGCGGCGAGGAGCTTGCTGCGCTCAAGCGTGAGCGCGAGAAGGATGCTGCCGCACACGGTGAGCTACAAGGCCTTCTCACTGAGAGGGGCAAGGAGCTCAGAGCCGCCAAGGATTCCAAAGCAGACCTGGAGCTGAAGCTGGCCACGCTGACGCAGACACTGGAGGCCGCCAAGGAGTGGGAGAAGACCTTGGCGGAGAAGGTCAAGGCTGACGCGGCGCTGCTGGAGAGCATTGCTGTTACCCAGAACTCGTTCAGGGACACAGTGGAGCACTGGACCGAGGGTCTGGTGAACACTGCCGCCATCATCAACGAGGAGCTGGCACAGCTGGGGATGGAGGACTTCCGACGAGAGCCTTCAACCCAGCGCCAAGCTCAGCCTATTCTTCAAGGGCGTGGCGACGGCACTCCAGCGGCTCCGGGAAAGGATCCCGAAGTAGCTGGCCGACGAGTCGCGCAAAATCTGCGCCGGGGTTCTCCAGAAGGTGCTGATGAAGGTGGCCTTCCGCAACCCAGGCCTCAGCTTCACCAACGTCCTCAGGTCCTTGCCGCCTGACACCGATCTGGATGCACTCAAGGCCCTTGTCGCACCCATTGTGGACAAGGTGAGCGAGATCAAGAGAGTCGAGGGCGGACGCGTAGATTAGGCCGCCTATTTCTTCTTTTCTCTTGTCGCTGCTAATCATGTTATGAAAACAGTCTATTAGAGCTGCGACAAGTTATCTTGTAATATAACTTTATTTCTGTTATCAATTGCAACGTTATTTCCTCTACTAGATTCCTTCCTTTGTATGTTTTTACCCTACGCTTCTAGGGAACTTGTCGGCGCAGGCGCCCGAGCCGCGAGCGCTGAGTGCAGAACTTCAGCAGCCTGCTGGCGGCGCTGCTCCCGACAAGAAACCTTGTCGCGACTAGTTGCAGCACGCTTAAGCTGTTGAGCGGACTCGAAACAAAGTAAGGGCGCAACTAGCCACGAGTAGGTTCCTCCGCGCACAGGTTTTCCATACAAAGCAGGGTCGTTCGAGGAAGATAACTCAAAAATTTAAAAAAGTGATTGCTCAAACTTTGGCAACTTAGCTTTTCTGTCGTTTGCTTCTCGGCAAGGCAAAACTTTGCTTTGAACGACACCTGGCCCATACCACCATCTTCTCCTTCCCCCCCGGCAAACTTGTGCGCGAGAGAACCTTCTTTTTTCTTAAAAGAAAAAGAAAGAAGAGAAAATAATAATATGGAGCTCTTCGGCTCGTTACTGCTTACCGGTTGTAGGTGCTGCACAAAGTGTCAGATAATCGCATGCAAGAAAGGAACTAATGCATGAAATGGACAAGCTGTGCGGAGCACATGGGATTTTACTTATGCGCGGGATCTGCGCCCGGCTTTGTACAAAGGATTACATGCAACAGCGGCAAGACTTGTACAAAGGGTGGTTGCCGGAACGGGTTCCGGCAACCGCGCCCTATGGGAAAAACTTACGAAGATGTTCTATGTTCCAGGAGTTGCTCACCGGAATGCCATCTTCGGTCTCAAGGCGGACAACGCCGGGCCTTGTGACTCGTTTCACCCTATAGGGGCCTTCCCACTTCGGCGTCAACTTGTTGGAATTCTTGGCGGATTGAACGCGCCGAAGAACAAGGTCGCCTTCCTCGAAGCTTCTGGCTTTAACTTTGCGGCTATGATAGCGGCGCAAAGCTTGCTGGTATCGAGCAGCTCGTACAGCAGCCTGAAGACGATCTTCCTCAAGGAGCAGCGCGTCGTCTTGCCGCAGCTGTTCTTGCTCAAGCTCATCATAAGCGAGCACTCGAGGTGATCCGTATACGAGTTCCGTGGGGAGAACTGCCTCTGCTCCATAGACTAGAGCGAAAGGTGTCTGGCCAGTGGCTCGATTTGGCGTCGTTCTGATCGACCAAAGAACCACCGGCAGCTCCTCGATCCAGTTCCTTCCGCACTTGTGCAGCCTGTCGAAAGTTCTGGTCTTGAGCCCGCGCAGCACTTCAGCATTTGCCCTCTCTGCTTGACCGTTGCTTCTCGGATGAGCAACAGAAGCGAAGCAGACCTTGGCGCCAAGGTCTTGGACGTACTGCATGAAGGTGCGGCTCGTGAATTGAGTGCCGTTGTCGGTGATGATCCTGTTAGGGATCCCGAAACGGCAAACAATCGACCTGAAGAACTTGACTGCTGATTGTGCTGTCACCTTCCTCACTGGCTGCACTTCCGGCCACTTTGTGAACTTGTCGATTGCGACGTACAAGTACTCAAAGCCCCCGACAGCTCGGGGGAAGGGGCTGAGGATATCGAGCCCCCAGACCGAAAATGGCCAGGATAAAGGGATCGTCTGGAGAGCTTGAGCTGGCTGGTGTATCTGTTTGGAGTTGAACTGGCACGCTTCACACTTGGTTACTTGTGTAGTTGCATCCTGGAGGGCTGTCGGCCAAAAGAAACCTTGCCGGCAAGTGCTCTTGCGCTAATGTGGTGACCACATATGCCTCCATGTATCTCCGCCAACAGCTTTTGTCCATCTTCCCGGCGAATACACTTCAATTTCACACTGTTGAGTCTTCTTCTGTACAGTATGCTATCGACAAACTGGTACATACTTGACTGCCGGGCTACTCTTTCCGCTTCTTCTTGTTCTTCGGGAAGTTCTCCTGTCTGAAGGAAGTGGACAATCTGCTGTGCCCATGCTGGAGCTTGTGGCTCGACAACAAGGACTAAAGGCGCATCTGCTGCTGCGGGAACATCTGCTTCCGCGGCAAGGGCTTGCGGCCCTGCCGGAGCTTGATGTTCCCCGGCAAGCTTGCCGGAGCAAAACTTGTCGGGAGCGTCTGCTTCAACGGAACAAACCATAAGGCTTGCCGGAGCAGACTGCCCCTCAGCATCCTTGGTGTTGATCTTGGGGACTTTCTTGGCGGCGGCTTCGGGAAGCTCTGCCGGAAAGTAGTCACCAGAAACCAACTTCCTCTTCTTGCTTTGTCCAGTTGATGGTGTTACGGATGGTTGAGTCAACTTAAGCACAAAGATCCCTGGTTCCATAGGTAACTTTAGTGCGGCGCACTTTGACAAGCCATCAGCAATGTTATTCTGAGCTCTTGGGATATGCTCCATCTGTAGGCCGTCAAAGTGCTCCTCTAGCTTCCTCACTTCATCGACATACGCTTCCATCAATGGACTCTGGTAGTTTTTGTTTACTTGGCGGACGACAAGCTGTGAGTCACCCCTGACAATAAGCTTCTTGATCCCAAGGTCTGCTGCAATTCTGAGACCGGCAAGCAATCCTTCATACTCTGCAGTATTGTTGGTTGCTTGCTCTTTGGGAAAGTGCATCTGGACTACGTACTTGAGGTGCTCTCCGGTGGGTGCGACAAGCAGCACGCCTGCACCGGCGCCTTGCAGCGAGAAGGCACCATCAAAGTACGTCAGCCACTCTTTGCTTGCCTCTTTGACGGGGATGCTTGTCTCTGAAATTTCTTTATCTGGGGTTGGCGTCCACTCTGCTATGAACTCTGCCAATGCTCTGCTTTGGATAGTTGAGGTGCTCTCAAACTTGAGGCCAAAGCTTGACAGTTCCAGCGCCCACTCGACAATCCTGCCTGTTGCTTCTGGATTTTGCAGTATCCTATTTAGCGGAAAGCGAGTGACGACTGTGATCTCATGTGCTTGGAAGTAATGTCGCAGCTTTCTCGAGGCCATGAGGAGGCTGAAAAGCAACTTCTGCACACCAGAGTACCTTGATCTAGCCCCCTGTAGAAGGGAACTGACAAAGTAAACTGGGCGCTGCACCATTCCTTTCTGCATCTTGTCGTGCTCCTGCGCAGATCCATCTTTGTCGGGACCAGAGCTTGTCGGCGAAGCCCCCTGCTTGTCGCTGGATGCATCTGCCATGGTTGCCGGCTCATCATCTGCCTTTCTCTCCGCCACTAACGCAACACTAACCACTTGATTGGTTGCCGCTATATACAACAACAACTTCTCTTGCGGCTTAGGTGCGACAAGTGTTGGAGTGGAGGACAGGTATCTCTTCAAGTCCTGCAGCGCAGCCTCCGCCTCCGGAGTGCATTTCATTGGACCTGCCTTTTTCAAAATTTTGAAAAATGGCAGGGCGCGCTCAACAGATCTAGAGATAAATCTGCTGAGAGCAGCCACGCAACCGGCAAGCCTTCGTACATCCTTGACGCGCTTTGGTGCTTCGATCTGCTCAATGGCCTTGATCTTGTCGGGATTGGCTTCAATTCCCCGCTGAGACACGAAGAACCCGAGAAGCTTGCCGGAGGGGACTCCAAACACAGACTTATCGGGGTTAAGCTTGAGGTTGATCTTGCGCAGGTTTGCAAATGTTTCGTCTAAATCTTGGATTAGGGTCGCCCTGTTCTTGCTCTTGACCACTATGTCATCCATGTAGGCTTCCACATTTCTGTGCATTTGCGGCTCAAAAGCATGGTGGACTACCCTTGCGAATGTTGAACCAGCATTCTTCAAACCGAAAGGCATCCGTACGAAGCAGTACGTGCCACACGGGGTGATAAATGCAGTTTTCTCTTCATCTTCTTCTGCCATGAAGATCTGATGGTATCCTGAGTATGCATCAAGAAATGAAAGCAAATCACATCCAGCTGTGGAGTCAACAATCTGGTCAATACGCGGCAAGGGAAATGGGTCTTTGGGACAAGCTTTATTAACATCAGTGAAGTCAATACAAAGTCTCCATTTCCCGTTAGGCTTGCGCACAACAACAGGATTGGCCAACCACGTGGGATGGAGCACTCCTCTGACAAGGCCTGCTGCTTCCAACTTCTTGATTTCTTCTGCTATGAATTCTTGGCGCTCCACTGCCTGCTTCCTGACTCTCTGCTTGACGGGCTGCGCATGAGGACAGACGGCAAGGTGGTGCTCAATTACTTTCCTGGGAACACCGAGGATATCAGACGGTTGCCACGCAAACACGTCGACATTCGCCCGCAGGAAAGCAACGAGCGCGCTTTCCTATTTGGGATCAAGAGTGGCGCTGATGGTGAAGGTACCACCAGCGCCATCCTCCTTGGCGGACACCTTCTTGGTCTTAGGTGGAGCTGCCATTGCCTTCTTACACTTGCCGGTGGAGCTCGATGGTGCATCCTCGACGGTAGCGCAGCACTCCGAAGAGGTGCGCTTGCCGGAGTGGGCATCAGAGCTCTTTCCGGACTTGGTCTTCTTCTTCCCCCCGGGAGCTTCAGTGACAAGGGTCTGGTGTTCTGCTGCGGCTGCTGCTTCCCGGTAGATCTTGTCGGCACAGATAAGAGCATCTTTCTTGTCGCCAGGGACAGAGATGACGCTTATTGGGCCTGGCATTTTCAGTACGTTGTACGCATAGTGAGAGGCTGCCATGAACTTGGCGAGTGCTGGACGGCCAAGGATTCCATTGTAAGGTAATGGAAAGTCGGCAACATCAAACGTGACCCTCTCAGTCCTGAAGTTCAACTCATTGCCAAATGTTACCAGCAACGTGATTTTTCCCTTCGGCTTGCTCCTTCCCGGGTTAATTCCTTGAAATGTAGCGGTCTCTTCGAGCTCAGTGTCAGGGATCTGGAGTTTCTGGAGCACCGCGGAGGAGATCAGATTCAAGCCGGCCCCGCCGTCAACTAGCATCTTTGTGACCTTGAGGTTGCGGATTGTTGGTGAAACCAACATCGGCAAGCACCCGACCGCAGTTATGCGATCAGGGTGGTCCTCAATATCAAAGATGATAGGCGTGCTGGACCATTTCAGAGGCTTGCGTGACTCAATGGGTGGTTCTGCTACATTAACTTCTCGCACCCACTGCTTGAGCTGGCGGTGCGAGGCATGCAGAGAAGCACCACCGTCAACGCACAGGATCTCTGTGGCTTTCTGGAACTCCTGCTCATCAGTCTCCTCATCATCCATATCTTCATTGTCGCCGTCATCTTCATCCTTGTCGCGGCCGCGAGGAGGTCTGTCTCCTTGCCGCTGCTTGGCCTTGCCGCGGCGTCCTCCTCGGCCGGGACGTTTCTTGCCGGATCCACCAGCTCCTTCCTGGGCCTTCTCCTTGTCACGCCGCTCGTATTCAGCTTTCTGTTGCTCAACAAGCTGCTCGACTTTCTTACAGTTCTGGAGATCATGGCCCTTGGTGCGATGAATCTTGCAATACTGCTTGTTGGTGTCGTCCTGCTTGTCGGCGACCGCCACCTCCGCGACAACCTCCTTGCCGGAGTCGGCAGCTTTGGCCTCCTTGGTGCCACCACCGTTGCCGGACTGCTCAACAACTAGCACCTCTTTGCCTTTCCTCCTTCTGTTGTTCCGCCGCCGGTTTTTCCTTGCCGGGGCAGCATCCTCACTGTCAGATCCCCCCGCTCCTATATTTTCTCCGGGGAGTCTCCTCCCTTCCTCAGCACGCGCACACTTGTCGGCCAGTGCATATAACTCACTGACATCTCTAATCTTGCACATCGCCATTTCCTCCCGCATCCTGCGGTTCCGCACATTCTGATGGAACGCGCTGATCACCGCGGCAGGGTGGACATCTGGGATGTTGTGCTGCACACTGCTGAATCTCTGAATGTACTTGCGCAGGGGCTCTCCTTCCTTCTGGGCGAGCAAATAAAGATCACTCTCCTGGCCATGAGGCTTGTGTCCGCCGGTGAAGGCGCCGACAAACTGATGGCACAGATCAGCCCAAGAGGATATGGAGTTTTCAGGCAAGTGCATGAGCCAGGATCTGACGTTGGGCTTGAGCACCAGGGGGAAGTAGTTGGCAAGGATCTTGTCATCTCGTCCCCCGGCAGCTTGCACCGCAATGGTGTAGATGCTAAGGAACTCTGACCGATGCGTCTTGCCGTCGTACTTCTCCGGTACGTCTGGCTTGAAGTTCTTTGTACTGGGCCACTGGACTTGCCGCAGCTCACGAGTGAACGCAGGACAACCTACCGCATACGGCAGATCGCCTCGTTCCCCTGGCGCATGCATGTCAACAGAGGGCCCAGCGCGCTTGTCGGATTGACGTCGCGCTTCTCTTCGGCGCTCGATGCGGGTTCGAGCGTCTTCTTGTTGTTGATCATGAAGAACTTGGCGCTGATCGCGACGAGCTCGTGGATCCGACGATGCAGTGGAGTCGTTGTCGAGGTGGATCCGGTGAGTCGGCGATCTTGGCCTTCGGGGCGGTGATTGCATGGTAGTTGCACCTCCACCCGTTTCGTCGCCACCGGCCCGCGCCTGGCAACCCTGCTGCGGCGGCGACGCGCTCGGCCGCCGTGGAGTGTCGCCGTTGGTGTAGCCGATGAGACTTTGAATGGCAGCCCTCCATTCGTCGATCTTGTCCGACGTTGGAGAGTAATCTAGGAGAAGTTGAGCTCGCGCCAAAGCTTCTGCTGGAGTGGTGGGTGGCAGTGGCGGACGGCGCGAGGAGCGGGACGTGCTCGAACTTCTAACTATGTTAGAAGGAGCAGTATCCCGTCCAGGCGACCGTGCCCCGCTCGTGCCAGCATGCTGGCGTGCATGCTGGTCTTGAGCGCCCCGAGATCCACCAGCCTGGCCTTGGTCTATCGGACGTATGGCGCTGCGAACACCATGATGCTGTTGGTCCCGTGCCTCCTGAGACGGGCGCGGTGCGCGTACGGACGCCGAGGTCTGTGCTGCCTTGTCCTTGGACTTGGCAGCACTGTGAGCACCCTCATCGACGGCTGTTCTTCCGCCGGCGTCCACTCCACCACCCGTTTGCTCCAACGGTGGCGGAAACGACGTGGACGGAGCGGCTGCCGCCGAAGTCTTCTTCTTCGGTGGCATGTTGATGAAGGGAATGAAGATCTAGCTCGTGTGAACACCGGATCAGGTTCACACAATCTCGACGCCCCCTACCTGGCGCGCCAAAGATGTCAGAGGAAACTGACCCACGAACACCTATGGGGCCGGCTGACCGGGCCCCTTTCGGTTCGGTGGGGGGCGGAGGTTGCACGAAGAGCAGATCGAGGCGGAGCACACGAGCGGTTTACCCAGCTTCGGAGCTCCCCGGAGAGATAACACTCCTACTGCTGCTTGTCTGATTGTATTATCTAGTGTTCTTGCTCTCGAGAGAGCGTGGTCTCTTTTTGGTTTACAAACGAGTCAAAGTGATCGAACCTCGGAACCGAACCCCCTCTACGTTGCGCATGGGCCTCCTTTTATACGCTAAAGGGGTCACCGACAGGTGGCAACGCAGAGGAGGGTAAAAACGTAAAAAGTGAGGTAGTTGGTACAGTTGCTTGTACAGTGCACCCTACCTAACTCTGACGGCAAGGGACAAGGGCATTAAATGCCCGTCTGAGTCACCCAAACAGTGCAAAAAAGGACCATTAAGGGCGCTACCGTTCGCCACGATGGTGATCTTGTCAGCTTCGCATGCCACTGCGCACCGCTGGCTGCACAGCCTCCCGCCACGCGCACCCGAAGAGGCCCCCAGAGCGACACGTTGGTGGATGCGCTGGAGCGTGGGCGCAGAGTGGCCGCCTGCCGCGGCAAGCGCCTTGCCGCTGCTGCTATCTTGTCGGGCCCGGAGGCTTGTCGCTCGCCGGGCTTCGAGGTATCTTGTTTAGTCTTCCCGGCAAGCTCCTCTTGCCGGGGCCTTGTCGCCTTGCCGGAGCGCGTGGCGCGTTGCGGCAAGTTCCTTGGTGCGCCCTTGTTGGCCTTCCCGGCAAGCTCCTCTTGCTGGGGTCTTGTCTCCTTAGCTTATATACTTTGTTCTTGGATGGCTCCAAGGGAACCTTGGGGGATCTTGGCGTTCGCCCGGCAAGCCTTTGCTGCGGGGTGCTGCGACTGCCCGTGCACAAGTTCGGGGGTACTAGGGTACCCCTATCTTAGTACACCGGCACTAGTCAAAGGCATGGAAAGTATACTCCACACAAATACGACGGGAAGGCACGTAAGGCCCCGGTGATCGAGGCCGCTTCAGAGGAGGAGGAGGAGGAGGAGGAGGTGGAGGTGCCGCTGCAGAGGAGAAGGCACTTAGTGAAGGGGAAGGATGCTGCACCGGCTAAGAGGGGGAAAGGAAGGAAATGATGCATTTGTGGTGAACTATGTATGATACTTGATGCATTTGTGGTGAACTATGTATGAAACTTTGTCTCGAACTATGTATGAAACTTTGTCTCGAACTATGTATGAAACTTTTTCTCAAACTATGTATGAGACTTGATGCATTTGTGGTGAACAATGCATGAAACTTGATGCATTTGTGATGGTTCTCTTCCACTTAATGTTCTTGAAGCATCAGCAAAAACTCCAGCAACAGCAGCAGTAGTACTGAGCAAATAGCCAGCAGCAGCATCAGCAAAGAGCTAGTTGAGAGCATGGCGCCCCGGGCCTTCATCCGGGCCTTCATCCTCCGAGTCCCACGCATAGGACCTATTGTATGGAATCTCATGGTCCATGTCCTGTTCCATGCAATTTGCGTCAACATCACCAACATAATGGTCATGAAGATAAGCCTCCGATTCATCACCCTCAAACTCACCACCATCCATGTGCAAGTCTTCATTATCAACTTGGTCATTCCCGCCGGGGCTCAAACATTGGGTCATTGAGGTTGGCTCATTGTTGTGTCATGCACATCCGGAGTGACATGTGTTGAATCTCAAACCGGGCTTCTAACATCATATGAAGATGCACACCGATTCAAATCAATGTGCAGCCGAGCATGAACAACCTTTGTGGCAAATAACTCAAATGATTTATCTTGTGAGGCTAACACACTCTCTTTATATGCTTCCCAATGAAACTCGGAGTCAAGAGGCATTATCTTCCAACGAATATGTTGCCTTTACCCAACATTATACCTTCCGATTAAGTCTACTCCATCGCTTTCTTCCATCCAATTCAACCTTCTTCGAAGCTCAACCAAAACCTCCTCAAGGCTAGGACTTGTGGGAAACACCATCACTACCGGCTTCTTCTTCGGGTCACCATACTCCGCATCTCCCTTCTCAAAGGAGACAAAGTCCACATGATGCACATTGACGATCCTCGCCATCTAGAATCATAAACACCAAAATGCATCAACAAAAATAGCAAAATTGGATGACCTAGGGTTTCCCCAAATCCCCACAATGTGGAGATTTCAACCAACAAAAAGAGTAGGAATGATGGAGAATGCCTTGAGGGGTCGAAGGGAAGGATAAATCACCGATTTGGAGCTCCGATCCACGAAATTTTGTGGTCATTAGGTAGGGGCTTGAGTGGGGCGGCCGGGGTGGAGAAGGGGAAAAGTGAGGGTTTGTGGAGGGGAAAACAGGGGAGACTCTGTTTTGTTCACGCAAGGGGCATGGCGCCCTGAGCGGGGGTGTCATGACCATCAGCACGGTGCCCTGGCCTGGGACGCCATGGTGGCATGCCTTGCCAACGTGGCAAGTCAGCGCTGACCAGTATGGCACCCTTGACCGAGGCGTTATGGTATCTAGCATGGCGCCGCGGGTGCGGGCGTCATGCGTGTAGGGCCATTTTATGAAATATTTTCAAAAGAGGGCCATTTTGTGCCGAACTTTGGCCAAAGGGTCAGTTTTGTGATTTTTCACCCTAAAGCAAACGCAGCCTCTCACTTGAACCGGCATTGAAGCGGCACCCGAACCGAGAGTGCCACCTGTACCGCGTCCTGTCTCCACGTATGTTCAATGCTGGAGCGACGTGACTGGACGAGACGGGGCGAGTATGTACCGCATTCAAACCGATTGCTCGTTCGTCCGCCTGCTGGCATTAAACGGGTGCCAGGGACCGAGAAACCTACTTTGGTGCCTGATACATCTCCAACGTATCTACTTTTCCAAACGCTTTTGCCCTTGTTTTGGACTCTAACTTGCATGATTTGAATGGAACTAACCCGGACTGATGCTATTTTCAGCAGAATTACCATGGTGTTATTTATGTGCATGAGCAAACGTTCTCGGAATGACCTGAAACTTCACGCAGCCACTTTTCAGAAAATAAGAAAAATACCTGCAAAAGATGAAGGCCAGGGGGCCCACCACCTCTCCGCGAGGGTAGAGGGCGCGCCTGCCCCCCTAGGGTGCTCCCCCTACCTCGTGGGCCCCCTGTTGCCTCTCCGACTCCAACTCCACCTCCATATATCGAGTTCCGGGGAGAAAAAATCAAGGAGAAGAAATCATCGCGTTTTACGATACAGAGCCGCCGCCAAGCCCTAAAACCTCTCGGGAGGGCTGATCTGGAGTCCGTTCGGGGCACCAGAGAGGGGAATCCGTCGCCATCGTCATCATCAACCATCCTCCATCACCAATTTCATGATGCTCACCACTGTGCGTGAGTAATTCCATCGTAGGCTTACTGGACGGTGATGGGTTGGATGGGATCTATCATGTAATCAAGTTAGTTTTGTTAGGGTTTGATCCCTAGTGTCCACTATGTTCTGAGATTGATGTTGCTATGACTTTGCTATGCTTAATGCTTGTCACTAGGGCCCGAGTGCCATGATTTCAGATCTGAACCTATTATGTTTGCATCAATATATGAGTGTTCTTGATCCTATCTTGCAAGTCTATAGTCACCTATTATGTGTTATGATCCGTTAACCCCGAAGTGACAATAATCGGGATACTTACCGGTGATGACCGTAGTTTGAGGAGTTCATGTATTCACTATGTGTTAATGCTTTGTTCCGGCTCTCTATTAAAAGGAGGCCTTAATATCCCTTAGTTTCCATAAGGACCCCGCTGCCACGGGAGGGTAGGACAAAAGATGTCATGCAAGTTCTTTTCCATAAGCACGTATGACTATATTCAGAATACATGCCTACATTATATCAATGAACTGGAGCTAGTTCTGTGTCACCCTAGGTTATGACTGTTACATGATGAACCGCATCCGGCATAATTCTCCATCACCGATCCATTGCCTACGATCTTTCCACATATTGTTCTTCGCTTATTTACTTTCCCGTTGCTATTTCTATCATCACTACAAAATACCAAAAACATTGCTTTTACTACCGTTACCTTTTGGTACTGTTACCACTACTATCATATTACTTTGCAACTAAACACTTTGCTACAGATATTAAGTTTCCAGGTGTGGTTGAATTGACAACTCAGCTGCTAATACTTGAGAGTATTCTTTGGCTCCCCTTGTGTCGAATCAATAAATTTGGGTTGAATACTTTACCCTCGGAAACTGTTGCGATCCCCTATACTTGTGGGTTATCAAGACTATTTTCTGGCGCCGTTGCCGGGGAGCATAGCTCTATTCTTTGAGTCACTTGGGATATATATATACATATCTGCTTATCATTATGAAGAACTTGAGAGATCCAAAAACCAAGATCTATCCCTCAACTACGAGGGGAGGTAAGGAACTGCCATCTAGCTTTGCACTTGATTCACCTTCTGTTATGAGTAAGTTTGTGACACCTACACCTGCTTCTGCTATTCGTTCTAATATGTCGCATGTTATTGATGATGCCACTTCTGCTATGCATGATACTTATGATGAAACTACCTCTATGCCTGATACTACTATGTCACTTAGTGATTTTCTTGATGAACAACTTGCTAGGGCTAGAGAAATTGAAAATATTGAATCTGATGATACTGATGAAAGTGATGATGAAGAATCACTTGTTATTCCTAAGGGTTATGTTTTTGATCAAGAATCTTCTATTTTAGCTTGCCAAAATAGAAATGAACTCAAAAGGTTATTAGCTAAATGGAGTAAGCAATCTCTAAATGCTAGAATGAAACCTGACCCTGCTTTTGCTATTTCACCTATCTTTGTTACTGATAAGGATTATGAATTCTCTGTTGATCCTGATATAATTACTTTGGTTGAATCTGATCCTTTTCATGATTATGAATCTGAAATTGTTGTGGCACATCTTACTAAATTGAATGATATAGCTACCCTGTTTACTAAAGATGAGAGAACTCATTACTTTTACATCCTTAAAATATTTCTGTCCTCATTAAAGGGTGATGCTAAGATATGGTTTAATTCTCTTGATCCTGGTTGTGTGCGTAGTCCCCAGGATATGATTTATTACTTCTCTGCTAAATATTTCCCTGCTCATAAGAAACAAGCTACTTTAAGGGATATATATAATTTTGTGCAAATTGAAGAAGAGAGTCTCCCACAAGCTTGGGGGAGGCTTCTCCAATTACTTAATGCTTTGCGTGATCATCCTCTTAAGAAAAATGAAATACTTGATATCTTTTATAATGGACTAACCGATGCCTCCAGAGATTACCTGGATAGTTGTGCTGGTTCTGTTTTCAGGGAAAGAACACGGGATGAAGCTGAAATTCTATTGAATAATATGTTGACAAATGAAAATAATTGGACATCTCGAGCCAATTCCTGAGCCTATTCCTAAACCAACTCTGAAGAAAAGGGGTATTCTATTTCTTAGTCCTGAAGATATGCAAGAGGCAAAGAAATCTATGAAAGAAAAAGGTATTAAAGCTGAAGATGTTAAGAATTTACCTCCTATTGAAGAAATACATGGTCTTAATTTACCGCCTGTTGAAGAAACATATAATCTTAATCCTTTACCTATTGAAGAAACTCATGGTCTTGATAACCCGACACAGGTAGTAAAGGTAAATTCTCTCGATATATATGATAAAGCTATAATCCCATTTACTAAATTTGCTAGCCCATGCTTAGATGAGTTTGATAAATTTACGGCTAAGGAAGAAGACTTTAATGCTTATTTTGGTAGACAATTGAAATACAATTCAAATATGCTTGAACACTTGGGTGATTATATGGCTAATGTTAAAGCTGAACTTAAACTTATTAGTAAACATGCTTCTATGGTTACCACTCAGGTAGAACAAGTACTTAAAGCTGAAAATGATTTGCTCAATGAATTGAATAAAAGATAATGATAATGCTGTTAGAGTGGCTACTAGAACTAGTAAGATGACTCAGGAACCTTTGTATCCTGAAGGCCACCCTAAGAGAATTGAGCAAGATTCTTAGAGAAATAACATAGATGTACCTAGTTCTTCTAAAAAGAAGAAAAAGAAAAATGATAAGACTTTGCATGCTTCTAGTGATCCTATTGTTGAAACACCTGAGAATCCAAATTATATTTCTATTTCTGATGCTGAAACACAATCTGGTAATGAACCTGAAACTAGTGATAATGTTAACGATAATGTTCATAATGATGCTCAACCTAGTAATGATAATGACATAGAAATTGAACCTGTTGTTGATCTTGATAACCCACAATCAAAGAATCAACGTTATGATAAGAAAGACTTTGTTGCTAGGAAACATGGTAATGAAAGAGAATCATGGGTTCAGAAACCCATGCCCTTTCCTCCCAAACCATCCAAGAAAAAGGACGATGAGGATTTTGAGTGCTTTGCTGAAATGATTAGACCTATCTTTTTGCGTATGAGATTAACCGATATACTCAAAACCAATCCTTATGCTAAGTACATGAAAGATATTATTACAAATAAAAGAAAGATACTGGAAGCTGAAATTTCCACCATGCTTGCTAATTATACTTTTAAAGGTGGAATACCAAAGAAACTTGGAGATCCAGGAGTGCCCACTATACCATGCTCTATTAAAAGAAACTATGTTAAAATTGCTTTATGTGATCTTGCAGCCGGTGTTAGTGTTATGCCTCTCTCTTTATATTCGTAGAATTGATTTGAATAAGTTGACACCTACTGAAATATCTTTGCAAATGGCTGATAAATCAACTGCTATACCTGTCAGTATTTGTGAGGATGTGCCTGTTGTAGTTGCAAACATTACTATTTTAATGGACTTTGTTATTCTTGATATTCCCGAGGATGATAGTATGTCTATTATTCTTGGAAGACCCTTTTTGAATACTGCAGGGGTTGTTATTGATTGCACTAAAGGGAATGTCACTTTTTATGTTAATGGTAATGAGCATACGGTACACTTTCTGAGGAAACAACCTCAAGTTTATAGTATCAACTCTATTGGAAAAATTCCATCGATTATTTTTGGAGGTTTTGAATTTCCTCTTCCTACTGTCAAGAAGAAATATGATATTGTTATTATTGGGGATGTGCATATCCCCGTTGAGGTAACATAGTGTTATTCGAAATTTCTCTGGTTCCATGTTATTCGGAATGAGTTCGTTAACAAGACTTGATCAACCTTGTTAGTGGATTCCTTTTGATGATCATGAGATGGATGAAACTAGAAGGCACAACCTTCTGTACCCCACTTTTACTTCCTGTTATTTATATTAAATAAAATAAAAATAAATATTTTTCTGTCTGTTATCTGATTATCCGTGCAATATAAAAATACCTCGAAAAAAAGTTCTCCAAATGCCCTGAAATTTAAATATGATTTTTTCTAGAATATTTGAGAATATTTGGCACTAAGAACACAACAGGGGGGTCAACCACCTGCCCACGAGGGTGGTGGGTGCGTCCTACCCCCTGGGTGCGCCCCCTACCTCATAGGCCCACGGTGGCCCTCCTCCACTTATCCTTTCACCCATACAATCCTTCTTCCTCCCCCAAACACGAATAACCAGCTCAAACCCGAGTCCAAGCTCATTTTGCTGCCATTTTCGATCTCCTTGCTCAAAGCACCTCTCACAAAACTTCTTGGGGAGATTGTTCCTTGGTATGTGACTCCTCCATTGGTCCAATTAGTTTTTGTTCTAGTGCTTTATTCATTGCAAATTTTTGCTGCTTAGGTGACCCTGTTCTTGAGCTTGCATGTCAAATTTATATGGTTCCAAGTAGTTTTGATGCATGATATAGGCTCTAGGCACTTGTAGGAGTAGTTTCTATCAATATTATTGAGTTTGGTTTACTTTTATTTTGAAGTTACTAAAAATTTTCAGAATTTTTCAGAGAAGAAAAAATGCCTAGGAAAATGTTCCAAGGTGGTTCTTCAAGGAAGCAAGGACCCAGGCTTGCAATGCGTGATGCTGATAAAGAGCCACCAAGAGACGCTCCAGTGCGTCCTTGTGAATGGCCTTCTGAGAACTTTATGGATCGAGCGGGAATTAAGGAAGAATTCAACGCATATTTGCGTAACGCTGATCTTGTGATCTTCGAGGAAGAGAAGTGCAGCCAGTATCACAACCTCACCAGCACCTTTGTGAGGAGGTTTGAATTTTCAACTTCACG
Source organism: Triticum dicoccoides (assembly GCF_002162155.2). Lineage (NCBI taxonomy): Eukaryota > Viridiplantae > Streptophyta > Magnoliopsida > Poales > Poaceae > Triticum > Triticum dicoccoides. The sequence goes on from NC_041382.1 coordinate 193,702,389, forward strand.
TAATTCTCCAACTGTCCTGTTTGATCTTTATGATAAATCTTACACTATGGACTTAGAGGATTTTACCACTGCATGCAAACTTCCATAATGGGGTAGTATAAGGGATCCTTGCAAATCAGAATTTAGAGATTTTCTTGCTAGCATAACTGTGGGAGAATCTAGAGATATTACACAAGCTACCATAGGGAGCATTCACTTTCCTGCTATACATTATTTTGCTCTCTTCATAGGTAGATGCATTAATGGTAAAGATGAGGCATGTCACATGTGTGTCCCCGATCTCAGTATTCTTAGGAGTGCTGTGTCAGGAGACAAATCATATAATTTGGGAGCCATTGTTGCACGTAGGTTACATCTTAATAGACTTAATGGAGATTTCATTGGTGGAATTTATGCAACCCGCATAGCTAATTTTCTTGGTATAGCCATACACGAAGATGATATTGAATTACCTCCTGCTTATCTAGATTTTAATGCTATGGTTCACCACCAGTTTGTCGAGAGGAACGAATCACCTCTCCAGTATCGACTAATCTTTGACAGACGCCGTGCTGTCCGTATTACTCTCCCTACTCCCGCCTTCTTTGATTATCAGGCAAGAGGAGGATATACTATTACCAGAGAGGAGGCAGATGAGTACGAGAGGAGAGAGGACGCTGCTCGTCGCCACGCTGTAGCTCAGCAGGCAATAGCCGCTGCATCGCAGTATGACCCCAGCTACTATTATGGATATCCGCCAGGCCAGCCGTGGCCATAGACGACGCACCTATCACATCGCTCTCCCTCCTTCTACTTTCTTTGACTTTCAGGTAAAAGGGATATATTTTATAACTAGAGAGGAGGCGGAAGAGTATAAGAGGAGGGTTGAGATAGCTCGCCTCCAAGCTGCAGCCCATGATGCAATGACTGCTGCATCTCAGTACGACCCCAACTACAACTTTGGATATCCGCCAGGCCATCCGTGGCATTAGACCAACTTAGGCCAAAAGCCTAAGCTTGGGGGAGTACATATTTCCCACCGACATTACATTTATGTTCACACACTCATTGCTAGATGTCGGTGCTCATACTTTTTCATTGTATCATCCATGCTAGTTTACTTTCCTTTTTATGCTTTCTTCTTGTGTGTTTAATAAACCTCAAGAAAAACCAAAAAAAAATTAGTTGTAGCTTTTAGTTAGTTTAATTTCCATGCTTGTAGTAGTAATTAAAAAGAAAACCCAAAAATATTTCATGTTCTTCTTTTTGCTTGTTGGGAGCTTTCCCGTGTAAATAGTTTTATTTCTTTTCTTTGGGGGTCGATAGGAGAAGACCATAATTAAATTGTTGAAGTGACTCTTATATGCATTATTGTTTATCTGACAAAGGAGCCCATATTGCCTTGTCTTCTCCTGTTTATTGAATGCTTGCAGATTCCAGCTTAGTCCAATGCACATGCACTATTATTATTATTCACATCATTTGGTCGTGCAAGTGAAAGGCAATTATGATGATATATGATGGACTAACTGAGATGAGAAAAGCTGGTATGAAATCGACCTCTTTTGTTTTTGTAAATATGATTAGTTCATCGTTCCTGATTCAGCCTATTATGAATAAACATGTTTGCAATGACAATTAGAGATCATAGTTTCTTGTGCCATGCTTGATTAGTTGTGAGTTATAATGGTTTACCTTGCATGCCAACATGCTATTAAAATGGTTATGATGTGGTATGATAGGGTGGTATCCTCCTCTGAATGATTTAAGTGACTTGACTTGGTGCATGTTCACGCATGTAGTTGAAACAAAATCAACGTAGCCTTCACGATATTTATGTTCATGGTGGATTATATCCTACTCATGCTTGCATTCGGTGTTGATTAATTTTAATGCATGTTCATGATTGTTGTCGCTCTCTAGCTGGTCGCTTCCCAGTCTTTTGCTAGCCTTCACCTGTACTAAGCAGGAATACTGCTTGTGCATCCAATCCCTTAAACCCCAAAGTTATTCCACATGAGTCCACTATACCTACCTATATACGGTATCTACCTGCCGTTACAAGTAAATTTGTATGTGCCAAACCCTAAACCTTCAAATAAATATCCTGTTTTGTATGCTCGAATAGCTCATGTATCAACTAGGGATGTTTATATCTTCCATGTTAGGCGGGTTATTCTCAAGAGGAGTGGACTCCACTCCTCACTCACGAGATAAATGGCTGGTCACCGGGATGCCCAGTCCCAAGCTTTATGCAAACTAAATCAAAATAATTGCAAACAAAACTCCCCCTGGGACTCTTGTTAGTTGGAGGCACTCGTTGTTTCGAGCAAGCCATGGATTGATGCTTGTTGGTGGAAGGGGGAGTATAAACTTTACCATTCTGTTTGGAAACCGCCTATTATGTGTGTAGCATGGAAGATATCTCCATCTCTTGGTTGTTATGTTGACAATGAAAGCATACCGCTCAAAATATTATTCATCTCTGTTTCAAAACCGAGCTCTGGCACCTCTACAAATCCCTGCTTCCCTCTGCGAAGGGCCTATCTATTTACTTTTATGCTGAGTCATCATCCTCTTATTAAAAAAAGCACCAGTTAGAGAGCACCGCTGTCATTTGCATTCATTACTGTTAGTTTACATTGAGTATGACTTGACTGGATCTCTTTTACCATGAATTACAATGTCTAGTTAGTCCTTGGTCTTTAAAGGTGCTCTGCATTTATGTTTTGCGGTCTCAGAAAGGGCTAGCGAGATACCATCTTGTTATATCATATTATGATTGTTTTGAGAAAGTGTTGTCATCCGAGATTTATTATTATGGCTCGCTAGTTGATTATGCTATTGATATGAGTAAACTTGAGACCTATGCGTTATTGCAAATGTGGTTAGTTATAATCTTTGCTGAAAACTTGAATGCTGGCTTTACATATTTACAACAACAAGAGCAAACGGAGTTTGTAAAAGTTTTTCTTTATCACTTTCAGTTTGTCAACTGAATTGCTTGAGGACAAGCAAAGGTTTAAGCTTGGGGGAGTTGATACGTCTCCAACGTATCTTGTTTTCCAAGCACTTTTGCCCTTGTTCTGGACTCTAACTTGCATGATTTGAATGGAACTAACCCGGACTGACGCTGTTTTCAGCAGAATTACCATGGTGTTATTTATGTGCAGGAGCAAACGTTCTCGGAATGACCTGAAACTTCATGGAGCCACTTTTCAGAAAATAAGTAAAATACCTGCAAAAGATGAAGGCTAGGGGGCCCACCACCTCTCCACAAGGGTGGGGGGCGCGCCCCCCTACCTCGTGGGCCCCCTGTTGCTTCTCTGACTCCAACTCCACCTCCATATATTGAGTTCCGAGGAGAAAAAAATCAAGGAGAAGAAATCATCACGTTTTACGATACGGAGCCGCCAAGCCCTAAAACCTCTCGGGAGGGCTGATCTGGAGACCGTTCGGGGCTTCGGAGAGGGGAATCCGTCGCCATCGACATCATCAACCATCCTCCATCACCAATTTCATGATGCTCACCGCCGTGTGTGAGTAATTCCATTTTAGGCTTGCTGGACGGTGATGGGTTACCTCTCGGGAGGGCTGATCTGGAGTCCGTTCGGGGCTCCGGAGAGGGGAATCCGTCGCCATCGTCATCATCAACCATCCTCCATCACCAATTTCATGATGCTCGCCATGCGTGAGTAATTCCATCATAGGCTTGTTGGATGGTGATGGGTTGGATGGGATCTATCATGTAATCGAGTTAGTTTTGTTAGGGTTTGATCCCTAGTGTCCACTATGTTCTGAGATTGATGTTGCTATGACTTTGCTATGCTTAATGCTTGTCACTAGGTCCCGAGTGCCATGATTTCAGATCTGAACCTATTATGTTTTCATCAATATATGAGTGTTCTTGATCCTATCTTGCAAGTCTATAGTCACCTATTATGTGTTATGATCCGTTAACCCCAAAGTGACAATAATCGGGATACTTACCGGTGATGACCGTACTTTGAGGAGTTCATGTATTCACTATGTGTTAATGCTTTGTTCCGGTTCTCTATTAAAAGGAGGCCTTAATATCCCTTAGTTTCCGTAAGGACCCCTCTGCCACGGGAGGGTAGGACAAAAGATGTCATGCAAGTTCTTTTCCATAAGCACGTATGACTATATTCGGAATACATGCCTACATTATATCAATGAACTTGAGCTAGTTCTGTGTCACCCTAGGTTATGACTGTTACATGATGAACCGCATCCGGCATAATTCTTCATCACCGATCCATTGCCTATGAGCTTTCCACATATTGTTCTTCGCTTATTTACTTTCCCGTTGCTATTGCTATCATCACTACAAAATACCAAAAACATTGCTTTTACTACCGTTACCTTTTGTTACCGTTACCACTACTATCATATTACTTTGCTACTAAACACTTTGCTGTAGATATTAAGTTTCCAGGTGTGGTTGAATTGACAACTTAGCTGCTAATACTTGAGAGTATTCTTTGGCTCCCCTTGTGTCGAATCAATAAATTTGGGTTGAATACTTTACCCTCGAAAACTGTTGCGATCCCCTATACTTGTGGGTTATCAGTGCCCGTTGACATACCCCATCTCATGGCCTGTTCCGCACACACCATTTAAACACGGTCTTGCCCGGCATGATCCGCACTATACCACGTCCGCTTGCAATCCTATTTCATGCACCACCTCCCCCGTGACCAGGAGCTCTAGAGCAATGTGGGGGAGCCTCTCGACGGACTAGAACCGAGAGGTGGCCGGTTGGAAGGCCTGCCGGGAGTGGGGGATACTTGCAGTCTTGTTGGCGAGCTCGTCGGAGGTGAGCGACAATGACCTGACGATGGAGGAAGCCTTCGACAATGAGCTAGCACCCCTCCCCACGGCGATCCCTGCCGACTTCACCAAGAGCAGGCATAAACACACTTCGATGCCTTCTTGGCGGAGGTGCAGCTGGTGTCGGCGATTCGGCAGGCACAAGACAAGCATCGCTCGAGGCTCACCCTCCTCGAGAATAACAGGCTGATGGAGGGCCAAATCTATGGTGAGTTCGCGAGCACACAGGCCATGTGAGTGAAGAACATGAACTTTGTTTGAGGGGTAGCATGCGCTCTACAAGGCTGCGTGCAGCGCTTATGTAGTAGCGTCAGACGCGCACGCGGTGCTGGCGGCCCAGGCAGTCGGGGTTAGGAATGCCGACAGTTGCCCTCGTATGCACCGGCAGCTATGCGCCATCGGTGTCGCGATGACCACGTGACCGGCCCGTCTACGTCCATCGTCGACGTCACTTCCACTGGCGACGGCGAGCTCGTGGACACCGACGAGGAAGAGTAGGACATGGGAGACGACGGCGCCTTGTGTTCCATGTCTTACTCTTCCTCACCAGTGACCCGCAACTTCACTTCCTGAGGCTCACAGACACAGAGGATGCTGGACATGGGAAGAAAAGGACCTGGAGGACGGCCACGGGCGAAGATTTAGACTATGTTAACTTTCGGATGCTTTTGTTTAATGAAATATATATCGAAAATGTAATGAATGTGTTCCGGTTTAAACGAAAATCACCCGGTTTGCATAAAAATCATCTGGTTTGTTCAAATCCTGTTTGGAATGTATATGTGGGAACGGTTGGAAAATGCTATTTTTAAAATTTTATAAAATATTTTAACTCTCAAACCGCGTATCCAAATTACGATATGCCTACTTTTTATTGCTTAAATCGCTACAGTCTCTATGACAACAATGTCAAGAATACTATCCAGAGAAACACGAAATCAAGTCTTACAAACCTTATTTAAGCAGCCATCCCAACTTACATCCATCCCGTCCATGGAGCCTCTATTTGTCCGCATCAACCTTTTTCGAATTAGCACGCTTGCTAAAGCACATACAGTTGGTTTATTTTCAGCAGTGCGGACCATCACAGACGTTGCGGACGTGTCCACCTGCATCCCTAAAGCTACCTGGTTGGCAGTTCTTCTAGGCTTCTAGCCCACCTCACAAGATATTCGTCCACTGTGGCTAACGGCTCCTTTATCTCTTCAATTAGGGGACCAAACCTTGATCGACCGAGCTCCCTCGAGTGCAATGCTTGCACTATGCCCTGGTTGTCCATCTCGAAGACAAGATTCTGGACACCCGCCTCGTTTGCAAGCTGGACACCCTACCCACACGCCGGCGGCTTGGCTTACTCCGATTCAGCGGCTCTGATGAGGACACCACAACCATCGACAAGTCTCCAACCATTGTAGGTCCAATCACAAGAAGTCGCGCCAAACTAAGAAGTGACTAGGTGAACTATATCTTAAGTTTACCTTGTAACCTTGATGATACAACTATGCTTTCATCCCCATTCTTGTTGGTCGAACTTAGGTATCACATGGAAGAAATTCAACAACATATGAGCTCTTGAAGCAACTGGTTTGGAGAAACAAGCTTGGAGAAAACAAGATTCAAGTGAAACTAATGCTATCAGTTTTTACCTTTGATGTTTCATTGTGACGAGCCCATTTGGAGGATAGACTGGGTCATAGGGGAACATCACCAGAAGCTACATCAAAAAACTGTACATCATTCAGAGTTGTGAGTCAAAAGTTCTAGTCATTCTCGTGGAAGGTGTTCAGATTGTCAAGGCTTCGCGAATTTCCGAGGAACTCTCCAACAATTTCTAAAGTTTACTGCTTATTCCCCAAGGAAGCCATGCAAAGTTGTTTACTTTTGAATCCCTTTCACACCTAGCTAAGGGGGGTTGTCCCTACTATAGGACCCCATCTCCCCCATCCTTTTAGAAATGTTTCGTCAAACCATTCAGCTACAAGCTTATGCAGTAAGACTGCTAGAGATCTGAGAGATTGTTCCTACCTTTGCTCTTGTGAGTTCATACGGATTCACAAGAAGGATCCTCTAGTTCCCCCTAATTCGTGCTCTACGGTTCCAGCCATTTAGTCTGCATTAGTCCCCGTTTGTGGTTCTGCGATTGTTCGGACAACGGGTTGGAGTTATTATAGCTCCGGTTAGCCATCCCCAACCTACGGGTCGCATCCAACCTTGGCAGGTATAAAACTAGTTATCCCGGTTGCTTCCAGCTAGTTATCCTCCCCGATTCGATCCTACGACATTAAGATCACTACAAAAAAAGACACATCCGTGACATTTTGGGCCGAACGAAATTTTTTCCTGTCATACTTATGACACTTCTATGATGATAATTGTGATAAAACCTGGTATCATCATAGATGTGGTGGGGTCCTACTTCCATAACAGAAAATGGGCTTTTCATCCTGGGCGGGCCGGAGATGCAGCTGCATGACATTCTTTGGGTCGTTCATGACGGAAAAAACCATGGTAGAAGCGAGGGCGAGGAAAATATCGGGGAATTCTCGGTTACGGTGGGTGGTCGGGGGCCGAGCGATGCGCGTTTCTCTCGTACGTATGCGCGTGTGTGCGAGGCGTTGGGCTCTAACTGAACCCGAGCGAGGTGTTGGGCTCTAACTGAACCCGAGCGATTGCACTGCAGACTATGCGTTACTGAACCCGAGCGATCGATCGATCCCTTGCTGTTAACTGAACTGAGTGTGATTCCTTCGCTACTGCTGCTAACTAAAGCCGATCGATGCTGCCTCTAGATGAAGAGTGAGCGTTGTTGAGGGGGTTTGGATGAACAGTTCTCGGTGGGGGTTGGATGAATAGGACCCCATGGTAGTAGAGGTCATTGCCGCTGGATGAACAGTACCCCGATTGATCGAGCCGGTGGATGAACATGACCCCGTGGAGGGCTGGATGAACAGGACCCCATGGAGGGCTGGATGAACAGGACCCCGTGGAGGGCTGGTTGAACAGTAGCCGGTGGAGGGTTGGATGAACAGTAGCCCATGGAGGGGTGGTTGAAGAGGACCCCGTGTAGAGGGCTGGTTGAACAGTAGCCGGTGGAGGAGGATGTGGTGGAGGCTGGATGAGCAGAAGACCGTGGATGAACAGTCGCAGGTGGAGGCTGGAGGAGGCCGACGGTGGATGAACAGTAGCCCGTGGAGGCTGGAGGAGATCGACGGTGGAGATGAACAGTATCCCATGGAGTCCCGTTTTATGGTACGCCACACCCCTCCCGATCAACAGGACCCCGTTTCCACCGTAGGAGGTTCGTTTCCTCCGTTTTGTGGTACGCCAGACCCCTCTCAATGAACAGGATCCCGTTTCGAGCGTGGCCGGTCGAACACAAGGCCGTTTCCTTCGTTCTACGGTACGCCAGGCCTCGTTTCCATTGCCTATTCTGTCCAAGTCGGTTGGCTCCTGATGAACACGACGATGACGCAGTTTCTCCGTTCCGACCCAGTCATGTACACGAGCCCTGGCCGTACGTATGCGCGAGTAGGCGTTCGAGACCCCGCCCGTATGTACGTACATGGCCGTATTTACTTTATTGCAACATGGACGTTGTACGTACGTGTACATTCTACATGCGCACCTCTACTACGACACGTGCGTGCCTCTACTATGACACGTCCCCTTCCTTACACGGCCACGGTTCATTGATGCAGCCTGCAGACAGACCGGTTGTATGTACGTACATGTTCGCCACCAGAATGACAACGCTATGTACGCTTCGACCAATTGGGTCCCGACTGTCAGGCACTTCCTTGTGTGCGAAGATGTAGCTGGTGGGTCCCAAAAGTCAGGCGGGCGAATCATTTTTTTTGCCCGTAATATGGACACATTTCCTTGCGTGCGAAGATGTAGCTGGTGGGTTCCAGCAGTCAGGGGGAGAAAACATTATTTTTCAGGGTAAAAAGGATGCAATTGCATGCATGTGTCCATGGGCGTGGTGCGTCCCCATTGTCAGCCTCTCACGTACAGCCATCTTCCGATGACTCTCGGTTGTTGACCATGTTGACCACACCGTGCTGAGCGCACCAAGGCTGGTGGACGACGGCGAGGCCCCAGACTGGAACGACCCGAAGATGGGGAAGACGCGGCAGTGGAGTCACAGATGGAGAGGAGTGGGAAACTTGACTGGTTCGGGTGCACGGGAGCACTGCCGCCCATGGGAGACAAGAGCAAGAACAGAGGTTGAAGAAGGAGCACGGCTATTGGATTAACATCCAACGGTCCAGCTGCTAGAATCATTTGTTGATTAAGTTGAAAAAGCCCTACGTACACATCTGCTTAGTAGGCCCACAAGTCAGCCACCAAATCTGCCGGGTCCCAGCTGTCATCGGGATGAATGGTTTTTTTTCGCATAACAAGGAGGCACTTCCTTCCGTGCAAAGATACAGCCGGTGGGTCCCAGCTGTCATGGGGAGGAAACAAATTAATAAGGAGGAACTTTCCTTGCATGCGACCATGGACCTCGTGGGTCCCAGCCATCAGGCTCTCCAAGTATAGTCCTCTTCTGATGACTCTCGTTTGTTGACCATGCCGCGCCGAGCGCAGCGAGGCGATGGACGACGGCGAGGCCCCAGACTGGAATGACCCGGCGATGAGGAAGACGTGGCAGTGGATTCGCAGATGGAGAGGAGTGGGAAACTTGACTGGTTCAGGTGCAGGGTGGGCCTACACTCGGCAGAGAATAACAGGAGGTGCGGAGTGGAGGGATGGCCTGGTCGTCGGTGGGGTAGCGTTTTGCTGAGGCGCACAAAACAATGCCGCTGGATACCGAAGGCTGGAGCAGGCGGTCCTGGCAGCGTTGGGGGAAGAAGACGAGAGATTGAAGAAGAATGCCGACCGTTGGATGTAAATCCAACGCCTTGTTAGGCTTCGACCTACTGGCCCACATGTCAGTCGGTCCATTTGTTTTTTTGTCCATTTGGTGGGCTGGGTGAAACAATGATGTAGCATCTATGCAACCCGCTTATATATATGGTAGAATTTAAAGCCCATTTGTATTTTTCTCGAAATCCGCGAACTTGCTGGGCTGGGTGAAATATCATGTTGGTCTGGATGGAGAAATGTTATAAAAACATAAACACATGATTGCACGTCTATTACTGCATTGGTTCGTAAAATCTTTGCAAGCTTATGTACGCAATCACTAGGAGTTAACTTGCCAAGTTATATATAAACAATTATTATTATTTTGTAAGAACTTTCAACTTATGAAATAAGATATCATTTTAATTTGATGAGTTAATAGGACATGGGGTATTATTATTTTTTAGGCTAGACGTGGGACCGTTGAGTTGGTTCTAGGGAAAAGTACTGGGAGAAAACTTAGTTTACATCGAAAAATAAAGTGGGAGAAAATTCAGATATAGGATTAATGAAAACGAAAAATAAAGGAAGTGGGATGGTCTATAAAATGGTTGGACGAATGACAGGTTTAACGGAACCTTATGTTGTTTCTATGTGTGTGTGTGTGTGTGTGTGTAATAAAATAAGATATAAATATAGCACTACTGCAGGATGCTGCTAACGCGACACTACAATCAGAGATCCTTCGAGAAACTGTGTGCGATGCCGTAATTGCAAACGGTGTTGTATGAAACCATCAGAAATGTATAAAATGTTTGCGATGACGGATGCGTCAAACACGGTTCAGGTTTTAGTTGCGTGTGCAATGAAGGGCATACTGTTCAGTTCAATTAACTGTTTGTGATGAGGAGGAACAAAAGAAACGGGCAGCCAGATGAAGGCGTGTGCGATACACAGCTTACGATTCACTCGGATGAACTGTTTCTGATTAGGCAATACAAAAGAAACGGGCAGCCAGATGAAGGTGTGTGCGATATACAACATACGGTTCACTCGGATGAACTGTTTGTGATTAGGCAATACACAAGAAACGGTCAGCCAGATCAAGGTGTGTGGGATATACGGCATGCGGTTCACCCGGATGAACTGTTTGCGTTGACACAAGAGTACAAAAATGGTTCAACTTAACAAGACGCGTGTGTTGTGCGATGGGATTGCATGCGGTTCACTCGGCCCTTGTCGTGAGTGTGTGACCTCTATGGCAACCATTCGCTCCCCAGGCGCCTCTTCGTGTACCGTGGCAACCGTCCACTGACTCTTCGCCTTTCCCTCTCGATTTGGAACCCATTGTTGCACGCTAGCTCTTCCTCCCTCCTCATTTGCCTTCACCCTTCCTTCTGCCATTGTTTGATCGTCTTCTCCATGGAGGGAACAAGCCGGAAACGACCCCGTTATTCTTGCCCCGATCTGAATGATGATGAGGTGGAGGAACTCATTGATCAGTGCGACGTCATCACCTCGGCTAGCATGGCAGGTTCGTTCAAGACCATTCTTGACTCAACTAATAACATCATTACAAGGAACCCAAGGGTTCAAGAGAGGTTTGATCTCCCCTATCTTCTTCTCCGTGACCCTGCTGACTAGCGCGGGGACGAGGGAAGCCTCGCCTTGTGTAAGTTGATGCCACTTGATAATGATACGTATGATGTTAAGATGCCATCGCTTGAGGGCAAGGCTTGGGCAGGCGCAAATGGAGATTGGGTTTTTTATATTGGGTACAACTGCGAGTGGGAACTTGTGAATGTGTACACTCGTCACCGGGTTCCACTTCGACAAATCTCAGACGACTGCCTAGAGGTTGAGAACACCGATATTCTACGTGAGTTCAAATACGATCATGCTGACTGTCGTCTATGAAAGATAGCAATTTGTCGAGTTCCCAACTGCTCTTGGGGTTATAGGAATGCTTATGTTGTCGCTATCTTCGACAAGCTTGTTGCCATCCTTCATGGTTCGACTTGCTCAAAAATCAGTTTCTATACACGGATGAGTACTGTGATGCAATTCAATGCCAGGGTATTGTGTTTGCTGCCACCACTCATGGCACTGTTTTTGCATGGAATTCTCATTATTTCGGTACGTTTGTCTTCCACCTTAATTATAATTGTTTCATCCACATGCATGCGGGTTAGCTAGTTTCCCTTTACTAATTAACCTTCTTGTGTTTCCAAGGTCCTGTGAACATTCTACCACCTATACTTGAAAATTTTATTCACGAGCATGAGGACGAGTAGGACCCATATACTCAATGGCGCCTAGCAACTTATTTCGATGGATCACCTCTTCTTGTCTGTATACGGGGCACTACTGATGTTACTAAGGAAGCAGGTGTTGTCTCTTATGTTCGCACTCTCCGGACCTATTCCAACATCCGTTGCAGGGTATTCGGGATGGATACTGGTGTACTAGCACCAACACCTTCTCCCTAGTTCAGTATTGAAAGTCTTGGAGGAAACTCGCTCTTCCTTGGACAAAACTATCCAATGATGGTGGAAGGCGATCCAGCTGCTGTTGACATAACGTTACTACCATTTGTGAGAAGCAACTGTATCTATACCTCGGACATTACTATGCTTCCCTACCGTCCCAATATGGGTATTGAAATAGGTTGCTTCAGCCTGGATGATCAGTCCTGCGTTGGTCTCGAGATTGACAGTAGCTGGCCCTTCCCAGAGAATCACTTCTGGTTCATAGCAAGAGTTTCCAACACCAACGAGTGGCTGAGCTAAAGTTCATTTCATCGCTTTGTTATTTGTTGTGTGAGAAAAACTTTACTAGAATGTTTTGTTGGAAATGATCTATAATCCAACGTGTATCCTCGTTGTCGTTATGGGTTGATGACTTGTTGTATGTAATCAATGGTACATTTGCATATGTGTCCATGAACTCACGCCTGCTAGTGGTGTCCATATGAACAGTGCTAGTGATTTTAGTTGCAAAAATTAGATAGTGCTATTTGTAGCTGCATATTTTGACAAATCGCAGTGTTACAAGGTTGACAAATGGCAATGTTACTAAATAAACAAATGTCAATCTTTCCAGTTTGAGAAATGGCGACATACCCAAAATGACAGATATGCAATTTTACCCGATTGTTTGCACGTGGTTGCACACGGGTCATGCAAAATAACTGTTTGCGTTGAAGGGATGCAGAAATCCCGCTCGGCACATTTTCCCTTGGCTTCCTGGGGAAGCTGTCGGTTTGCATACAGGTGTTCTAACTAAAACATTTGCGATGAGTGTTTTATATTTAAAAACCATTGACGTTTTTTTCAAAAGAAAATCGTTTGACAAGTCTGTACATTAAGAGAGAAAAATGCAAGTTCGTTCAAACCATATCTTTCATTCAGTCACACTACGAATTTATATTCATATGATCGAGAATTCGAGATACAGTATTAAACCCCCCAAAAAACTATTTCCAGCGGCGATGGAGGCGGCGTGCCGCGCCGTCGTTGTCGTCCTCCGGGACGCCATTGTTGAAGTATTCAAGGCATCACAAAAATGTTCTTCACTTGTAAATCAAACATCATGTCGTCGCGCGATCGACGGGCGGGGCACGGGAGGACGGCAACTGGCGCCGCTGAGAGGTAGCGGTCGACGACAGCGTCCCATGCCACCGAGGAGGGGGGGGGGCGCACGGGCACGGGCGCGGCGGGTGCAGCCAAACGCATGGGGACCGGCGCCACGGTGGGTGGAGGGGCGCGTATAGGCACGGGCACGGGCGCTGGCGCTGGCATGTACACGAGCTCACGCGGGTCTGCAGGAACCTCGCTGACGCCCGCGGCTTCCAACTCTGCGATAGTGCTCGGCGACTAGCCCGTCAATGCTACAGGGATGGTCGCCGGCGTGGGTGCGTGGATGGGAGCTGGGACGGGAGCAGGGGCAGCAACCATCGCGGCCAGCTCGTTCTGGGCCATGTCCATGAGGCCCTATTCCTCCTTATTTTCTATCTCCTCTGGCTCGGAGTCGACTTCACCAAACTTGAAGACTAGTGGCAAATGATCATTCTGCGCCATGGCGGTGGAGGTTTGCGGGGGAGGGGAATGGGAGGCGAACAGTAAGGCCGCCCGTATTAAACAGCGGCTCGGGCGCCATTAATGGAGAGGAAGGCGGGCGGCCATGGAAGTCAAAGGGCTCGCTTCCTAGTGAGCCTGCGCAGCGTAAATCTCGCATGCTTCCCAGTGAGCCTACACATTGGAGGACAGCTTGCACGCCTCTCGGTCAGCCTGCGCATCGGACTGCGCTCGCACGCCTCCCGTTCAGTCAAGGTCAAGCAGCTGTCCGCACGACACCTCCTACAACCATTAAAACCAAGACACGTGGCATCACGTGAATGGTTAACAGAACACACACGTTTTGAATTATACAAACGTTTGAGATATTAAGTGGTAGCTATTTTCCAAAATGCCTTTGTTGACTTTCATTATTCGAGTGCGCCTTCTCTCAAAATGGACACGAAAAATACCACATCATGTCGGGCGCCATTCCATGATAGCATGCCAAGTTTCATGAATTTCAGACGAGTTTTGGATTTACTAGAATTTAAAAACTAGGCATCTTAATGTTTTGTTGGCAATCAACGGTGCCCTGGTGTTTGAAATTCATTCCCATATATTGCATGGGACACATATTTGATTTTTTAACCAATTTATATGCACTGGAGCATGTGCATGTAGTTCAAATTTGAATTATGCACATAAATGCATTGAAAACTCAGTTAATGCATAAAAATGTCCAAAAGAACCCCGAAAAATTACAAAAATTGACACAACACTCCTGTTGTTCTATGTTGACACGAGAAAATTTTTGGAAGCAATAAGAGGAAGTGGATATCGTTTCGTCCACAAAGGTGGGACGTTCCCTACCGAAACCATGATGCTTGTTGTGAGAAGCTCTGGTTTGTGAGAAGCATAGACCCAAACCTGCCCCAAACGGGACAAAAACTTTACCACGGCATGTTGATGCGGCTCCATGAAAGCATGCCAAGTTCAATGAATTTAAGACGAGTTTTGGATTTACTAGAATTTAAAAATGAGGCATTTCAATGTTTTATCGGCAATCAACGGTGTCCTGGTGTTTGAAATTCATTCCCATTTCTTGCATGGGACCTAAGCATGCACCCAAGGACACAGATTTGATTTTTCAACCAATTTATATGCACTGGAGCATGTGCATGTAGTTCAAATTTGAATTATGAACATAAATGCATTGAAAACTCAGTTAATGCATAAAAATGTCCAAACGAACCCCGAAAAATCCCAAAAATTGACACAACACTCCTGTTGTTCTATGTTGACACGAGAATTTTTTTGAAAGCAATAAGAGGCAATGGATATCATTTCGTCCCCAAAGGTGGGTCCCTACCGGAACCATCATGCTTGTTGCGATAAGCTCTGGTTTGTGAGAAGCATATACCCGAACCTGCCCCAAATGGGACAATTTTTTTAACACAACATATTGGTGCCGCTCCATGATAGCATGCCAAGTTTCATGAATTTCAGACGAGTTTTGGATTTACTAGAATTTAAAAACCAGGCATCTCAATGTTTTGTCGGCAATCAACAGTGCCCTGGTGTTTGAATTTCATTCCCATATCTTGCATGGGACCTAGAAATTCACCCAAGGACACATATTAGATTTTTCAACCAACCTTAGTGCATTGGAGCATGTGCTTGTAGTTCAAATTTGAATTATGCACATAAAATGCATAGAAAACCCAGTTAATGCATAAAAATGTCCAAACGAACCCCGAAAAATCACAAAAATTAACACAACACTCTTGTTGTTCTATGTTGACACTAGAAAATATTTGAAAGCAATAAGAGGCAATGGATATCGTTTCGTCCCCAAAGGTGGGACGTTCCCTATCGAAACCATCATGCTTGTTGTGAGAAGCTTATACCCGAACCTGCCCCGAACGGGATAAATTTTTTACCATGGCATGTTGATGCCTCTCCATGATAGCATGTCAAGTTTCATAAATTTCAGGCGAGTTTTGGATTTACTAGAATTTAAAAACCAGGCATCTCAATGTTTTGCCGGCAATCAACAGTGCCCTGGTGTTTGAATTTCATTCCCATCTCTTGCATGGGACCAAGAAATTCACCCAAGGACACACATGTGATTTTTCAACCAACTTTAGTGCATTGGAGCATGTGCTTGTAGTTCAAATTTGAATTATGCACATAAAATCCCTAGAAAACCCAGTTAATGAATAAAAAGGCCAAACGAACCCTGAAAAATTCCAAGATTGAACACAACACTCTTGTTGTTCTATGTTGACACTAGAAAATTTTTGAAAGCAATAAGAGGCAACGGATATCGTCCCGTCACCAAAGGTGGTACGTTCCCTATCGAAACCATCATGCTTGTTGTGAGAAGCTCTAGTTTGTGAGAAGCTTATACCCGAACCTGCCCCAAATGGGACAAAATTTTCACCACGACATGTTGATGCCGCTCCATGATAGCATGCCAAGTTTCATGAATTTCAGACGAGTTTTGGATTTACTAAAATTTAAAAACCAGACATCTCAACATTTTGCCAGCAATCAACAGTGCCATGGTGTTTGAATTTCATTCCTATCTCTTGCACGGGACCTAGAAATTCACCCAAGGACACACATGTGTTTTTTCAACCAAATTTGGTGCATTGGAGCATGTGCTTGTAGTTCAAATTTGAATTCTAAGATTGAACACAACACTCTTGTTGTTCTATGTTGACACTTGAAATTTTTTGAAAGCAATAAGAGGCAACGGATATCGTCTCGTCCCCAAAGGTGGTACGTTCCCTATTGAAACCATCATGCTTGTTGTGAGAAGCTCTGATTTGTGAGAATCTTATACCCAAACCTGCCCCAAATGGGACACAATTTTCACCACGGCATGCTGATGCCTCTCCATGATAGCATGCAAAGTTTCATGAATTTTAGACGAGTTTTGGATTTACTAGAATTTAAAAACCAGACATCTCAATGTTTTGCCGGCAATCAACCGTGCCCTGGTGTTTGAAATTCATTCCCATCTCTTGCATGGGACCTAGAAATTCACCCAAGGACATACATGTGATTTTTCAACCAACTTTGGTGCATTATTGGAGCATGTTCTTGTAGTTCAAATTTGAATTATGCACATAAAATGCCTAGAAAACCCAGTTAATGTATAAAAAAGGCCAAACGAACCCCGAAAAATTCCAAGATTGAACAAAACACTCCTGTTCTTCTCTGTTGACACTAGAAAATTTTTGAAAGCAATAAGAGGCAACGGATATCCTCTCGTCCCCAAAGGTGGTACGTTCCCTATCGAAACCATCATGCTTGTTGTGAGAAGCTCTGGTTTGTGAGAAGCTTATACCCAAACCTGCCCCAAATGGGACAAATTTTTCACCATGTCATGTTGATGCCGCTCCATGATAGCATGCCAAGTTTCATAAAAAATGCCAAACGAACCCTGAAAAATTCATTCCCATTTCTTCCATGGGACCTAAGCATGCACTGAATGACACAGATTTGATTTATCAACCAATTTGTATGCACCGGAGCATGTACATGTAGTTTAATTTTGAATTGTGCACCTGAAATGGCTAAAAAACCAGTTTAATGTATGAAATGTCCAAACGAACCCTGAATAATTCCAATTCTTTTACGACACACATACAGTTGCATGTTCACTGCAGATAAAAGGTCTAGCAATTCAAACACCGTCCATTGCCGCTGTGACCCCATTTTGTAATTCAAATCAAGTAGATCCCACACAGTTTATTCTCACCAACCGTGTGAGATGTAGTACAAAATATCTTGGAGCACCGTTGGTGTATAGTACGCCTATGGCTTACGCGAGAAGGTGCGTCGGCTACAGTCCACAACCGGCGTGTGAAGCACACTAGCTTGCTCCCCCAAAACTCCCGCCTCTACATCCCTCTCTACTTTAGTCCCTTGATTCAAATTTTCAGTAGCCCCGGCCTTTTACTCCCGCCTCTGCATCCCTCACAATGTCAAAAATATCTGCTCGCCCTTGATCCAAATTTTCAGTAGCCCCGCCTTGTTACTCCCACCTAGTAAAATTTCAATTGCCGCAGTATTTCCTCAAACACAACCTCCGCTCACACAGACACACACAACCCTCAAAACCATTGGTAGGTCGTCGCTATCGCCTACGCCTCCATCCTCAACCTCTGCCTGTGTGCCAGGGAGCTCGAGTAGCCAATGACCAAAAAGAGGTTTATCGCGGCCTTTTCGCCCGACACCGGCGAGGTGGCCGCTGAGGTGTCCCCGTCGTCCTCCGCGGGCCCGATCCACCGTCGTTGGTCCCTCGATCCGCCCGCCGCCGTGCCCCTACGCCGGTTCGAGGACTTCCCCGTCCTCCCCCGGACCCAACAGCCGACGAAGTCCTACCTCGGGGTCCAACAACGGCGGTGGAGGACATGGGTCGCCGAGATTATAGATCGAGAGACCCACACCCGCCGGTGGCTCGGTAGCTTCCACACGACCGAGCTCGTGGCCATGGAGTATGATTGCTGGCACGTCCGCTACCACGGCGCGGCGGCTAGGCTCAATTTCCCCTTCGGCACACGTCCGGTCCACCTCGTTCCGCCGAAGCCAGGGTGGTGAGCTCGGTGATACGTCTCCATTGTATCTACTTTTCCAAACACTTTTTCCCTTGTTTTGGACTCTAACTTGCATGATTTGAATGGAACTAACCCGGACTGACGTTGTTTTCAGCAGAATTGCCATGGTGTTATTTATGTGCAGAAACAAAAGTTCTCGGAATGACCTGAAACTCCACGGAGATTATTTTTGGAAATAATAAAAAATACTGGTAAAGAATCAAGGCGAGGGGGCCCACACCCTAGCCACGAGGGTGGGGGGCACGCCCCCTGCCTCGTGGGCCCCCTGGAGCTCCACCGACCTCAATTCCAACTCCATATATTCGTGTTCAGGGAGAAAAAATAAAGAAGAAGGATTCATCGCATTTTACGATACGGAGCCGCCGCCAAGCCCTAAACTCTCTCGGGAGGGCTGATCTAGAGTCCGTTCGGGGCTCCGGAGAGGGGAATCCGTCGCCGTCGTCATCATCAACCATCCTCCATCACCAATTTCTTGATGCTCACCGCCGTGCGTGAGTAATTCCATCGTAGGCTTGCTGGACGGTGATGGGTTGGATGAGATTTATCATGTAATCGAGTTAGTTTTGTTAGGGTTTGATCCCTAGTATCCACTATGATCTGAGATTGATGTTGCAATGACTTTGCTATGCCTAATGCTTGTCACTAGGGCCCGAGTGCCATGATTTCAGATCTGAACCTATTATGTTTTCATGAATATATGAGAGTTATTGATCCTATCTTGCAAATCTATAGTCACCTACTATGTGTTATGATCCGGCAACCCCGAAGTGACAATAATCGGGACCACTCCTGGTGATAACCGTAGTTTGAGGAGTTCATGTATTCACTATGTGTTAATGCTTTGGTCCGGTACTCTATTAAAAGGAGGCCTTAATATCCCTTAGTTTCCCCTAGGACCCCGCTACCACGGGAGGGTAGGACAAAATATGTCATGCGAGTTCTTTTCCATAAGCACGTATGACTATATTCGGAATACATGCCTACATTACATTGATGAATTGGAGCTAGTTCTGTGTCACCCTAGGTTATGACTGTTAGATGATCGATCGCATCCGGCATAATTCTCTATCACTGATCCATTGCCTACGAGCTTTCCATATATTGTTCTTCGCTTATTTACTTTTCTGTTGCTATTGTTATCATCACTATAACACACAAAAAATATTACTTTTTCTACCGTTACCTTTTGCTACCGTTACCACTACTATCATATTACTTTGCTACTAAATACTTTACTGCAGATATTAAGTTTCCAGGTATGGTTGAATTGACAACTCAGCTGCTAATACTTGAGAATATTCTTTGGCTCCCCTTGTGTCGAATCAATAAATTTGGGTTGAATACTCTACCCTCGAAAACTGTTGCGATCCCCTATACTTGTGGGTTATCAAGACTATTTTCTGGCGCCGTTGCCGGGGAGCATAGCTCTATTCTTTGAGTCACTTGGGATTTATATCTGTTGGTCACTATGAAGAACTTGAAAGACGCGAAAACAAAAATTTATCCCTCAACTATGAGGGGAGGTAAGGAACTGCTATCTAGCTCTGCACTTGATTCACCTTCTGTTTTGAGTAAGCTTCCAACACCTAAACCTGCCTCTGCTATTAATTCTGATATGTAGCATATTATTGATGATGCCACTTCTGCTATGCATGATACTTATGATGAAACTACTTCTATGCTAGATACTATTGTGCCACTTGGTAAATTTCTTGATGAACAACTTGCTAGGGCTAGAGAGAATGAAATTATTGAAACTGATAATATTGATGAGAGTGATGATGAAGGCTCTCCTAATAAATATGAATTGCCTGTTATGCCTGAGGGCTATGTTATGGATGAAGAAACTAAAAGAGACTTTCTTGCATGCAATGATAGAAGTGATATTAAGAAATTATTAGCTAAGCTTAAACAGAAAACGAATGCTAGAATGAAATATAATCCTGCTTATGCTACTTCACCTATCTTTGTTACTGATAAGGATTATGAATTCTCTATTGATCCTGATATAATTACTTTGGTTGGATCTGATCCTTTTTATGGTCATGAATCTGAAACTTTTGTGGAACATCTTACTAAATTAAATGATATAGCCTCCCTGTTCACTAATGATGAGAGAACTAGCTACTTTTATATCCTTAAAATATTTCCGTTCTCATTAAAGGGTGATGCTAAGATATGGTTTAATTCTCTTGATCCTGGTTGTGTGCGTAGCCCCCAGGATATGATTTATTACTTCTCTGCTAAATAATTTCCTACTCATAAGAAACAAGTTGCCTTAAGGGATATATATAATTTTGTGCAAATTGAAGAAGAGAGTCTCCCACAAGCTTGGGGAAGGCTTCTCCAATTACTTAATGCTTTGCCTGATCACCTTCTTAAGAAAAATGAAATACTTGATATCTTTTATAATGGACTAACCGATGCTTCCAGAGATTACCTGGATAGTTGTGCTGGTTCTGTTTTCAGGGAAAGAACACCCGATGAAGCTGAAATTCTATTGAATAATATGTTGACAAATGAAAATAATTGGACAGTTCCTGAGCCAACTCCTGAGCCAACTCTTGAGCCTATTCCTAAACCAACTCCGAAGAAAGAGGTGTTCTATTTCTCAGTCCTGAAGATATGCAAGAGGCAAAGAAATCTATGAAAGAAAAGCGTATTAAAGCTAAAGATGTTAAGAATTTACCTCCTATTGAAGAAATACATGGTCTTAATTTACCGCCTATTGAAGAAACACATGGTCTTTATAACCCGACACAGGTAGTAAAGTTAAATTCTCTCTATAGATATGATAAAGCTGAAATCCCTCCTACTAAGTTTGCTAGCCAATGTTTGGATGAGTTTGATAACTTTATGGTTAAGCAAGAAGACTTCAATGCTTATTTTGGTAGAAAATTGAAACAAAATGCTTATATGAATGAACACTTGGGTGATTATATGTCTAGAGTTAAAGGTGAACTTAAACTCATTAGTAAACATGCTTCTATGGTTACCACTCAATTAGAACAAGTACTTAAAGCTGAAAATGATTTGCTCAATGAATTGAATAGTAAGAATAATGACTATGCTGTTAGAGTGGCTATTAGAACTGGTAAAATGACTCAGGAACCTTTGTATCCTGAAGGCCACCCTAAGATAATTGAGCAAGATTCTTAGAGAAATAATATAGATGCACCTAGTCCTTCTAAAAGGAAGAAAAAGAAAAATGATATGACTTTGCATGCTTCTAGTGAACCTGTTATTGACACACCTAGGAATCCCAATGATATCTCTATTTTTGATGCTGAAACACAATCTGGTAATGAACATGAAACTAGTGATAATGTTAATGATAATGTTCATGTTGATGCTCAACCTAGCAATGATAATGATGTAGAGATTGAACCTGCTGTTGATCTTGATAACCCACAATCAAAGAATCAATGTTATGTAAAAGAGACTTTGTTGCTAGGAAACACGGTAAGGAAAGAGAGCCTTGGGTTCAGAAACCCATGCCTTTTCCTCCTAAGCCATCCAAGAAAAAGGATGATGAGGATTTTGAGCACTTTGCTGAAATGATTAGACCTATCTTTTTGCATATGCGTTTGACTGATATGCTTAAAATGAATCCTTACGCTAAGTACATGAAAGATATTGTTACTAATAAAATAAAGATACCGGAAGCTGAAATTTTCACCATGCTTGCTAATTATACTTTTAAGGGTGGAATACCTAAGAAACTAGGAGATCCCGGAGTACCAACTATACCATGCTCCATTAAAAGAAACTATGTTAGAACTGCTTTATGTGATCTTGGAGCCGGTGTTAGTGTTATGCCTATCTCTTTATATCGTAGACTTGATTTGAATAAGTTGACACCTACCGAAATATCTTTGCAAATGGCTGATAAATCAACTACTATACATGTCGGTATTTGTGAGGATGTGCCTGTTGTAGTTGCAAACGTTACTATTTTAATGGACTTTGTTATTCTTGATATTCCCGAGGACGATAGTATGTCTATTATTCTTGGAAGACCCTTTTTGAATACTGCAGGGGCTGTTATTGATTGCAACAAGAGCAATGTCACTTTTCATGTTAATGGTAATGAGCATACGGTACACCTTCCGAGGAAACAACCTCAAGTTCATAGTATAAACTCTATTGGAAAAATTCCATCGATTATTTTTGGAGGTTTTGAATTTCCTCTTTCTACTGTCAAGAAGAAATATGATATTCTTGTTGTTGGGGGTGTGCATATCCCCGTTGAGGTAACCTAGTGTTATTCGAAAATTCTCCGGTTCCATGTTACTCAGAATGAGTTTGTTAACAAGACTTGATCAACCTTGTTAGTGGATTCCTTTTGATGAGCATGAGATGGATGAATTTAGAAAACACAACTCTCTGTACCCTCTTTTCTACTTTCTGTAATTTATATTAAATAAAGCAAAAATAGTAATTTTTGTCTGTTTTCTGAATTATCTGTGCAATATAAAAATACCCCAAAAATAAAAGTTCTCCAAATGCCCTGAAATTGAAATATGATTTTTTCTGGAATATTTGAGAATATCTGGCACTGAGAACACAACAGGGGGAGCAAGCACCTGGCCACGAGGGTCCACGGTGCGCCAACCCACCTGGGCGCGCCCCTTGCCTCGTGGGCCCATGGTGGCTCCCCTCCACTTATTCCTACACCCACACACTTCTTCTTCCTCCCAAAAAATCACCATCCAGCTCAAGCAGGAGTTCTAGCTCATTTTGCTGCGATTTTGGATCTCCTTTCTCAAAGCACCTCTCACAAAACTGCTTTGGGGGATTGTTCCTTGGTATGTGACTCCTCCATTGGTCCAATTAGTTTTTGTTCTAGTGCTTTATTCATTGCAAATTTGTGTTGCCTAGGTGACCATGTTCTTGAGCTTGCATGTCAAATTTATATGGTTCCAAGTAGTTCTAATGCATGATATATGCTCTAGGCACTTGTAGGAGTAGTTGCTATCAATTTTGTTGAGTTTGGTTTACTTTTATTTGAAGTTACTAAAAATTTCAGAAATTTTTCAGAGAAAAAAAATATGCTTAGGAAAATGTACCAAGGTGGTTCTTCAAGGAAACAAGGACCCAGGCTTGCAATGCGTGATGCTGATGATGAGCCACCAAGGGACGCTCCAGTGCGGCCTTGTGAATGACCTTCAAAGGACTTCATGGATCGAGCAGGAATTAAGGAAGAATTTAATGCATATTTGCGTAACGCTGATCTTGTGAGCTTCGAGGCGGAAAAGTGCCGTCAGTGCCACTATCTCACTAGTTCCTTTGTGAGGAGGTTTAAATTTTCATCTTCACGCAATTCTCAAACTGTCATGTTTGATCTTTATGAAAATTCTTATACTATGGACTCAGAGGACTTTACCACTGCTTGCAAACTTCCACAATGGGGTAGTGCTAGTGAACCTCGCAAATCTAAATTTAGAGATTTTCTTGCTAGTATAACTGTGGGGGAATCTAGAGATATAGCACAAGCTACCATAGGGAGCATTCATTTTCCTGCTATACATTATTTTGCTCTCTTCATAGGTAAGTGCATAAATGGTAAAGATGATGCATGTCATATGTGTGTCCCTGACCTCAGTATTCTTAGGAGTGCTGTGTTAGGAGATAAATCTTATAATTTGGGAGCCATTGTTGCACGTAGGTTGCATCATAATAGATTTAATGGAGATTTCTTCGGTGCAATTTACGTAACCCGTATAGCTAATTTTCTTGGTATAACCATACGTGAGGATGATATTGAGTTGCCTCCTGCTTATTTGGATTATGAGGCTATGGTTCGTCATCATTTTGTTGAGAGGAACGATCAGTTCCTCCAGTATCGACTAATCTTTGACAGACGACGCACCTATCACATCGCTCTCCCTCCTTCTACTTTCTTTGACTTTCAGGTAAAAGGGATATATTTTATAACTAGAGAGGAGGCGGAAGAGTATAAGAGGAGGGTTGAGATAGCTCGCCTCCAAGCTGCAGCCCATGATGCAATGACTGCTGCATCTCAGTACGACCCCAACTACAACTTTGGATATCCGCCAGGCCATCCGTGGCATTAGACCAACTTAGGCCAAAAGCCTAAGCTTGGGGGAGTACATATTTCCCACCAACATTACATTCATGTTCACACACTCATTGCTAGTTATTGGTGCTTACACTTCTTCATTGCAATATCCATGCTAGTTTATTTCCTTTTTATGCTTTCTTCTTGTGTGTTTGATAAACCTTAAGAAAAACCAAAAAAAATAGTTGTAGCTTTTAGCTAGCTTTAATTTCTATGCTTGTAGTAGTAATTAAAAAGAAAACCCAAAAAGATTTCCTGTTCTTCTTTTGCTTGTTGGGAGTTTTCCCGTGTAAATAGTTTTATTTCTTTTCTTTTCTTTGGGGGTCGGTAGGAGAAGACCTTAATTAAACTGTTAAAGTGGCTCTTATATGCATTATTGTTGATCTAACAAAAGAGTCCATATTGCCTTGTCTTCTCCTGTTTACTGAATGCTTGCAGATTCCAGCTTAGTCCAATGCATGTGCACTGTTATCATTATTCACATCATTCGGTCGTGCAAGTGAAAGGCAATTATGACAATATATGATGGATTGATTGAGATGGGAGAAGCTGGTATGAACTCGACCTCTCTTGTTTTTGTAAATATGATTAGTTCATCGCTCCTGATTTAGCCTATTATGAATAAACATGTTTGCAATGACAATTAGAGATTATAGTTGCTTATGACATGCTTAATTAGCTAGGAGCTTATAATGGTTTACCTTGCATGCCAACATGCTATTAAAATGGTTGTGATGTGGTATGATAGGGTGGTATCCCCTTTTGGACGATTCGAGTGGCTTGACTTGGCACATGTTCACGCATGTAGTTGAAACAAAATCAACATAGCCTCTATGATATTTATGTTCATGGTGCATTATATCCTACTCATGCTTGCATTCGGTGTTGATTAATTTTAATGCATGTTCATGACTGTTGTCGCTCTCTAGCTGGTCGCTTCCCAGTCTTTTTCTAGCCTTCACCTGTACTAAGCGGGAATACTGCTTGTGCATCCAATCCCATAAACCCCAAATTTGTTCCATATGAGTCCACCATACCTACCTATATACGGTATCTACCTGCCATTCCAAGTAAATTTGTATGTGCCAAACTCTAAACCTTCAAATAAACATTCTATTTTGTATGCTCGAATAGCTCATGTATCAACTAGGGTTGTCCGTATCTTCCATGTTAGACGGGTTATTCTCAAGAGGAGTGGACTCCGCTCCTCACTCACGAGAAAATGGCTGGTCACCGGGATGCCCAGTCCCATGCTTTATGAAAATCAAATCAAAATAATTGCAAACAAAACTCCCCCTGGGACTGTTGTTAGTTGGAGGCAGTCGTTGTTTCGAGCAAGCCATGATTGATGCTTGTTGGTGGAGGGGGAGTATAAACTTTACCATTCTGTTTGGGAATCGCCTATAATGTGTGTAGCATGGA
The DNA here is from genome assembly GCF_002162155.2 of Triticum dicoccoides. NCBI lineage: Eukaryota > Viridiplantae > Streptophyta > Magnoliopsida > Poales > Poaceae > Triticum > Triticum dicoccoides. The sequence continues at coordinate 193,728,257 of NC_041382.1, forward strand.
AGATATCGCCATCTCTTGGTTGTTATGTTGACAATGAAAATATACCGCTCAAAATATTATTCACATCTATTTCAAAATCGAGCTCTGGCACCTCTACAAATCCCTGCTTCCCTCTACAAAGGGCCTATCTATTTACTTTTATGTTGAGTCATCATCCTCTTACTAAAAAGCACCAGTTAGAGAGCACCACTGTCATTTGCATTCATGACTGTTAGTTTACATTGAGTATGACTTGACTGGATCTCTTTTACGACGAATTACAATGTCTAGTCAGTCCTTGATCTTTAAAGGTGCTCTGCATTTATGTTTTGCGGTCTCAGAAAGGGCTGGCGAGATACCATCTTGTTATATCATATTATGATTGTTTTGAGAAAGTGTTGTCATCCGAGATTTATTATTATTGCTCGCTAGTTGATTATGCCATTGATATGAGTAAACATGAGACCTAAGTGTTATTGTGAATGTGGTTAGTTCATAATCTTTGCTGAAAACTTGAAAGCTGGCTTTACATATTTACAACAAGAGCAAACCGAGTTTCTAAAAGTTTTTCTTTATCACTTTCAGTTTGTCAACTGAATTGCTTGAGGACAAGCAAAGGTTTAAGCTTGGGGGAGTTGATACGTCTCCGTCGTATCTAGTTTTCCAAACACTTTTTCCCTTGTTTTGGACTCTAACTTGCATGATTTGAATGGAACTAACCCGGACTGACGCTGTTTTCAGCAGAATTGCCATGGTGTTATTTATGTGCTGAAACAAAAGTTCTCAGAATGACCTGAAACTCCACGGAGATTATTTTTGGAAATAATAAAAAATACTGGCAAAGAATCAAGGCGAGGGGGCCCACACCCTAGCCACGAGGGTGGGGGGCGCGCCTGCCCCCTGATCGCGCCCCACTGCCTCGTGGGCCCCCTGGAGCTCCACCGACCTCAACTCCAACTCCATATATTCGTGTTCGGGGAGAAAAAATAAAGAAGAAGGATTTATCGCGTTTTACGATACGGAGCCGCCCCCAAGCCCTAAACTCTCTTGGGAGGGCTGATCTGGAGTCCGTTCGGGGCTCCGGAGAGGGGAATCCGTCGCCTTCGTCATCATCAACCATCCTCCATCACCAATTTCATGATGCTCACCGCTGTGCGTGAGTAATTCCATCATAGGCTTGCTGGACGGTGATGGGTTGGATGAGATTTATCATGTAATCCAGTTAGTTTTGTTAGGGTTTGATCCCTAGTATCCACTATGTTCTGAGATTGATGTTGCTATGACTTTGCTATGCTTAATGCTTGTTAGTAGGGCCCGAGTGCCATGATTTCAGATCTGAACCTATTATGTTTTCATGAATATATGAGAGTTCTTGATCCTGTCTTGCAAGTCTATAGTCACCTACTATGTGTTATGATCCGGCAACCCCGAAGTGACAATAATCGGGACCACTCCCGGTGATGACCGTAGTTTGAGGAGTTCATGTATTCACTATGTGTTAATGCTTTGGTCCGGTACTCTATTAAAAGGAGGCCTTAATATCCCTTAGTTTCCCCTAGGACCCCGCTGCCACGGGAGGGTAGGACAAAAGATGTCATGCAAGTTCATTTCCATAAGCACGTATGACTATATTCGGAATACATGCCTACATTACATTGATAAATTGGAGCCAGTTCTGTGTCACCCTAGGTTATGACTATTACATGATCGATCGCATCCGGCATAATTCTCTATCACCGATCCATTGCCCACGAGCTTTCCATATATTGTTCTTCGCTTATTTACTTTTCCGTTGCTATTGTTATCATCATTGTAAAACACCAAAAATATTACTTTTTCTACCATTACCTTTTGCTACCATTACCACTACTATCATATTACTTTGCTACTAAATACTTTGCTGCAGATATTAAGTTTCCAGGTGTGGTTGAATTGACAACTCAACTGCTAATACTTGAGAATATTCTTTGGCTCCCCTTGTGTCGAATCAATAAATTTGGGTTGAATACTCTACCCTCGAAAACTGTTGCGATCCCCTATACTTGTGGGTTATCACTCAGCTATGGCGCGGGAGGACCGCGACGCATGGGAGCATCTCGAGGCCGAGGCCACCGACGAAGCCTACATGCAAGAGCTCTGCCTGCAGCACCCGGAGCTCGTGGAGGCAGAGCGGGCGATCTTTGCCGGCGCGGAGGGCGGCGAGGTTATCGTGCTCTCCTCAGATGACGAGGTCTAAGGCGGTGAGGACGGCGGCGCGGAGGGCGGCGAGGTTATCGCGCTCTCCTCTGATGACGAGGTCGAAGGCGGCGGCGACGATGATGCGGAGGGCGTCGAGGTGGGCCCCCAAGACGAGGAGATCGACGTCAACGAGTGGAGGAGTGCCTTCCCCAACGACCCCAACGACGGTACTGGCCCAGACCTGGCTCGCGGCACACCGTACATGACGAGGAAGGATTGGCTCAACCTCTACTTCGACCGAAAGTAGTTTAGCTTAGCTCAAATTTATGTCTTATGTTCGGTTATGCAAAACTATTGATACATATCCAATGTATCTATAATTTTTGATTATTCCATGCTATTATATTATCTGTTTTTGATGTTAATGGTCTTATTTATACACTTTTATATTATTTTTGGGACTAACCTACTAACCCAAGGCCCAATGCAAATTGCTGTTTTTTTGCCTATTTCAGTGTTTCGCAGAAAAGGAATATCAAACGGAATCCAAACGGAATGAAACCTTCGGGAGAGTTATTTTCGGAATCAAACAGAATCAACAAGGAGGCCATGAGGCAGGGAGGCGCGCCTACCCCCTGGGCACGCCCCCACCCTCGTGGGCCCCTCGTGGCTCCACTGACCTACTTCTTCCCGCTATATATGTCCATATACCCTGAAAACATCCAAGAGCTCCACGAAACCCTATTTCCACCGCCGCAACCTTCTGTACCCAAGAGATCCCATCTTGGGGCCTTTTCCGGAGCTCCGGCGGAGGGGGAATCGATCACGGAGGGCTTCTACATGAACACCATAGCCTCTCTGATGATGTGTGAGTAGTTTACCACAGACCTTTGGGTCCATAGTTATTAGCTAGATGGATTCTTCTCTCTCTTTGGATCTCAATACAATGTTCTCCTCGATCTTCTTGGAGATCTATTCGATGTAACTCTTTTTGCGATGTGTTTGTCGAGATCCGATGAATTGTGGGTTTATGATCAAGTTTATCTATGAACAATATTTGATTCTTCTCTGAAATCTTTTATGTATGATTAGTTATCTTTGCAAGTCTCTTCGAATTATCAGTTTGGTTTGGCCTACTAGATTGATCTTTCTTGCAATGGGAGAAGTGCTTAGCTTTGGGTCCAATCTTGCGGTGTCCTTTCCCAGTGACAACAGGGGCAGCAAGGCACGTATTGTATTGTTGCCATCGAGGATAAAAAGATGGGGTTTATATCATATTGCTTGAGTTTATCCCTCTACATCATGTCATCTTGCCTAATGCGTTACTTTGTTCTTATGAACTTAATACTCTAGATGCATGCTGGATAGCAGTCGATGTGTGGAGTAATAGTAGTAGATGCAGAATCGTTTCGGTCTACTTGTCGCGGACGTGATGCCTATATACATGATCATGCCTAGATATTCTCATAATTATGCACTTTTATATCAATTGCTCGACAGTAATTTGTTCACCCACCGTAATACTTATGCTATCTTGAGAGAAGCCACTAGTGAAACCTATGGCCCCCGGGTCTATCTTTTATCATATAAGTTTTCAATCTATTTTATTTTGCAATCTTTACTTTCAATCTATATCATAAAAATACCAACAATATTTATCTTATTATTATTATCTCTATCAGATCTCACTCTCGTAAGTGACCGTGAAGGGATTGACAACCCCTTTATCGCGTTGGTTGCGAGGTTCTTATTTGTTTGTGTAGGTATGAGGGACTTGCGTGTAGTCTCCTACTGGATTGATACCTTGGTTCTCAAAAACGGAGGGAAATACTTACGCTACTTTGTTGCATCACCCTTCCCTCTTCAAGGGAAAACCAACGCAGTGCTCAAGAGGTAGCAAGAAGGATTTCTGGCGCCGTTGCTGGGGAGATCTACTCACAAGTCAAAACATACCAAGTACCCATCACAAACTCTTATCCCTCGCATTACATTATTTTCCATTTGCCTCTCGTTTTCCTCTCCCCCACTTCACCCTTGCAGTATTATTCGCCCTCTTTTTCGTTCGCCTCTTTTTCGCTTGCTTCTTGTGTCATCATGGCTAGTCCTTCTATCATTGTTAGTACTCCCGATCATGAAGTTCTCAATTTTAATCAAAGGGAGGGAGAAAATCTAAAAGATGCTTGGCATAGGATTTGCAATGCTCAAAATAGATCTACTAGGAAGCAATCAACTTCTGTTCTTCTTCGCAATTTTTATGTAGGCATCACTCCTTGGAATAGATATATTCTTGATACCATCACCGGAGGGATTTTCTTGGGTAGCCATACTTTTGATTCTTATAATGCTATCATAGATCTGTTTGGCCCACCACCTCTTTTGGTTAATGGAACTGCTTTAGCTTTGGAACATGTGATGCAAAGGCTTGAAATTATTGAAAATAAAGTCGCCTCTGTGGAGTTGATTGAAAATTTGGATAAAAAGATCCACAACCAAATCACTCAATATGGATCTAAGGTAGGGGTTACTCTGAATTTTTTTAAAGAAAAAGAAGCTATAGTTAACGAAAGAATATATCAAGATTCCACAAGAATTGGTAAACTTGAGGATTTATTACTAATTTAGGGTCTGCCTTTTCATCCGTTAAAAATACTCCAAATCCTCCTACTCCAAGATTGCTAAATTAACGTATGTTCCTAAAAATAAGGGTGAATCTTCTAGTAAGGAAAATGCGGATCTCAAATCAATAAGTGTTCACTCCAACTTCTTCAATATCATTAAGGAACCTTTTGCTACAAATGAATTTCTTAATTTCTTGCCTAGGAGTTTGATCACTAATAAAAAGGAGGAAACTCCGAAGGGTTATAAGTGTTCCATTGAACAATTGCATACCAAAGATGATAATACCTAGATCTATTCTTGCTTTTATGCCTAGCTAGGGGCGTTAAACGATAGCGCTTGTTGGGAGGCAACCCAATTTTATTTTTGTTTCTTGCTTTTCGGTTCTGTTTAGTAATAAATAATTCATCTAGCCTCTGTTTAGATGTGATCTTATGCTTTTAATTAGTGTTTGCGCCAAGTAGAACCTTTGGGAAGACTTGGGGGAAGTTTTAGCAATCTTGCTGTAAAAAACAGAAACTTTAGCGCTCACGAGATTTGCTGCCATTTTTTACTGGTGGTGAGATTAGGTTGATTCTTTTTGCAGACGATTAATAGACAAATTCCTCACGTCCAGCAATTTATTTCATAATTTTTGGGGTTACATAAGTATTCAAAACCTACAGATTACTACAGACTGTTGTGTTTTTGACAGATTCTGTTTTTCGTGTGTTGTTTGCTTATTTTGATGCATCTATGGCTAGTATTGGAGGGTATGAACCATAGAGAAGTTGGAATACATTAGGTTTAACACCAATATAAATAAAGAATTAGTTCATTACAGTACCTTAAGTGGTGGTTTGTTTTCTTATACTAACGGAGCTCATAAGATTTTCTGTTGAGTTTTGTGTTGTGAAGTTTTCAAGTTATGGGTAAAGATTTGATGGACTATGGAATAAGGAGTGGAAAGAGCCTAAGCTTGGGGATTCCCAAGGCACCCCAAGGTAAAATTCAAGGACAACCAAAATCCTAAGCTTGGGGATGCCCCGGAAGGCATCCCCTCTTTCGTCTTCTTCCATCGGTAACTTTACTTGAGGCTATATTTTTATTCACCACATGATATGTGTTTTGCTTGGAGTGTCTTGTATGATTTGAGTCTTTGCTTTTTTAGTTTACCACAATCATCCTTGCTGTGCACATCTTTTGGGAGAGACTCACATGAATTGGAATTTATTAGAATACTCTATGTGCTTCACTTATATTTTTTGAGCCAGATAATTTTGCTCTAGTGCTTCACTTATATCTTTTAGAGCACGGTGGTGGTTTTATTTTATAGAAATAATTGATCTCTCATGCTTAACTTATATTATTTTGAGAGTCCTTGAGAACATCATGGTAATTTGCTTTGGTTATGAAATTAGTCCTAATATGATAGGCATCCAAGATGGGTATTGTTGGGGATATAACTACTAGGTATGACCCACCCAGGAGGGGCTGGGTCATCCGTATGACGATTCATCACAATGAAGCCCAAGATCATTTGGTGGTTCATATGTAGGCTTAGTAGAGGGCCCAGACCCGAAGGCGGCTTTAGGCCCATAGATATAAACCGCCATGTATGTAAAACATGTATTGTAAGGTATGTAAGAAAGGTCACCGAGCCAGATATGTTGTATAAACCGACCGGAACTCTAAGGGCCGCAGGGCGTCAACCCGTGTATATAAGGGGACAACCTAGTGGTGGCTTAGGACAAGAAACAACAGATCGAGAGCTGGGTCAAGCGTATTCGCTCCCTGCTCATCGAAACCCTAGCAATACCAACTACAAACTGGACTAGGCTTTTACCTTCATCGTAAGGGGCCGAACCAGTATAAACTCCTCGCGTCCTTTGTCCTGATTAACCCCTTTAAGCTAACCTCAATGCGATGGCTCCACGACTAAGTCCTCACACTAGGACATCTTCCGTGACAATTCCATGACAGTTGGCGCCCACCATGGGGCTATCGCACGATGGTTTCGAGTTCTTAAAGAGCAACTTCGAAGGGATCAAGGGATACGCTGTGGGCCGGATGACCAAGAGTCATCGTGGCAAGCTCTACATCGATGACGCAGGCTGGGGCCCCGAGGCCGGCTCAATTGAGTACAGGTACCGGGTCCCCTTCGGCGGAATCCACGTCTTCATCGGCAAGATCAGTGAACCGGACCCTGAGCCGGACATCTGCATCGACATCGTCAAGACGGCTCAGCGTGCGAGACCCACCCGGGTTCAGCCTGCCATGAATCGTGTCTTCGTGGGATTTATCCATGGTGTGGAATCTGAGGACAGACTAGCATCTGGTGATGAGACTGTCGTTTACTCTAATGGCGAGCCATCCACCGGTGAGACAGAGTCATTGTATCAACTGCCAGACGGCCGGCTTGGGGGTTGTTCCGATGGTGACAGTATTCCGGACCCTTGTGAGCCGCCGAATCGGGTGGCAATCTTCATGGCCGGTACACAGCCCGTGCAGCATTCATCTACGACAGTGGAGTTGATTTCCGGGTCAGCGGCGATAGCGGCTGCCGGGGCAGGAGGCCCTCAGTGCCCACCGGCTCAAGCTATAACCGACTTGCTAGATAAGCTGACAACGCTGTTAACAGCGGCAGTTAACCCGGCGGATCAAGATCAGCATAATGCGGCAATCACAAAGTTGCATGATGAGATAGCACATGCCAATGAGGAGCTAAACGCAGAAAACGCCAGGATGGCCGAGGAGCTGACCTCTTTGGATGCTCAGGCTCAACGAATTCAGTCACAATCTTACCGGTTCATGCTAGATCAGAACGCTTCCAATCAAGTCATGAGGAGGAGGCATCAAACTCGTCTGCCTTCAGTTTATGAGGCAAGGAATCTCTTTAACACGCCAGGAGCAGGAACCAGCAACCCAACAGTAGCAAACCGGGTCGAAGTACCAGGGATGGGTACGCCGGTTCAGCCGCGCACGATGGACCCGCCTCGTCAGAACAATAACCCACGGTAGCACGTGCCGACGCCACCGGGTCATTGCTCTAACCCTTTGGATAACATGATTGCTGCGGTGTCACGATTGGCGGCTATCCCGGTTGAAGGTGAGTCACCCGTGGTGGTTGAAACACAGAGGGCTAGAGATCTCCTTCAGACAGCGCTGGTTCAGCAGCAAGCTTATTCTTACAGCTGCGATAGAGTTCATTCCACCCCTCGCCCAAGCCGGAGTTACAACAGGCATATTGATGAGCCGTCTATATCAAGCAGTGGGCGGAACCGTAACCCGCCCCGTGGACATGACCCGGCGGGTGGCGGTGCTAATGCTCAGAACATAGTGGATCAAGGTAGAGCGCGTCGAGAGGCCGAGCTGGTGGCTCAGTATGTGGCTCATCAACCAACTCCGGTTCGTCCAACCACCTCTGTGGAGCCAGCTATGACCTTTAGAAACTTGGGCGTGCCATGCCTGGTGATGGATCTGCGTAATGAGCGCCTGCCCAAGGATTTTAAAGGTCCTCGCAAGGTGCCTAACTATACGGACGATTTAAGTCCGAAGGCATGGATTGAAAGTTATGAGATGGCCATTGAGTTACTGGATGTCAGAGAGGCTGCATGTGCTAAATATTTCCCCCTGATGTTAGAAGGGATGGCCCACACTTGGTTGAAGGGGCTCCGTGCCAACTCCATCGGGTCATGGGCCGAGTTAAAGGTCCGGTTCATCCAGAACTTCAAAGACACATGCAAACAACCCATGTCAATTGTGGATATGGCATCCTGTGCTCAAGAAGAAGGTGATCAACGACCCATTGGGTGCGCCGGGTCTCAACAATCTTGCACTCGTCAGATCGCATCAATGTCGACTCAGCAGTGTTGATGTTGGAGAACAATTGTCGTTTTATGCCCTTAAAACAGAAGCTAGGGCGGCTCAAACGCCATTGCAATGACATGGGGACGCTCATGGCGGCTCTCGTTAAGTATGCTGATTCAGATAGTACCAAGGACCTTGAGTCTGATGATGAAAAGCCGGGGAAGGGAAGAAAGAATAGCAATGCTGAGGGGCAGCAGTATAACCAGGGAGGCAACGGTAAGCGCAAGGCTGATAATAGTTTTGAATTTGTTGCTCACACCAATGCACAAAATAATGGTCAGCGTCGTAAGGGTAAACCGCCCCCACGGGCCAGGGGATCCGGTATCAATCTTGAGCATATGTTAAATCAGCCTTGCCCAAAACATGGTATGAAAGAAAGACCATCCGGGCACCTCTGGAAAGATTGTCACATTATGATAGAATACAAGAATTCCAATCTTTTCCAAGACAATCATGGGCCAGGTGGCGGTTCTGGATCCGACTTTCACGGTCCGGGTTATGGCGGTGGCGGTTCTAACTCTGTATTCCAGGGAAATCAAAGTAATCACGACAATCAGGGTGGTTACAACCAGCAGAGTAATCAGGGGGGGGGGTCAACAACAACAACAGTCTGGTTATCAGAGCAACCTGAAGCAGTTGAACAGTGGGCAGTATCATGTTTTTACCACTAGCTTGTGTAAACGTGATAGAAGCTTCATAGGAGGTCAGTCAATGCTGTTGAGCCGGCGGTTCCACGTTACATGCGTTGGCCTGAGCAGCCCGTCGTGTGGAGTAGGGAAGATCACCCGTCCCGGGTTGATAATCCAGGTCATTTGGCTTTGGTGGTCGCACCTTAGGTTGGAGGGTATAAGTTTAGCAAACGGAGGGAGCAGCACCAATATCCTTTATTATGAAACTTTTCATCGCATGGGTTTGACTGATAAAAATCTTAAGCCATCAAACACTGTTTTCCATGGCGTAGTGCCTGGTAAGTCGGCATACCCACTTGGTAAGATAGCTCTGGAGGTCATTTTTGGGGATGATTGTGATTCTAGGTCAGAGACATTTTCCATGGCGTAGTGCCTGGTAAGTCGGCATACCCACTTGGTAAGATAGCTCTGGAGGTCATTTTTGGGGATGATTGTGATTCTAGGTCAGAGACATTGACCTTTGAAGTAGTCAAGATCCACAACCCATATCATGCTCTGTTTGGACGGCCGGCTTATGCCAAGTTCATGGCGTGGTCGTGTTACGTGTATCTGTAGCTCAAGATGCCGGGTCACAAAGGAACCATTACAATGCATGGGAGCCGTAAGATAGCTCTGGAATGTGAAGAAGGGGATGCATATTATGCTGAGTCGGTTTGTGCGACGGAGGAGTTAAAATTTTACAAGGACAATGTCGACCCAGCGAATATGACATCTTTGAAAAACCCAACCACAGAGCATGATCCGGTTTTAAAGTTTAAATCGATAGACGATACCAAGATGGTTGATTTTGTTCCTGGTGACTCATCCAAGCAGTTCAGCATCAGTGCTAATCTGGATCCGAAATAGGAAAGCACACTCATCGAGTTCATCCGTGAGAATCAGGACATCTTTGCATGGAAGCCTTCAGACATGCCGGGTGTACCGAGAGAACTCGCTGAGCACACTCTTAATATTGACCCAGAATTTAAGCCGGTTAAACAGTTTCTTCGCCGGTTTAATGAAGAGAGGCGGAAGGCCATTGGAGAGGAAGTAGCCTGGCTCTTGGCAGCTGGGTTTATCATCGAGTTTTTTCATCTTGAGTGGTTAGCTAACCCGGTGCTGGTACTTAAGAAGAACGTCACTTGGCGTATGTGTGTGGACTACACAGATTTAAACAAGGCTTGTCTGGCTGATCCTTTTGCTCTCCCTCGTATTGATCAGATCATTGATGCTACGGCGGGTTGTGAGCGTTTGAGTTTTCTGGATGCTTATTCTGGTTATCATCAGATCAAAATGGCAGTTAAGGACTAGGAGAAGACAGCTTTCATAATGCCTTTTGGAGCCTTCTGCTATGTATCTATGCCTTTTGGGCTCAAGAGTGCCCAGGCGACTTATCAAAGATGTGTGCAAAATTGCCTTCATAACCAAATTGGGCGTATCGTTCATGCTTATGTGGATGATATTGTGGTAAAGTCCAGAGAGAAAGAGACATTGATAGATGACCTCAAGGAAACCTTTGATAATCTCCGGGTTTATAAGATGATGCTTAACCCGGCCAAATGTGTCTTTGGTGTACCCACAGGCAAACTCTTGGGTTTTTTGGTGTCTAACAGAGGTATTTAAGCTAACCCGGAGAAGATCAAAGCCATCACTTCACTGGCTAAACCGGCATGTATCAATGATGTGCAACGTCTGGCGGGTCGTATTGCGGCGTTGAGCCGGTTCATAAGCCGGTTGGAAGAAAAGGCTATTCCTCTGTATCAGATGATGAAAAAGATAGATAATTTTGTCTGGAGTGATACTGCTAATACATCGTTTGAGGATTTGAAGAAGCAACTGGCTGAGCCGCCCATGCTTGCCGCTCCTATTGATAAAGAGCCTCTGTTGTTATATGTGGCTGCTAATAGCCGGGCTGTCAGTGTAGCTATTGTGGTAGAAAGGAAGGAAGCAGGCAAGGAGTATCCGGTTCAAAGGCTGGTTTATTATATCAGTGAGGCGCTTATTGAGTCCAAGCAGAGATATCCGCATTGCCAGAATCTTGTGTATGGGGTGTTCTTGGCTAGCCGGAAACTTAAACACTATTTTTTGGGTCATGCCATCACTGTGGTTAGCTTTGCCCCTTTGGGAGATATCATCCAAAAAAGGGAGGCAACTAGCCGGGTCGCTAAGTGGGCTATTGAGATTGGGCCTCACGGGTTAAAATATGTGCCTCGCACGACCGTCAAGTCTCAGGCGCTGGTGGATTTCATCAATGATTGGACAGACCTGTAGATGTCCGAGGAAAAGAGAGATAACACATATTGGACTATTCACTTTGATGGATCCAGGCAATTGGAGGGCTCAGGGGCTGGAGTTATTCTTACTTCCCCTCGAGGTGATAAATTTTGTTATGTTCTTCGTTTGATATTTCCTTGTACTAACAATGCAGCTTAGTATGAGGCCTTACTCCATGGTCTTCGGATGGATAAGGAGATGAATTTAAGCTGGGTTAGGTGCTTCGGCGACTCAGACTTGGTGGCTCAGCAAGTCTCGGGTACTTGGGATTCTAATGATCCACTCGTGGTGGCTTATCGGCGAGAGGTCGACGTTCTTGCTGGTCACTTCAAAGATTATAAAGTTGAGCACGTGGATCAGAGGAAAAATGAAGCGGCGGACGCTTTAAGCCGGTTGGGTTCTCAACGTAAACCGGTGCCGCCTAATGTTTTTCTTGATGTTTTGCATAACCCGTCCATCAAGTTGCCTACAGAGCAGGATTTGGCTATTTCCTGAACCAGAAGCTTAGTTGGTGGCGGCTCTTCATGTAATCCGGGATTGGACAGTACCTTACTTGGCTTATATGACCCGGGGCGAGTTACCTGAGGATGAAACGTTAGCCAGGCAAGATAACCCTGCGGTCTAAGTCAATGACAATTATTAATGGAGAGTTACATCATCGCAGTGTCACAGGGGTGTTTCAACATTGTGTTTCTCTAGAAGAGGGCTGTGAGATCTTATGAGAGATTCATGAAGGAGATTGTGTTCATCATGCCGGTTCAAAATCCCTCATGGCCAAAGCTTTCCGTCATGGGTTTTATTGGTTAACAGCTCATGTTGATGCAGAGGACCTCGTCAGCAGGTGTGACGGATGTCAGAAATTTGCACGATGAGCCCATGTGCCGGCTCAAGAATTGAGGATGATTCCAATTACTTGGCTGTTTTTAGTTTGGGGGCTTGATATGGTTGGACCTTTCAAAAGATCCAAGGACAAGAAGACCCACCTATTGGTGGCGGTTGATAAGTTCACTAAATGGGTAGAGGCAGAGCCAGTCAGTAAGTGTGATGCAGCAACGGCGGTTCAATTCATGAAAAAAGTGATCTTCCATTTTGGCTTTCCACACAACATTATAACAGACAATGGCACTAATCTCTCTAAGGGTGCTATGGAAGAATTCTGTCAACGTGAGCATATCCGGCTTGATGTATCGTCAGTAGCTCACCCCCAATCCAATGGTCAAGCTGAGAGGGTAAACCAAGAGATCTTGAAAGGCATCAAACCCCGGCTTATGGTTCCCCTGCATAGGACGCCGGGTTGTTGGGTGGAGGAGCTACCTTCTGTGTTATGGAGCATCAATATCACCCCAAATAGATCTACGGGATATACACCTTTCTTCATGGTTTACGGAGCAGAGGCAGTTCTCCCTAGTGACATCCGTCATGACTCACCTCGTGTGGCGGCTTATGTTGAAGCTGACAATGAAAGAGCGCGTCAAGAAGCACTTGACCTGTTGGATGAGGAGCGTGACATCGCAGCGGCTCGTTCGGTGATTTACCAGCAAGATCTGCACCGTTATCACAGCCGCCGGGTTAAAACCAAAACTTTTCAAGAAGGTGATCTGGTGCTCTGGCTTGTCCAAGATCAAACTGATATGCACAAATTATCCCCACCTTGGGAAGGACCCTTTGGGGTCAGCAAGAATCTAAACAACGGGTCATATTACCTTATCGATGTTCGAGACCACAAGGACTCACGCACGTCGAAGGAAGAGACCCACCGGCCCTGGAATATTGCTCAACTGAGGCCTTAATATACCTGAGCCACCGGTTCTTCCAATGTACATATTTTGACAATGTATACGATCGATATAATAAAGCCGACATCCCTGCTAAAGCAGGGCCTCTGTCGTTTTTTCCTCTTTAAATAATGAGTTTTTGGTCACATGGGGGCTTCTGCTTTATACAACAAAGTTATGATTACCCTTTGATCCGGCTTATAGGCCACATAAAAAGCTTGGGGGCTTACTACCCAGGTTAAAGGGACCAAAGAGAGTCTGTTGCACAGCACAACTCAAACATAGGTACCCAGCGAGCACAGCTCACAAATAAGTGATATGTCTCCGTCGTATCTACTTTTCCAAACACTTTTGCCCTTGTTTTGGACTCTAACTTGCATGATTTGAATGGAGCTAACCTGGACTGACGTTGTTTTCAGCAGAATTGCCATGGTGTTATTTTTGTGCAGAAATAAAAGTCCTCGGAATGACCTAAAAATCAGCGGAGAATTATTTTGGAATATATAAAAAAATACTGGAAGAAGAATCCACGTCAGGGGGGCCTCCACCTGTCCACAAGGGTGGGGGCGCGCCCTACCCCCCTAGGCACGCCCCCTGCCTCGTGGGCCCCCTGATGCTCCACCGACCTCAACCTTGTATCCATAAATTCACTTTCAGGGAGAAAAAATCCAGGGAGAAAGATTCATCACGTTTTATGATACGGAGCCGCCGCCAAGCCCCAAACTCTCTCGGGAGGGCTGATCTGGAGTCCGTTCGGGGCTCCGAAGAGGGGAATCCGTCGCCATCGTCATCATCAACCATCCTCCAACACCAATTTCATGATGCTCACCGCCGTGCGTGAGTAATTCCGTCATAGGCTTGCTGGACGGTGATGAGTTGGATGAGATTTATCATGTAATCGAGTTAGTTTTGTTAGGGTTTGATCCCTAGTATCCACTATGTTCTGAGATTGATGTTGCTATGACTTTGCTATGCTTAATGCTTATCACTAGGGCCCGAGTGCCATGATTTCAGATCTGAAACTATTATGTTTTCATTAATATACGAGAGTTCTTGATCCTATCTTGCAAGTCTATAGTCACCTACTATGTGTTATGATCCGGCAAGCCCGAAGTGACAATAGTCGGGACCACTCCCGGTGATGACTGTAGTTTGAGGAGTTCATGTATTCACTATGTGTTAATGCTTTGGTCCGGTACTCTATTAAAAGGAGGCCTTAATATCCCTTAGTTTCCAATAGGACCCCGCTGCCACGGGAGGGTAGGACAAAAGATGTCATGCAAGTTCTTTTCCATAAGCACGTATGACTATATTCGGAATACATGCCTACATTACATTGATGAACTGGAGCTAGTTCTGTGTCACCCTAGGTTGTGAATGTTACATGATCGATCGCATCTGGCATAATTCTCTATCACCGATCCATTGCCTACGAGCTTTCAATATATTGTTCTATGCTTATTTACTTTTCCGCTGCTACTGTTACAATCACTACAAAACCCAAAAATATTACTTTTGCTACCGTTACCTTTTACCACCGTTACCACGACTATCATATTACTTTGCTACTAAATACCTTGCTGCAGATATTAAGTTTCCAGGTGTGGTTGAATTGACAACTCAGCTGCTAATACTTGAGAATATTCTTTGGCTCCCCTTGTGTTGAATCAATAAATTTGGGTTGAATACTCTACCCTCGAAAACTGTTGCGATCCCCTATACTTGTGGGTTATCAAGACTATTTTCTGGCGCCGTTGCCGGGGAGCATAGCTCTATTCTTTGAGTCACTTGGGATTAATATCTGCTTATCATTATGGAGAACTTGAAAGGTCCGAAAACAAAATTTTATCCCTCAACTATGAGGGGAGGTAAGGAACTGCCATCTAGCTCTGCACTTGATTCACCTACTGTTTTGAGTAAGCTTGCAACACGTATACCTGCTTCTACTATTCATTCTAATATGTCGCATGTTATTGATGATGCCACTTCTACTATGCATGATACTTATGATGAAACTACTTCTATGCTTGATACTACTGTGCCACTTGGTGAATTTCTTGATGAACAACTTGCTAGGGTTAGAGAGAATGAAATTATTGAAACTGATAATATTGATGAAAGTGATGATGAAGATTCTCCCCCTAGATATGAATTACCTGTTGTTCCTGAGGGCTATGTTATGGATGAAGAAACTGCTAGAGATTTTCTTGCTTGCAATGATAGGGGTGATCTTAAGAAATTATTAGCTAAGCTGAAACAAAAAACTCTGAATGCTAGAATGAAATATGATCCTGCTTATGCTACTTCACCTATCTTTGTTACTAATAAGGATTATGAATTCTCTGTCGACCCTGATATAATTACTTTGGTTGAATCTGATCCTTTCTATGGCTATGAATCTGAAACTGTCGTGGCACATCTTACTAAATTAAATGATATAGCCACCCTGTTCACTAATGATGAGAAAACTCGCTACTATTATATCCTTAAGATATTTCCGTTCTCATTAAAGGGTGATGCTCAGATATGGTTTAATTCTCTTGATCCTGATTGTGTGCGTAGTCCCCAGGATATTATTTATTACTTCTCTGCTAAATATTTCCCCGCTCATAAGAAACAAGCTGCTTTAAGGGAAATACATAATTTTGTGCAAATTGAAGAAGAGAGTCTCCCACAAGCTTGGGGGAGGCTTCTCCAATTACTTAATGCTTTGCCTGATCATCCTCTTAATAAAAATGAAATACTTGATATCTTTTCTAATGGACTAACCGATGCTTCCAGAAACCACCTGGATAGTTGTGCTGGTTGTGTTTTCAGGGAAAGAACACCAGATGAAGCTGAAATTTTATTGAATAATATGTTGACCAATGAAAATAATTGGACACTTCCAGAGCCAACTCCTAAGCCAACTCCGAAGAAAAGGGGTGTTCTATTTCTCAGTCCTGAAGATATGCAAGAGGCAAAGAAATCTATGAAGGAAAAAGGTATAAAAGCTGAAGATGTTAAGAATTTACCTCCTATTGAAGAAATACATGGTCTTAATTTACCACCTATTGAAGAAATACATGGTCTTGATAACCCGACATAGGTAGTAAAGGTAAATTCTCTCTATAGATATGATAAAGCTGAAATCCCTCCTACTAAGTTTGCTTGCCAATGTTTGGATGAATTTGTTAACTTTATGGTTAAGCAAGAAGATTTTAATGCTTATCTTGGTAGACAATTGAAACATAATGCTTATATGATAGAACATTTGAGTGATTATATGGCTAATGTTAAGGGTGAACTTAAACTTATTAGTAAACATGCTTCTATGGTTACCACTCAAGTAGAACAAGTACTTAAAGCTCAGAATGATTTGCTCAATGAATTAAATTGTAAGAAAAATGATAATGCTGTTAGAGTTATGACTAGAGGTGGTAAAATGACTCAGGAACCTTTGTATCCTGAGGGCCATCCTAAGAGAATTGAGCAAGATTCTTAGAGAAATAATATTGATACACCTAGTCCTTCTAAGAGGAAGAAAAAGAAAAATGATAGGACTTTGCATGCTTCTAGTGAACCTGTTGATGACACACCTGAGAATCGCAATGATATTTCTATTTCTGATGCTGAAACACAATCTGGTAATGAACATGAACCTAGTGATAATGTTAATGATGATGTTCATGTTGATGCTCAACCTAGCAATGGCAATGATGTAGAGATTGAACCTGTTGTTGATCTTGATAACCCACAATCAAAGAATCAATGTTATGATAAGAGAGACTTTGTTGCTAGGAAGCACGGTAAGGAAAGAGAACCATGGGTTCAGAAACCCATGCCTTTTTCTCCTGAACCATCCAAGAAAAAGGATGATGAGGATTTTGAGCGCTTTGCTGAAATGATTAGACCTATCTTTTTGCGTATGCTTTTGACTGATATGTTTAAAATGAATCCTTATGCTAAATATATGAAGGAAATTGTTACAAATAAGAGAAAGATACCGGAAGCTGAAATTTCCACCATGCTTGCTAATTATACTTTTAAGGGTGGAATACCAAAGAAACTTGGAGATCCAGGAGTACCAACTATACCATGCTCCACTAATATAAACTATGTTAAAACTTCTTCATGTGATCTTGGAGCCGGTGTTAGTGTTATGCCTCTCTCTTTATATCGTAGACTTGATTTGAATAAGTTGACACCTACTGAAATATCCTTGCAAATGGCTGATAAATCAACTGCTATACCTGTCGGTATTTGTGAGGATGTGCTTGTTGTGGTTGCAAACGTTACTATTTTAACGGACTTTGTTATTCTTGATATTCCCGAGGACGATAGTATGTCTATTATTCTGGGAAGACCCTTTTTGAATACTGCAGGGGCTGTTATTGATTGCACCAAAGGCAATGTCACTTTACATGTTAATGGTAATGAGCATACGGTACACTTTCCGAGGAAACAACCTCAAGTCCACAGTATCAATTCTATTGGAAAAATTTCAACAATTACTATTGGAGGTTTCGAATTTCCTCTTCCTACTGTCAAGAAGAAATATGATATTCTTATTGTTGGGGATGTGCATGTCCCCGTTGAGGTAACCTAGTGTTATTCGAAAATTCTCCGGTTGCATGTTACTCAGAATGAGTTTGTTAACAAGACTTGATCAACCTTGTTAGTGGATTCCTTTTGATGAGCATGAGATGGATGAATTTAGAAAACACAACTTTGTGTACCCTCTTTTTACTTGATGTTATTTATATTAAATAAAGCAAAAAGTATTTTTTTTCTATCTATTTTTTGAATTATAAATGCAATAAAAAATACCCCGAAAATAAAAGTTCTCCAAATGCCCTGAAAATTAAATATGATTTTTTCTAGAATATTTGAGAATATCTTCCACTGAGAACACAGTAGCGGGAGCAAGCACCTGGACATGAGGGTCCAGGGTGCGCCCAACCCCCTGTGCGCGCCCCCTGCCTCGTGGGCCCATGGTGGCTCCCCTCCAGTTATTCCATCTACCACACACTCCTTCTTCCTCCCACAAACATCAGTAGCCAGCTCAAACCCGAGTCCAAGCTCATCTTGCTGCCATTTTCGATCTCCTTGCTAAAAACTCCATTCACAAAACTGCTTTGCGGGGATTGTTCTTTGGTATGTGACTCCTCCAATGGTCCAATTAGTTTTTGTTCTAGTGCTTTATTCATTGCATATTTTTGCTGCTTAGGTGACCCTGTTCTTGAGCTTGCATGTCAAATTTATGTGGTCAAAAGTAGTTTTGATGCATGATATTGCCTCTAGGCACTTGTAGGAGTAGTTGCTATCTATATTGTTGAGTTTGGTTCATTTTTATTTTGAAGTTACTAAAAATTTCAGAAATTTTTCAGACGAAGAAATCTGTTTAGGAAAATGTACCAAGGTGGTCCTTCAAGGAAACAAGGACCCATGCTCGCAATACGCAATGCCGACGATGAACCACCGAGGGAAGCTCAGGTGCAGGCTTGTGAATGGCCGTCAGAGGACTTTATGGATCAAGCAGGAATCAAGGAAGAATTTAACGCGTATGTGCGTAATGCCGATCTTGAGAGCTTCAATGCAGATAAGTGCCGCCAATACCACTATCTCACTGATTCCTTTGTGAGAAGGTTTAAATTTTCATCATCATGCAATTCTCAAACTGTCCTATTTGATCTTTATGAAAATTCTTATACTATGGACTTAGAGGATTTTAATACTGCTTGCAAACTTCCACAATGGGGCAGCACTAGTGAGCCTCGCAAATATGAGTTTAGAGATTTTCTTGCTAGTATAACTGTGGGGGAATCTAGAGATATAACACAAGCTACCATAGGGAGCATTCATTTTCCTGCTATACATTATTTTGCTCTCTTCATAGGTAGGTGCATAAATGGTAAGGATGAAGCATGTCACATGTGTGTCCCTGACCTCAGTGTTCTCAGGAGTGCTGTATAGGAGATAGACATTATAATTTGGGAGCCATTGTTGCACGTAGGTTGCATAACAATAGATTTAATGGAGATTTCTTTGGTGGAATTTATGAAACCTGTCTAGCTCATTTTCTTTATATACCCATACGCGGGTATGATATTGAGTTGCCTCCTGTTTATTTAGATTATGAGGCAATGGTTCTTCATCAGTTTGTTGAGAGGAACGATTAGTTTCTCTAGTACCGACTAATCTTTGACAGACGACGCACCTATCACGTCGCTCTCCCTACTCCTACTTTCTTTGACTTTCAGGCAAAAGGGAGATATGTTATAACCAGGGAGGAGGCGAACGAGTATGAGAGGCGGACTGAGACAGCTCGCCTCCATGCTGCAGCCCAAGATACAATAGCCGCTGCATCTCAGTACGACCCCAACTACAACTTTGTATATCCGCCAGGCCAGCCGTGGCCATAGACCAACTTAGGCCAAAAGCCTAAGCTTGGGTGGGTACGTATTTCTCACCGACGTTACATTCATGTTCACACACTCATTGCTAGTTGTCAGTGCTCATACTTTTTCATTATATCATCCATGCTAGTTTACTTTCCTTTTCTTGCTTTCTTCTCGTGTGTTTGAAAAACCTTAAGAAAACAAAAAAATTTAGTTGTAGCATTTAGCTAGTTTACTTTCTTGCTTGTAGTAGTAGTAATTAAAAAGAAAACCCAAAAATATTTCTCATTCTTCTTTTGTATGTTGGGAGCTTTCCCATGTAAATAGTTTTATTTCTTTTCTTTCCTTTGGGGGTCGAGAGGAGAAGACCATGATTAAAATGTTAAAGTGGCTCTTATATGCATTATTGTTGATCTAACAAAGAGCCCATATTACCTTGTCTTCTCTCTTGAATTGAATGCTTGCAGATTCCAGCTTAGTACAATGCATGTGCACTATTATTATTTTCCACACTATTCGGTCGTACAAGTGAAAGGCAATAATGATGATTATATGATGAACTTATTGAGATGAGAAAAGCTGGTATGAACTTGACCTCTCTTGTTTTTGTAAATATGATTAGTTCGTCGTTCCTGATTTAGCCTATTATGAATAAACATGTTTGTAATGACAATTAGAGATTGTAGTTGCTTATGCCATGCTTAATTAGCTAGGAGCTTATAATGGTTTACCTTGTGTGCCAACATGCTATTAAAATGGTTGTGATGTGGTATGATAGGGTGGTATCCTCCTTTGAATGATTTAAGTGACTTGACTTGGCACATGTTCACGCATGTAGTTGAAACAAAATCAACATAACCTTCACGATATTTATGTTCATGGTGGATTATATCCTACTCATGCTTGCACTAAATGTTCATTAATTTTAATGCATGTTCATGACTGTTGTCGCTCTCTAGCTGCTCGCTTCCTAGTCTTTTTCTAGTCTTCACCTGTACTAAGCGGGAACACTGCTTGTGCATCGAATTCCATAAACCCCAAAGTTGTTCCATATGAGTCCACCATACCTACCTATGTACGGTGTCTACCTGCCGTTCCAAGTAAATTTGTATGTGCCAAACTCTAAACCTTCAAATAAACATTATGTTTTCTATGCTCGAATAGCTCATGTATCAACTAGGGCTGTCCGTATCTTCCATGTTTGGCGGGTTATTCTCAAGAGGAGTGGACTCCGCTCCTCACTCACGAGAACATGGCTGGTCACCGAGATGCCCAGTCCCATGCTTTATGCAAATCAAATCAAAATAACTGCAAACAAAACTCGCCCAGGATTGTTCTTAGTTGGAGGCACTCGTTGTTTCGAGCAAGCCATGGATTGATGCTTGTTGGTGGAGGGGGAGTATAAACTTTACCATTCTATTCGGGAACCTCCTATAATGTGTGTAGCATGGAAGATATCGCCATCTCTTGGTTGTTATGTTGACAATGAAAGTATACCGCTCAAAATATAATTCATATCTATTTCAAAACCAAGCTCTGGCACCTCTACAAATCCCTGCTTCCCTCTGCGAAGGGCTTATCTATTTACTTTTATGCTGAGTCATCATCCTCTTATTAAAAAGCCCCAGTTGGAGAGCACCACTGTCATTTGCATCCATTACTGTTAGTTTACATTGAGTATGACTCGACTGGATCTCTTTTACCATGAATTACAATGTCTAGTCAGTCCTTGATCTTTAAAGGTGCTCTGCGTTTATGTTTTGCAGTCTCAGAAAGGGCTAGCGAGATACCATCTTGTTATATCATATCATGATTGTTTTGAGAAAGTGTTGTCATCCAAGATTTATTATTATTGCTCGCTAGTTGATTATGCCATTGATATAAGTAAACATGAGACCTAAATGTTATTGTGAATATGGTTAGTTCATAATCTTTGCTAAAAACTTGAATGCTAGCTTTACATATTTGCAACAACAAGATCAAACAGAGTTTGTAAAAGTTTTTTTCTTTATCACTTTCAGTTTATCAACTGAATTGCTTGAGGACAAGCAAAGGTTTAAGCTTGGGGGAGTTGATACGTCTTCATCGTATCTACTTTTCCAAACACTTTTGCCCTTGTTTTGGACTCTAACTTGCATGATTTGAATGGAACTAACCCGGACTTACGCTGTTTTCAGCAGAATTGCCATGGTGTTATTTTTGTGCAGAAATAAAAGTTCTCGGAATGAACTGAAAATCAACGGAGAATTATTTTGGAATATATAAAAAATACTGGAAGAAGAGTCCACGTTGGGGGGCCCCTCCACCTGTCCACGAGGGTGGGGGCGCGCCCCCCTGCCTCGTGGGCCCCCTGACACTCCACCAACCTCAACCTTGACTCCATATATTCACTTTCAGGGAGAAAAAAATCAGGGAGAAATATTCATCGCGTTTTACGATACGGAACCGCCGCCAAGCCCTAAAATCTCTCAGGAGGGCTGATCTGGAGTCCGGCCGGGGCTCCAGAGAGGGAATCCGTCGCCATCGTCATCATCAACCATCCTCCATCACCAATTTCATGATGCTCACCGCCGTGCATGAGTAATTCCATCGTAGGCTTGCGACGGTGATGGGTTGGATGAGATTTATCATGTAATCGAGTTAGTTTTGTTAGGGTTTGATCCCTTGTATCCACTATGTTTTGAGATTGATGTTACTATGACTTTGCTATGCTTAATGCTTGTCACTAGGGCCCGAGTACCATGATTTCAGATCTGAATCTATTATGTTGATATCAATATATGAGAGTTCTTGATCCTATCTTGCAAGTCTATAGTCACCTACTATGTGTTATGATCCAGCCACCCCGAGGTGATAATAGTCGGGACCACTCCCGGTGATGACTGTAGTTTGAGGAGTTCATGTATTCACTATGTGTTAATGCTTTGGTCTGGTACTCTATTAAAAGGAGGCCTTAATATCCCTTAGTTTCCAGTAGGACCCCGCTGCCACGGGAGGGTAGGACAAAAGATGTCATGCAAGTTCTTTTCCATAAGCACGTATGACTATATTGGGAATACATATGAACTGGAGCTAGTTTTGTGTCACCCTAGGTTATGACTGTTACATGATCGACCGCATCCGGCATAATTCTCTATCACCGATCCATTGCCTACGAGCTTTCCATATATTGTTCTTTGCTTATCTACTTTTCCACTGCTACTGTTACAATGACTACAAAACCCAAAAATACTACTTTTGCTACCATTACCTTTTACTGCCGTTACCACTACTATCATATTACTTTGCTACTAAATACCTTGCTGTAGATATTAAGTTTCCAGGTGTGGTTGAATTGACAACTCAGCTGGTAATACTTGAGAATATTCTTTGGCTCTCCTTGTGTCGAATCAATAAATTTGGGTTGAATATTCTACCCTCGAAAACTGTGGCGATCCCCTATACTTGTGGGTTATCAATAAGTCACTTGGGGGCTTCCTGTTCAAACATAGGTGTATTCACGAAAGAGAACATAGCGTTACTACCCTCTTGACGTGGTTATTTTGTTCAAACATAGGTGTATTCACCAAAGAGGACATAACCCTTTCGGGTTATCCTGCTTGTATGACAGCTGCTTCTCCATCAGGTAATCCTGATTGACCCGCCGAACTCTTAACAGTCAATCTTTTAAACAAGACCCTAAACTCGTTAAGGTTAAAACGCTGGTTTGTCATGTGAGGGCACGGTTTACGGAAAGCAAGGAGAAGCTCAGGCTGATAAAGCCGCCTTCCTTGAAACCTGGATAAATCGGTCTGTGATGCATGATGCTACTCTGACCCCGCGTACTCCCGATAAGTCTATCTTTAAATAAGAACTGAGCTTATCTGGGTTAAAATGTCGATTGGGTAATGTGAGTGCCGGCTCATGGAAAGCGCGTACCTTCCAGTGGCTAATGCTAGTTTCATTGAAGAAGATATTTTGGCTTGGCGGCGTATGAAAGCCTTGGATTTTCTGTTGTTTGTTGCTTTGAACGTCTTATTGAGATTTTTTCTTTTGTGACATAGTAATATATGGTGGAAAACCAATAAGGCTTATAATGCCTTCTGAGTCGTATATGACATTAACTGGTGTTTATTGACCCAGCCTGGTTTTGACTATAAGTCGCCAGTATGAAATAAAGATAATATCCGGTGTTTATTGACCCGGTCTGACTTTGTTCATAAGCCGGCAATCTTTAATAGTTACAAGTGCTCGGAGCTTTGGGCTATCACCCTTACTGCACTGGCTTGATAAACCAACAAGTGTGATCCAAGATCACAGGTATGATATATTTTTAATCATATATGATTATTATTTCGACCAGCCATGGTTATAAATCATGATAAGTTCATGTTAGGGCAGTATAACCCGTCCAGCGATAAACCGCCAGGACACTTTTCATGCAGGAACAGATTCAAGATTGATAATATCATCAGGCACATATAGCATATCTTCGCATGACAGATAAAGAAGTATCATAAACAACGCAATATGCACGGTAGCATAGCAGAACAAGAAGTTTGAAGCTAGCCTATTACAGGGCGTTTGGAGCCCAAAAAGGATAACTGTTTTTCAGTCTCACATACAACAGATGATAAACCGGCCCCGGTTCATGAATATTGACCCGTCTGACTTGAAGATTGCGGCTCATCCCTTGCCAGTTCGTCCTCCTCCTCCACCATCTGGAAGTTGGGTTTGGACCAGTCAAAGGCACGTAGGGCGACAAATTCAGCCTCGTCATCAATCAGACCAGACTGATTGATATCAGGGGCGAAAGTGTGCTTACAGATCGACGGGATTAAGTCCATCACTTTATATGAAGGAGTCGCCATCTTCTGATTGTCTGCATTGTAACCCGGCTGATACTTGGTGAGGTTGGTCTCTTAGGCAATTATTGTTGCATGAGGACGAATCTCCTTGACATAAGCAGCAAAGTCTTGTTGGTCGAAAGGAGTTCCATCTTCCTTGAGACTGGGATATCTGCTGGCCACGTTCGCTGGGTCTAACTCCGGTACCCAGGCTTTGGCACGACTTAAACCTGTCACAGCTCCGGCTCTAGCACAAGATCGCTTGATTTCTTGGAACCTAGTAGGCAAGATGGACAGCTTCTTCAAGACATCACTTAATAGATTCGGCCCTTGATTCACCGGGGAGATTGTGGCAAGAGTTCGCTGAGCTCTAGTATACAATTTTTCCACAAGCGTGTAAACCGCCTTGAGCTTTACCAGTGTATCTCGGCTCAGATTGCTGCTCCTGGGACCTGTAAAGTTTACACAATGGGTTAAGTGGCGTCTTGTATTATGATGAAAAATACTCACTTTGAGTAAGTAACAAGGTGACTTACCGAAGATTGCAGAAACCATCTGAGACACACGGTTCTTTAAACTGCTGAGTTCAGCGGTAACCTCTTCCAGAGCTGCCTTAGCCTTCTCAGCATGTTGCGTCAAGGCAGTCTTCTCATTGGCCCAAGCCTCTTTCTCCGCAGCAAAGCTGGTCTTCAGTTTTTTTGCTTCAGCACACTCAACTGGAATTTGGATTCAACTTTCTTTGTCTCAGTCTCTTGGAGCCGCCAGCCGAGTCTTGGCCTCAGACAATTGAGTTTCCAGTTTTGTGATCGCAGCCTGCATACAACATAAGTTCGTTAAGTTTCATGGCAGATTACAAAATATAAGTCCCAAGTGCTTTGCAAGCAAACAACACTTGGCACTTGGGGGCTAATGTCTATCATACGAAAAATTTCAAAGGAATTGGCTCTTTCTAACAAGTCCCAAGTGATTGCAAGCAATAACACTTGGCACTTGGGGGCTAATGCATATTGCTTGTTTTCTTATTAAAGATGAGCCGGGTGTGACAGTTCTAGCCGACTCATGAGAGATATGTAGTTAATTTTTGGTCATCTACATAATGACTACACTACAAAAAAATACACTTCCGTGATGATACGTGTTTGTCACAGTAGGTCATGTTTTTTGTCATGCATGTACATCCATGATGATTTTATGACAGAATCAAGATAGTCATACCTGTGCTGTCGTAGAAGTGTTCCATGACATTACCAAAATTATCATCACGGAAGTGTCCACTTCCATGACGATAAATCGCGCGTCACAGAAGTGCTTTCATCAAGGGTGACCGACACATGGCATCCACCGTAACGGAACACCATTAAGCTCTCGGGTCAGATTTTGGATCTGATAACCCGTTAACAGCCCTGACCAATGGGAAATTTCCACGTGTAAAATTCTGATTGGCCGAAGGAAACATGTGTTGCCTCACCGTTGGGACAGATGTCATCCACTCATTGGACAGGAGGCGCCTATGATAGGTCGACACGTGGCATGGCCCAACAGTGGCCCATTCCGGTGAAAAAGGCCGGCCCAGTAAAAATTAGCAGGCCGGCCCATATAAGGCCTACTTGTGTCAGGTACATTTAAGCCCACGGCCCGTATGAGTTGTGCCAATTCGGCCTGTCAACGGCCCGTTAAAGATTTGACACCATTGCAGCCCATCGTCAGTTCGAGCCCGTTAACAGCCTGCTATATATTTGGGCTCAATATCGGCCTCATGAGATTTCGGCCTGTTA
This sequence comes from Triticum dicoccoides, assembly GCF_002162155.2. Lineage (NCBI taxonomy): Eukaryota > Viridiplantae > Streptophyta > Magnoliopsida > Poales > Poaceae > Triticum > Triticum dicoccoides. The sequence continues at coordinate 193,754,577 of NC_041382.1, forward strand.
ACGGCCCATTTAATGGATGGGCCAATTTCCAGGATGTACATCTTTCGGCCTTTTAGCGACCCATTTAAATGTTGGGCTAATTTCCAGCCCAGTGTGTCTTTCAGCCTGTTGACGGCCCATAAATCTGATGGGCCATTTGTAGTCGGACCTGAGTTTCGGCCTTTTAGCGGCCCATTGAAGTGTTGGGCCAATTTGTGGCCCGGTGTCACTTTCAGCCTGTTGACGGCCAATAAATCAGTTGGGCCATTTGTAGTCGGACATGAGTTTTGGCCTTTTAGCGACCCATTTAAGTGTTGGGCCAATTCCTGGCCCTGTGTGCCTTTCGTCGTGTTAACGGACCATAAATGAGTTGGCCCATTTGTAGTCGGACCTTAGTTTTGGCCTTTTAATGTCCCATGCCCTTCATGGTCCAATACCAGCCCGGTTTCTCTTTCGGCCTGCTAAAGGCCCACAACACAGTTGGGCCGTTTACAATAGGACCTGACTTTCGGCCTCTTAGCGGCCCATGCTCTTCATGGTCTAGTACAAGCCCGCTGTCTCTTTCGGCCTGCTAAAGGCCTACAATATAGTTGGGCCATATGTAGCCCAAACTTAGTAACGGCCTATTAACGGCCCGTGAAATAAATTGGGGCCACCTGTTGCCCGCTTCGATGTCGCCCTGTTAACGACCCGGGAGGTAAGAGGGCCGACTATTAACTTTCGGCCTAGTAACGGCCCATTAACTTAATGGGCCCACTAAAGTTCGTTCATGTCTTCAGGCCAAATTATATAATTTGAGCCCATTACGACGAGCAATTATGCACAGGACCAAAACCGATCAAGCAAAGGTACGGCATACAGGGAATAACATTGCACATCCAGCATATATTACAGGAAATTACATCCACTGGGCAATCAAAGATTGATGCCAGTGCAAATAAATGAGCAGAACCTAACCATCTACAACGTCACAATCTGCAACCTCAGCATAGATGATGCCCATAAACATGTGGGCAAGTTTTTGCTGCTTTGCTACACTGTCTCTGAAAACATTGATCAGTTGTTGTGTCGCACGACTCTGCACCTCTGATTCATCCACCATTTCCATCATCGCTTCAGCCATTAATTGGTTCATAAACATACATTTATTCCATTGCATTCGAGACAGAGGATACTGAACAGATTCAGATGGCGATTTTGGCAGGCTTGTATTATTGATAGTGTAGAGTGTCTCAACCACTGCATCATAACATAAATTAGGACGGGAACCAAACATATTATCATGAGTTATTGCCATATTACCTGGCCTAGATTTACTGGAAAGAAACAATGGGGTTGCCTTGCTGTTTTTAGAGTTTGTCTTCTTATCTTCAGCAACCTGCACAAAATTAACACACTAGCATTGCTATCATTGGACAAGTCAGATAATAGGAAAGCAACATTGACACAACGAACATTTGGGCAACTATCCTACACCAAATTAACACAATGGCACAGCTATCATCAGCTAGGTAAGGTAATACGAAAGCAATATTGACACAATGAATGAATGGGCAACCAGAGAAGCACTACAATTCAGTAATGTGCGTGATATGAGATAGTACATTCATGCAGCTCAGTATGCAAAACTACCAGGCAGTTTTCCTTACAAAAATCAACATTGGCGCCTTTAACATTTTGCTACAACTAATTTTAGATCAGATAAAGGTTAGATTCACACCGATTAACAAAATACATGTTGATGTAAAAATATAGTGATATACAACAGGTACTTACATCAGCATTGGAGCACAGAGAATTCCCGCAAGATATTTTCCTCGAATACGATCCCAATGAAGGAAGTCTTGTATCGTTTAACCTTATTTTCTAAAAGAGAGATGGGTAAGAAACATGTAGAAAATATGATCAGAATGCTATAAAATTTCATGATGCAAGGATACGCACACGCTTCTTAGAATGGAGTTGACATTCTTTTGCTGGACTGGAGCGGACTAGTTCTTTGGCCACTGGAATCTGCTTATTATCAGTGGGAGTTGGGTTTCTCTGTGCTGGAGCAATATCTATGAAAAATGGAGTTGGTTTATTATCTCCTGGCGTTTGGATCTTTTGCAAAGACCTGGTTTGTAACCCTTCAGATTCTAACATAGCCGTCTTTCCCTTGCATGCCTTATATAGAAGAATGGTGATTCAGTTATAAAACATGCTACATCAGAGATGAAATAGGTACTGAAGAATAGAAAGGCATGACATATTGACATGTATTCCCTCCATCCGGAAATAAATGGATGGGTCTAGGCGTATTTCAGTTCGAGATACATCCAGTTTTATCCATTTCCGCGACATTTAATCCGGACGGAGGGAGTATGATGTAAGAGCTAGGGATACGACAGGACAACACAGTAAAAAAAACACTGAAAAACCCACTGCAGAAGGGAGCTTCCCGGGGAGAAGGTGATTTGGCGCCATGGAGGTGGGGCTGAGGTTTCACGGATCGGGAGAAGGGAGCTTCCCAGGGAGAAGGTGATTTGGCGCCCACGAGGTATGAATGG
>NC_041382.1:193757295-193763148 GCF_002162155.2 Triticum dicoccoides
GGATGCATTTGTCTAAAATGTGAGGGGGAGTTACAGTTCTACCCATGCCTATAGGCTTCTCGGCTTGGGTCTGTGTACTGAGGGTCGGGGATAGTAGAGTAACTTTGCTTCTCCCCAAATAGTGGGCGGGAGCGATTTCGGGCGAGGAGGGCGTGTTTTGAACTATAGTGGGCGCGAGCGATTTCGGGCGAGGAGAGCGTGTTTTGAAATAGTGGGCGCGAGCTATTTCGGGCGAGGAGAGCGTGTTTTGCCAACCATGGTTTATGAATTATTCGGCACATGTAATTTCGGCCGAGGAGAAGGCGCGCTTGGATGAAGTTACGAACCTACCCTCGATGTACAACGGACCAATGGATGTGTGTCCCACGTAGGACGGTAATTTCGCGTCTCCCATTTATTTGCTCACGCAAATTCCACCGAGCAAAGAGGATGTTTAACGGTTCGTTCAAATTTTGGGAGAATGAGCATCCACGTCTACCTTACCAAGTCGATTCGGATCAAATTTTGAAATATTAGCTTGCCACTTCTTTTTTAGATGGAGAGATGATGCTCGGGAGTAATGTGTTTTTACATGCTCGTTGATAGCGATTTAGTATATGACAAATAGTTGACCCACTCAAAAACACGAATCAAACCCAAAATGAAATATCTCGATTCAATGAAATAGCTCGTTCAGTAGGTCAAAATAGTGAACTAAGTCCAAAATTGAACACCTCAATCGAGTAGCATCTTGTATAGTATTATAGTACTCCATGAACATGTTGAAAGTCAAATTAATGAACTTGTTTGATATACGCATATATCCATTCATGTGTGGACTGGAGACAACATGTTCTCCAATTTAAATATTTGAATGCAAGTTTATATCGAAACATGGTTTATATCAGTCTTTGATGCATAAAACACGACCTCCCCCTCTCCCGGACTCCTGCTCTCTCTCTCTCTCTCTCTCTCTCTCTCTCTCTCTCTCTCTCTCTCTCTCTCTCTCTCTCTCTCGCCGACAATCTTCAATTCTGTCGCACGCATCCGACACAAAAACCTTGTTGGTCCCTCTCCCTTTCTCTCTATCTCTCTCTCTCCCTCTCTCTCTCTCTCTTTGTGTGTGTGGGGGGGGACTTTCTAGTTCGCATGCATATATACACCATCTATAGGTCTCTCTCGCACACTATGTATGATACTGTCGCTAGTCCAAGCTAGATATCTTGGGTGCGCTCATCGCACGCACACAAATTCCTTGGCTCTTTGCCCGTGACTCTCTCACGCACCACTATGTCGTCTCGGAGCTCTTCCCCCCTCTCTCAAACTCCCCATCCACCTGGGTCACACATACACATGCATATCTCACTCGCACTCGATAGGCCCATCTAAAACTCTATCTCTCCCCCTCGTTCTCTCTCCATCTCACACGCGCACACACACAATCTCATGCCCAGCTAGCCAAGTATGATGGTCTCTCACTCAACTGTAGGCACATGCAGTCCCCCTGTATGTATATGACTAGCTAATCTTAGTCTCCATCACAAACATGTGCATGGTCTATCTCAATTTCTCTCGGGGCATTTTTCTATTGCGCACGCACTCCCTCGATCTCCCACCCATATAGTCCCCTCATGATCTTGACGAGATCTCTCTATCACAAACACACCCTCTCTCCCTCCCCATGCGTCCATGCCATCCATGTGTCCCTCTCAACCTTTGTTCCTTGTTGGCCACACCTCTATTGGACATGTGCTATAGGGGTGTCTCTCTCCATTGCAAACAATCACACACTAGCTATCTTTGTGTATCTCCTTGCCTCGCTTTTCCATCTCGGAGATGCATGTGTGATATGTTCGCATAAGAAACGAAAAAACACACACTCTCTCTAATTTATCGTTTGTTGTCACTTTCTCTTTCACACACATACTCTTTTTGCACACTTACTCATTCTCCTTCACACGCACTTGATCTGTCTCGACTGAGGCACTCTTCTCGGTCCATAGCATATAGATTTATTGAAAAGTCAAACATCACAAAGTTTGACCATGTACGTGGAGAAAAAGAATTACATCTAGTACGGCAAACATATACCATTAGATTCACCATGAGATGTAGTTTTGTATGATGTATCTTTGGTATTGTAGATATAAATAACATTTGCGTAAACCTGATCAAAGTTTCCAAAGTTTGATTTCTAAAAAATCTACATGCACTGCATTATCGAGCGAATGGAATATCTCTTTCCCCCTCTCAGCTATCTGAAGCACCACTCAGCCTTATCGGGGCTCCTCAATCTCTCTGAAACTTTATTGGTCAGTTTGGTTCATGACCTGACCCTCATGCCTTGATGGCCGGTACTGCCTGTGTGGACATGATATGTAAAATATTTCTGCCTGGCCAGGCTTGTGTGGTGCTGAAGCGTTTGGTTCATGCCTGGGCCAGGCAAAGCATCAACGTCCCATCAATCAATCCATGCATCAATTATTTAATGCTAATATCCATCCATGTTGCTGTTAGCCTCGTGGCCACACGACCAGGCACGGCCAGGCGTTCGAAATCGGTCGCCTGGGCCAGGCTACTTGTAGTGTCTGGAGTTCAGCCAGGCTAATTAAAGTGCAAGGGAACCCAGGCCAGGAGGGCTTTCTTTTTCACAGGGTAGCAACCAAACAAGTGTGCATGAAATCCAGTGTCAGGACCCCGACTCAATGCCACATAGATCTAGCATGTAACACTTCATATCACTTTGCGGCCTCACGCACGGTATTCCCACGGGTGTCGCCTTACCTTTACCCGGGACCGTTTGCGTCTTTTGGCACACGTATATGACAGTGTCGCTAGCATCCATATGATAAGGAGCCCGGGCTGACATGGCTAGTCGTAAACCCAAAGTGGCACAAACTTACAGGGACATGCATCCATGACCCAGCATCGAACGTGTCGGTCATCAGCGAGTGAATCCAGGCTGTAGCACTGGGCTAGCAGGACTCCGGTGAACCGGGCTGTAGCGGGCTAACAGGACTCCGGTATTCATCGCGTGACATTTCCCCGAAGGGACAGACACAGGAACGAAGAAGGACACATGCCGGCCAGCCTAAGTGTTCCGGAGCAGTAGCAAGCTACCATGGCTCGGTGGAAACACTAGGAGACATTTCCTGGTAAGAGAGGCTACTAAAGATAAACAACTAGATAGTCAGATCCCACACATACCAAGCATTTCAATAACATACACACAATATGCTCGATATGTGCAATACAACATGGCATCACAAAATGACTCTACGACTCAAGTAGTTTATTCAATAGGCTCCGAGGAGCGAGACATTACAAACATGGGTCTCATGACCCAACAATCAGAGCATACAAATCAAAGCACAAGCGGAAGCTATCATGTCTGGGTACAGACATCTATAAATGAAAAAGGCTGAGAAGCCTGACTATCGATCAGATCCTGCCGAGGGCACAAGATCGTAGCTGAGGTATCAAGCTAAACGTCGAAGTCCACGTGGAACTACTAGTGAGACTGAAGTCTCTCTGCAAAAACATAAAATAGGCAAACGTGAGTACAAATGTACCCAGCAAGACTTACATCAGAACTACCAACGCTGTCAGGACCCCGACTCAATGCCACATAGATCTAGCATGTAACACTTCATATCACTTTGCGGCCTCACGCACGGTATTCCCATGGGTGTCGCCTTACCTTTACCTGGGACCGTTTGCGTCTTTTGGCACACGTATATGACAGTGTCGCTAGCATCCATATGATAAGGAGCCCGGGCTGACATGGCTAGTCGTAAACCCAAAGTGGCACAAACTTACAGGGACAGGCATCCATGACCCAGCATCGAACGTGTCGGTCATCAGCGAGTGAATCCAGGCTGTAGCACTGGGCTAGCAGGACTCCGGTGAACCGGGCTGTAGCGGGCTAACAGGACTCCGGTATTCATCGCGTGACATTTCCCCGAAGGGACAGACACAGGAACGAAGAAGGACACATGCCGGCCAGCCTAAGTGTTCCGGAGCAGTAGCAAGCTACCATGGCTCGGTGGAAACACTAGGAGACATTTCCCGGTAAGAGAGGCTACTAAAGATAAACAACTAGATAGTCAGATCCCACACATACCAAGCATTTCAATAACATACACACAATATGCTCGATATGTGCAATACAACATGGCATCACAAAATGACTCTACGACTCAAGTAGTTTATTCAATAGGCTCCGAGGAGCGAGACATTACAAACATGGGTCTCATGACCCAACAATCAGAGCATACAAATCAAAGCACAAGCGGAAGCTATCATGTCTGGGTACAGACATCTATAAATGAAAAAGGCTGAGAAGCCTGACTATCGATCAGATCCTGCCGAGGGCACAAGATCATAGCTGAGGTAACAAGCTAAACGTCGAAGTCCACGCGGAACTACTAGTGAGACTGAAGTCTCTCTGCAAAACATAAAATAGGCAAACGTGAGTACAAATGTACCCAGCAAGACTTACATCAGATCTATCTACATATGCATCATTATCAACAAGGGGGTGGAGGGGTTTAACTGCAGCAAGCCAGCTTTGACTCTGTGGCTAACCTGAACTACGACTGCAAGTAACTCTTTTGAGGTGGCGCACACGAGTCCACATATTCACCATATCAATACACCACTATGGATCCGCTCCCGTCTCCCTACGAGAACGCCATCCATAGCACTCACGCTTATCTTGCATATTTTAGAGTATCCACTTACACTTGTCTATGAACTATGCAAGGGGTCCAAGTTTCCATATCCGAGGAATCCGGCTATTCGAATAGATGATGTTAACCCTGCAGGGGTGTACTTCTTCACACACGCTCTCGCCACTTACCGCCCTGTACACGTCATGTACCTCGGCAACCTTCAAGCGGAAGCCGGGCGAGGGAGTCGGCCACGACCTGACTAACCGAACAAGTCTCTAGTCCAGGTTTATCGCCTATTCGGGTTCCATCCGCAAGGAGATCCGGCCGGGGTGTCGCTCACGACCCCAAACGATGTGAGCAGGGTTCCCAAGCCCACCAACCGGGTGCCACTTGGTACACCGTGCCACTGTGCCTAGTCTGTCCCAAGCCCACCTGTACCGGGTGCCACTTGGTAGACTACTAACACTGCCTACAAACACCAGAAACTAGTTGCAACTCCTGGACAGAGATCAAGTTGATTAATAAGTCGAGAGGGGCACTTAAGCATTCCAATGTGTGGTAGTAGCTGGTCATGGATCACCAACACAGAACTCAGTTCCTGAGGACGGCTGCAATGAGACAACCCACCATGTACTCCTACATGGCCTCTCACCGCTACCTTTACCAAATCATGTTCACACGCTTAGTTCACCCATATTAGGACATGTTCACACGCCTCTGATTCATCCCCGATGAATCAGGCCTGACTCAACTCTAAGCAGTAGCAGGCATGACGACAAGCATGAATGAGTAGGCACATCAGGGCTCAAACAACTCCTACTCATGCTAGTGGGTTTCATCTATTTACTGTGGAATGACAGGTCATGCAGAGGATAAAGGGGTTCAGCTACCGCAGCAAGTAACAGTTGAATCGTTGTTGTCCTAATGCAATAACTGAGAGCAGGAGCGAGAGAGTAGGGTTTTATCGAAATGAACAAGGGGGTTTGCTTGCCTGGCACTTCTGAAGACAATATAGCTCTTCATCGGTGTCATCGATCACATCGTCGGTACACGTCTATCGAGAGGGGACAAATACCGGCAACACAGAAGGAAACACAATCAATGCAATGCACAATATGATGCATGATCGTGACATGGCAAAATGAATGTGTTTTGGGCTAATGCAACTAGTAACAAGTTAAATGGAGTTGGTTTGAATCCT
>NC_041382.1:193763158-193804553 GCF_002162155.2 Triticum dicoccoides
TAACCCGCCGGCGGTGAGTCGCCGGCGAGGCCGAGGCGGCGGAGGCCTTCGGGTTTCGTGCTCCGGCGACCAAACGGACGGAGGAGGGGCTCTACGAATAGCTGGAAGAGCGCCGCGTCTTCCTGTGGAGTCGGTTGGGGTCGGGGCGGCCGGAATCGGCGCCGGCGACGAGCTAAGTAGCCGCCAGAGTTCAGGTGAGCTCGGAGTCGGCGTTAGGGAGCACAGCAGAGGGTGCGGATGGGTGCTATGGCCTCCTGGGGGTGCACTGAGCACGGCTGCGTGCTCGGTTGCAGTTCTAGGCAACCGTGGCTACGGCGGCGACATGGCCGGCGGCGAAGAGCTCTCGGTCGTCGGCAAAGTGGCAGCTGCGGTGTGCAAACGAGAGAACGGAGAGGGGGAGAAGGAGCGGTAGCTCACGGTGGTTGCGGCAGCGTCGGAGCGGGCTCGGGGAAGGCCGGAGCTGAGCGGGGCGGCGAGGTCGATCTCTGGCAGCCGAGGAGGGGAAAAGCATCGGTGGCGGTGTTGCAGCGCGTCCGGGGCCTCGTGGGTCGTCGAGGAGGTCGGGGACGTCGAGACGGAGCTCGCAGGCACGATGAGGGGTAGAGGGCGAGGCGGTGGCCGCGGCTATGGTGAACGGCGGCGACGAACTCGCTCGGGTGTTCGTGGAAGGGAGAAACAGAGGAGGGGAAGGAGCGAAGAAGAGTGAGGGAGAAGTGAGAGGGGTCGGGGAGGCGCGTGGCGTCGTCCGGGCGTCGCTGGGGAGGCCAGGGAGGAAGCAGGAGGTGGCCGAGCAGGGTGGAGGTGGCGCGCGCGGCGGTGTCGCGGTGTCCGTCCTCCTGGCAGAGGAGGAAGGCGACAGGGGAGGGAGGCGGCGGTGGGCTGGGCCAGCGGGAGGAGCTGGCCAGCTGGGCCAGCTACAGGTAAGTGGCCTAGGTAAGTCCTTCTCTCTCTCTCTATTATTTTTTTCTTCTGTTTTGTTTTATTTAATTTCGTTTTGCCACTGTTTTGAATTTTAAACAATTTCAAACAATGCCAAAAACTCCTCTGAATAATTTTATTTGGCTAGATGGACTTTTCCAAAAGCTCATAAAATATTTCAGGGGTATTTGAAATTATATTCTAATTATATGAATATAATTCAAATTCAAATAGCTAATGATTTAAATTCAAAGTCCCAAAGATAAATCCTTAAAAATGTTCAATATTTTGGTTGGGACCAGAACCCTTACCAAAAATTATCAAACATTTAAGAAGAGCCTTTTGGAGCAATGAATGAGATTTCTAGGGTTTTTTTGCCCCTCTTTTATTTAGGGTTTTGAGGCTTCCAATATTCCTCAATTCAAGTTTCAAAAATATAGACATGATGCACACATGAAGCTAACCTAGAGCAATGCCAGAAGCTAGGGATGTGACAACTCACCCCCACTAAACAAGAATCTCGTCTCGAGATTCAAGCGTAGGGTAGGATGAAGGGGAAATGCAAACTAGTACAATCTTCACGATCCAGGGTGCACTTCAGTTGAACGTTGATTCATTCACCATCATTGTCTTGATGTCTTGCTCTGAGAAATCCTGTCAACATGACATGGAGGGAAGAAGGAGACTCTAGAAGGGTCGATCTTCTCGAAGATCGAACAACTTACAGAATGAGACATAGGACCAACTCTCGGGTTGAGACACGAGATACACATCAAGAGGGGTGGAAAGAAACGGATGACGAAGGTTCGCTAGGTAGACAACAATTCCACACCTAAGAAGGTGGTAAACGATTGTCAACGTAGCGAGGAATTGAGTGGCCATGATACCACGACGAAACATCGCTGGAGGAGGGTGATTCGTAGATTATTACCTTAAGTGGCAAAAAGAATTACTTTTGATATAGAGATCATTGAGACTCTCTATATCAGCCTAAGGCAAATCACAGCAATCGACTGGCGGGGGTCGGTAGAATGGCATACTCGGACTTGGATGATGTGGATTACCTTGTTGAAGACAACGTAATGGATGAATTTGCTTATCACCGGAAATGGAAGAGACCCATGGTAGAATGGCACATTGGTGGTGCAAGCTGGGAACAAAATGCAAATGCTGGGAATGATTCTGGTAACTGGGGAAGAACCCAACAAAAGAGAGTGAATTCACCGTTTGAATAGATCATAGCATTGCCGAGGAAACTGAGAGCAAACCCAGTTAGTGCCGATGTTAACACCTAGCGCTTGTGCGTGCTCTCAAGAACTTGAGCATTTCCATAATCATCAAGGTTTTACCAACATCCGTGTCAAGGGTCCGGCAACACAACTTGCTACCATGATGAATGATGATGGAGGATGCAGATGCAAAGGAAGATAACACCTTCTCAGATTTCACCCTTGGCAGGGCCAAGGAAATAAAATCTGGATGATCGACTGAGAGACATTTAGCACTCCGCTTCTAATGTTCTCCTTGATGTGCTAGTGTATCCCATTCATAGATACGGTTTGATAACTAGAACACCAAGTAAAAGGTCGGACTTCGCAACACAGAAAATCCATAGGGGCAACTAGGGAGTAAATCCTACGAAATCCCTATGGGGAGGTGGCCAACTGCCTCAATCAAGATATTATAATAACAGGTCTTCCGGCTGGGTGTGTTGGCCACGACATCCACTTTACCGGTTTTCGAGGGACCGATATTATAGTTCTTGGGAAATGTTCCAAACCATCATATATGCCTGAGATTCAGATCTGGTTAGTGTCAGGATATTCCAGACTCATCGAGTCTAGGAAGAAAAATGAAAGTTTGCAACACAAATCGACGAGATGACGTTGCGAGATTCTCGAGGGACGAACTGCGATAGCAAGCTCCAAAACATGAGCTGGTTCTGCTAAAACATGTGAACACGCTGTCCTAGACAAACATTATCACATGGTAGTCTTACAATAAAACACTACCGAGTTCAGGTGGGGAATCATAATCGAGGATATTGAAGTCTTGTGCATGACCTAGGATTAGCACATCAACTCCTTTTCCGTGAACAAATCAATCAGTGGCTTGGTGTGCTCGGGACACATGTGGAATGAAGGTTGCAAGTCTCCAGACCACAGAATACTTCGCACGTGTGCATGACTGATTTGGGATGATTCCAAGGAAACAAAACAATCTTCCTCAAATTCATGGCGGCAACTTGCATCATATGCACATGAATTAGGGGAAAGTCACTACTTTCATTCAAACATATGCTTCATGAACGAAACACGAAGAAATGCTTACACAAGTTTCCAACACTAGGTTGATGTTCAACATGATTCATGGGGGGAGACAAAATGCTACTGATGGGCTCAACAGCAACTCATCGGAATTTCCATATCACTGGACTTCCACCATCATGTGAACACGGTGATAGCATTGGTCAGACCAAAGATGTAATGGTGTATGCTCGAGGGATCGACCACGAGTAGGACAACATTACGAACATCGTTGGTACTGATTTGATTTGACGATAGCCCACACTCAAATCAAGGGATAGATAAGACAATAGGTCCAGCAACTGATCACAGGGACCAGTCGATGAAGATATCATCTTCTTTCAACACACACTACACAAGAATATCCCTTTGGAACGAACTAAGTCAGGCAAGCTTTTATCTTCCAACTCTCCAAGTTGTCGTTTAGCTTAACCAACTAGCTCAGGGTTATCCAACACGGATTCTTGGAGAAAGGGTGGTTTACAATAAACCAACTTGATCACGAGCTCAACATAGCGGTCAGGTGACAACCTGGTAGTACTTCCGAGAAGATCTTCGGAAAATCACGAACCACCGATATGTTACTAAGCTCGAGAACAATCTTGCTTTTCAGGGCAAGATGATATGATCAAATGAGCGAGGACTTGACAAGATCATAACTCATCAATCGAAGGGTGCACCGAGATAAGGACTAGGTAGCACGATCAGTCTTAGAAGGATGATTCAAAAACCAACACGCTAAGAATGAAATTATTGTCCTTTTAACTACCAAGCAACAAGGTTGCTAGGAGTATTGATTTCACACATCACAATTCATTTGTCGGTATTCCGGTTGCATCAACACGAAGACCGAGGAATGACTAATGATGGTGAGAAGTATCAGTTCGTCAAAATTCATGAGAGTTGGTGCAATTCTCGTGACAATTCTGACATAAAGGGGGTAATACTCCAAGGTAGAACAGAACCAAAAGCTAGATTGGCATTTGATCTGCGGAATACAACTACTTTGACCCAATCCTAGATATGGATGAGGTACTGGAGTTTGTTTTTCCTAGTCATTCTGCGATAGAATGGCTTGACGGACCACAAGAGTAATAGGCATCGATAAACGAGCGCACGCATACTCTTGACTATCAATTGATAGACAAAAGTCAGAATGCAACTAAAGAGAACTCAAAGGAACATATAATTTTCTGAGTTGTGGATGCATAGATTAGTATGTCGAACCAAGGTCAACATATTTCTTCCGGATAACCCATGCAGAAAGGTAGAACTGGCAGAGTCACAATGTAGAATCGAGAACCCATCGAGAGCACTCTGATTGTGATCTTTCGATCAGCGAGGAACATCTGCCATAAGCGGTTCATAGTATTTGGAAGAAAGGAATACCACGAACATCGAGGACTAATGCAAAGGTTACTAATAACCTAAAGGAACGAGCAAAACTATCAACATGAAGCAAGTAGGGTGAATCTCGGGTTCAAAACCCAGGGATAGAATACCTACTACTAAATGGCATCACGGGATGCTTTCGAGAATGATGGCCAGAATCATCACACTGGGAACACAAATCATGGCTAAATTACTAGATGATCCCCTAAGACACCTAGGGTCATAATAATATCTCCAACATATATGTCAAGGTAACAGAGTACCTCAACTCACTGATTAGTGTGGTTAATCTGGCCCATGGGAACATTGAAACGAGAAGAAAGGATTTGCAAATGCATCAGACTACTTAGAAACCTGGGATGACTCGGACAGCATAACGGCTGTAAATGCTCAGAAAAGAATTGAGACATTCACAAAGATGGTGGCATAACCACTCAGAAGCACAATATCAAGGTTTCGAGATCAACAATTAACATACGGAAGTAGTAGGAACTGAACTGAGACTTAAATCCAACCATCTTATAAGTCTACTGATTAGTAACACGTGATCCTGATAGAAAGAAGAGATAGCCTAGTTCTTAATCCCCGTAGAAGAGAAGATGATGACTCAGATCAGAAGGCCATGAGGTATAAGGAGTAAAAAGAGCCTTACGTTCCATCCCACAATCAATTCCCTTACATAACTAAAGAATATCTAGACTCAACTTCGACCAGTTTGGCTTGGTAATCCTACAGGCAGTCAAGCTCTGATACCAACGCTGTCAGGACCCCGACTCAATGCCACATAGATCTAGCATGTAACACTTCGTATCACTTTGCGGCCTCACGCACGGTATTCCCACGGGTGTCGCCTTACCTTTACCCGGGACCGTTTGCGTCTTTTGGCACACGTATATGACAGTGTCGCTAGCATCCATATGATAAGGAGCCCGGGCTGACATGGCTAGTCGTAAACCCAAAGTGGCACAAACTTACAGGGACAGGCATCCATGACCCAGCATCGAACGTGTCGGTCATCAGCGAGTGAATCCAGGCTGTAGCACTGGGCTAGCAGGACTCCGGTGAACCGGGCTGTAGCGGGCTAACAGGACTCCGGTATTCATCGCGTGACATTTCCCCGAAGGGACAGACACAGGAACAAAGAAGGACACATGCCGGCCAGCCTAAGTGTTCCGGAGCAGTAGCAAGCTACCATGGCTCGGTGGAAACACTAAGAGACATTTCCCGGTAAGAGAGGCTACTAAAGATAAACAACTAGATAGTCAGATCCCACACATACCAAGCATTTCAATAACATACACACAATATGCTCGATATGTGCAATACAACATGGCATCACAAAATGACTCTACGACTCAAGTAGTTTATTCCATAGGCTCCGAGGAGCGAGACATTACAAACATGGGTCTCATGACCCAACAATCAGAGCATACAAATCAAAGCACAAGCGGAAGCTATCATGTCTGGGTACAGACATCTATAAATGAAAAAGGCTGAGAAGCCTGACTATCGATCAGATCCTGCCGAGGGCACAAGATCGTAGCTGAGGTAACAAGCTAAACGTCGAAGTCCACGCGGAACTACTAGTGAGACTGAAGTCTCTCTGCAAAACATAAAATAGGCAAACGTGAGTACAAATGTACCCAGCAAGACTTACATCAGATCTATCTACATATGCATCATTATCAACAAGGGGGTGGAGGGGTTTAACAGCAGCAAGCCAGCTTTGACTCTGTGGCTAACCTGAACTACGACTGAAGTAACTCTTTTGAGGTGGCGCACACGAGTCCACATATTCACCATATCAATACACCACTATGGATCCGCTCCCGTCTCCCTACGAGAACGCCATCCATAGCACTCACGCTTATCTTGCGTATTTTAGAGTATCCACTTACACTTGTCTATGAACTATGCAAGGGGTCCAAGTTTCCATATCCGAGGAATCCGGCTATTCGAATAGATGATGTTAACCCTGCAGGGGTGTACTTCTTCACACACGCTCTCGCCACTTACCGCCCTGTACACGTCATGTACCTCGGCAACCTTCAAGCGGAAGCCGGGCGAGGGAGTCGGCCACGACCTGACTAACCGAACAAGTCTCTAGTCCAGGTTTATCGCCTATTCGGGTTCCATCCGCAAGGAGATCCGGCCGGGGTGTCGCTCACGGCCCCAAACTATGTGAGCAGGGTTCCCAAGCCCACCAACCGGGTGCCACTTGGTACACCGTGCCACTGTGCCTAGTCTGTCCCAAGCCCACCTGTACCGGGTGCCACTTGGTAGACTACTAACACTGCCTACAAACACCAGAAACTAGTTGCAACTCCTGGACAGAGATCAAGTTGATTAATAAGTCGAGAGGGGCACTTAAGCATTCCAATGTGTGGTAGTAGCTGGTCATGGATCACCAACACAGAACTCAGTTCCTGAGGACGGCTGCAATGAGACAACCCACCATGTACTCCTACATGGCCTCTCACCGCTACCTTTACCAAATCGTGTTCACACGCTTAGTTCACCCATAGTAGGACATGTTCACACGCCTCTGATTCATCCCCGATGAATCAGGCCTGACTCAACTCTAAGCAGTAGCAGGCATGACGACAAGCATGAATGAGTAGGCACATCAGGGCTCAAACAACTCCTACTCATGCTAGTGGGTTTCATCTATTTACTGTGGAATGACAGGTCATGCAGAGGATAAAGGGGTTCAGCTACCGCAGCAAGTAACAGTTGAATCGTTGTTGTCCTAATGCAATAACTGAGAGCAGGAGCGAGAGAGTAGGGTTTTATCGAAATGAACAAGGGGGTTTGCTTGCCTGGCACTTCTGAAGACAATATAGCTCTTCATCGGTGTCATCGATCACATCGTCGGTACACGTCTATCGAGAGGGGACAAATACCGGCAACACAGAAGGAAACACAATCAATGCAATGCACAATATGATGCATGATTGTGACATGGCAAAATGAATGTGTTTTGGGCTAATGCAACTAGTAACAAGTTAAATGGAGTTGGTTTGAATCCTAGGTTCAAATTCAAACTCCATATGTGATTATTTAAATGCCATTCACTTCATTTGTCCTAAACAGTAGTGATAAGTTGTTCTAACATGCATGAAAATGGTACATATGGATTCCTTGAATTTTTCTGATAATTTTTCATATATAAATTATTTAATTTGGAGTTACGGTTGAATTTCTATGATTTTTAGAAGTTTATACCATTTTCTGGAATTTATAAATTATTTCCTAATTTATTTTAATTCCAGAAAGGAATTATTGCGTCAGCATGACCTCATAGTGACGTCAGCAGGTCAACGGGCGCCGTCCAGGTCAAACTGACCTGTGGGACCCATATGTCAGTGTCACAGGTTAAACAGGGGGGGTTTAGTTTAGTTTAGTTAAGGATTAGGGCACTAGGGCCCACATGTCAGTGTCAGCAGGGGGGGTAATTAAATTAAATTAAACTAAACTAATTAACAGGGGGCTGGCCCCACCTGTCATCGACCCAGGGGGGGTCAAACCCCTGGTCAACAGGGCCTAACCCGCCGGCGGTGAGTCGCCGGCGAGGCCGAGGCGGCGGAGGCCTTCGGGTTTCGTGCTCCGGCGACCAAACGGACGGAGGAGGGGCTCTACGAATAGCTGGAAGAGCACCGCGTCTTCCTGTGGAGTCGGTTGGGGTCGGGGCGGCCGGAATCGGCGCCGGCGACGAGCTAGGTAGCCGCCGGAGTTCGGGTGAGCTCGGAGTCGGCGTTAGGGAGCACAGCAGAGGGTGCGGATGGGTGCTATGGCCTCCTGGGGGTGCACTGAGCACGGCTGCGTGCTCGGTTGCAGTTCTAGGCAACCGTGGCTACGGCGGCGACATGGCCAGCGGCGAAGAGCTCTCGGTCGTCGGCAAAGTGGCAGCTGCGGCGTGCAAACGAGAGAACGGAGAGGGGGAGAAGGAGCGGTAGCTCACGGTGGTTGCGGCAGCGTCGGAGCGGACTCGGGGAAGGCCGGAGCTGAGCGGGGCGGCGAGGTCGATCTCTGGCAGCCGAGGAGGGGAAAAGCATCGGTGGCAGCGTTGGAGCGCGTCCGGGGCCTCGTGGGTCGTCGAGGAGGTCGGGGACGTCGAGACAGAGCTCGCAGGCACGATGAGGGGTAGAGGGGGAGGCGGTGGCCGCGGCTATGGTGAACGGCGGCGACGAACTCGCTCGGGTGTTCGCGGAAGGGAGAAACAGAGGAGGGGAAGGAGCGAAGAAGAGTGAGTGAGAAGTGAGAGGGGTCGGGGAGGCGCGTGGCGTCGTCCGGGCGTCGCTGGGGAGGCCAGGGAGGAAGCAGGAGGTGGCCGAGCAGGGTGGAGGAGGCGCGCGCGGCGGTGTCGCGGTGTCCGTCCTCCTGGCAGAGGAGGAAGGCGACATGGGAGGGAGGCGGCGGTGGGCTGGGCCAGCGGGAGGAGCTGGCCAGCTGGGCCGGCTACAGGTAAGTGGCCCAGGTAAGTCCTTCTCTCTCTCTATTATTTTTTTCTTCTGTTTTGTTTTATTTAATTTCGTTTTGCCACTGTTTTGAATTTTAAACAATTTCAAACAATGCCAAAAACTCCTCTGAATAATTTTATTTGGCTAGATGGACTTTTCCAAAAGCTCATAAAATATTTCAGGGGTATTTGAAATTATATTCTAATTATATGAATATAATTCAAATTCAAATAGCTAATGATTTAAATTCAAAGTCCCAAAGATAAATCCTTAAAAATGTTCAATATTTTGGTTGGGACCAGAACCCTTACCAAAAATTATCAAACATTTAAGAAGAGCCTTTTGGAGCAATGAATGAGATTTCTAGGGTTTTTTTGCCCCTCTTTTATTTAGGGTTTTGAGGCTTCCAATATTCCTCAATTCAAGTTTCAAAAATATAGACATGATGCACACATGAAGCTAACCTAGAGCAATGCCAGAAGCTAGGGATGTGACATCCAGCCAAAACCCCAGGCCAGGAAAAAGATGCTCAGGACGCAAGCCAAAATGGCCTTATATCTCCCTGGTTCACACATACACATGTCTCGCTCGCGCTATACATATAGACCCATCCAACACTCTCCGCCCTTGTTGTCTCTCCATGTAACATGCACCCCCTAAGTACCATAATCCCTCACTCCATCATAGGCGCAAGCACTCCCCCCTCCTAAGTATGATTATCTCTTACTAGCCATCAGGAACACACGTATTGTCTCCTTCCATCCATACGTCTATCTCGATATCTCTCGGGCATCTTCTATCGCGCACACACCTTGTCACTCAATCTCCCACCCATGTAGTCCCATCACGATCTCCAGGGGATCTCTCTATGACAAACATACACTCTCTCCTCCCCATGTCTCCATTTTCTCCATTTGTCTCTCTCGACCTCTCTCCCTTGTTTGCCAGACCCCTCTTGGCCACGTGCTAGGGGTCTTCTCTCTTGGTTCCAAACAACCACACACTATCTCCTCACCTTGCCTCCATTGTCGAAGATGCATGTGTGATATGTTTGCATAAGACACACACGCTTTTTCTCTACTTTTATCGTGTGTTGTCCATATCTCTTTCACACACGCACACACACTTTTTTCACTCTCTCTCTCTCTCTAGTTAGGGACTCTGTCACGTCCATAAGCATATGGATGTTTTGAAAAGTCAAACCTCAGAAAAGTTTGACCAGGTATATGTGGAGAAAAACATTTACATCTGGAACGATCATTAGATTCATCACAACATGTACTTACTTCATACTATCATTTATCTTTGGTATTGTAGATATAAGTAATTTCTTTATAAACTTGGTCAAAGTTTCAAAAGTTTGACTTAAAAAAATGTTGGGACTACATTATCGAATGGAGGGAGTAGCTCTTTCTCTCTCTCTCTCTCTCTGCTATCTCTCACGGGCCTCCCCTCTCACTCGAACTCTCTATACCGACGGATTATACGCTCACTGTGTCAGCGTATAGCTCCGTATATTGTTTAGTTGACCGGTCAACCAATCCACATGCTGCCTTGTCAGCTCGTGTTCTGTATCTTCGTGTGCTGGCCCATGTGGCAGTGGGTGAAAATAAGTAAACTAGAGGCCCATCTGACACGCGGTGAAGTAAACAAAGTTGAAACCACTCGGGGTAGCACCCCGCATGCTAGTAAATTGAGGGCGCATTGAGGACAAACTTCTTGCGCGCGAAGGACGCACTCGCGCACAATTCACCACTGCGCGGCAGCATGCACAGAAGGATGCACTCGCGCACACCCAGCACACAACACACAACAGCACACGTGTACAACAGTGTCGGCGCCGGTTGAGATGGATGGCGAGGCAGCCAACAAGCGGAGGCGGCTCGAGCCAAAACCGCATCTGGCGAGCCTGGACTTCATCAGCAGCCTCCCCGACGACATGCTGCTCGTCATCATCAGCCTCCTCCCCACAAAATCTACCGTGCAGACCGCCCTACTCTCCCGGCGGTGGCGCCCCCTCTGGCGCTGCGTCCCCCTCAACCTCACCGTCGACAGCTGCCTCTGCGACGGGGATTGCAAACGCATGGCCGCAGTCTCCAAGATCCTTTCATCACAACTTGTAATATTGCCGTGTCCTATTCCCGCGTTTTCAAAATCCTGCGAATCAAACAGGTCCTGAGTTGGTGATGATGTTGTGCCTCCCATCTTTCACCAATAGCCGTCGGATCTAGATCTGACGCATACAAACCAAGCTTATCCATTTTTGCAAAAAGATGCCCGCACTTGTTCCCTATTTACAAACAACTCCTTGTCTCTCACAATCAACCTTATCTCCTCCCAACCACATCTAGAAGGCCGTGGAAAAATCAGGCGCGATGGCCGCTGCCAGATCCGTCCACCCCAATCTCGGTGTTCCGTGCAATGCACGGGCATCTACGCACGGGAAATTATGTCGAACAGGGCTAGTTGTAAGCAGGATAGCTCTATAGCCATGATGATAGTGACTGCAGATGGTGAGGCTGACTATGGTATGCCGAACACGGCGCCTATACTCAGGTGTCATCTCCGGCGCAGGGTCTTGTCACTTCACTGTGAGGAGCAGCACGTAACAATTTGACCAACGGGTAGTACAGTGCTAGTACTCCTACTACTACATTGGTAGTACTACTAGTACTAGTAGCACCATTGTCTGGATTTAGGAGTACTACCACGTCCATCTGCATTTTAGTATTTGACTAGCAATATCTAGTAATGCATGTCAGAAAAAATGTACTATTCCCTCTGTAAATAAATACATGGTGTTTATTCCTATCGGCGAGAGAACTTAATATTTCTTTGCTAACTAGAGTACTAATAGGATTACATGCAATGAACTAAACACTGCATGTCATGTTTGGTAGTCTCAAGTCATTGAAAGCATGCACAACCCTCATCTCTCATTGGTTGATATGTCACGAAATAAGAAACAAGGAGGGAGTTAATGCACCGTGCCTAAGTATTTTGGGATTATTTGGTTTTCGTAAGGTGACTTACACAACATTTTTGTTTACATGCATTAACATTTTATTAGTTAAATCAAAGGTCAAAACTTGGCGCAAAATGCAAAGGGGACCAATAAACCAGTAAACATCAAAATTCTCTCGTTTGGCCCCAACTAGAGGTCCGGTGAGATGACTATACTGCACCGGCACGGAGGGGGACGCACCTTCATTGACTTACGACAATTGCCTTTGGGTGAATAACACGTGGGCCCAGGGGGTGGCTGGCCCACCTATCGTATAGCCAAAGGCAGGTGCAGTAGAGGGCCGAGGAGTAGTACGAAATCCTATGCACCTACGCACGCTAACCAAGGGCAAGAGTGATCACTCGAATCGCAAGATCAGTTGACTAGAAGCTAAGCTAGACCCATGGAGGCGATGAGCGCGAGCATCAGCCGGCTGTGCCAGATGGTCCACGACGCCGGCCTACGGCCCGGCACCGAGGAACGTCACCAGGTAGTATTGCTTGAGGCCGCCAGGGCGATGGGCCGCTTGGACGACAACTTCATCTCCTTGTTCGACGAGGTCCTCGTCGGTTTCCTCGACAAGTTCACCGTCGTCAAGAAGCTTGCGGACGACTTTGACGTAAGCCTCCAGCCGACGCGCCCAGGCTCTGCGATGCCCGCCACCCTCAACGGCCACTATGGTGACAACCTCTTCGATGCACTAGTGGCCCTGCAACTGCCCGCCATTGCGGCGGAGAATGTCCACCTCGAGGTCGCGCTCGTCGTGCAGCGCCTGGCGCAGCAAGACACCATCGACATAATCACCCACGTCTACGTGCAAATCGTCCACAAGGACTACTACATGCAAGAGGACGACGATAGGATGCTGGCCTTCTTGGACCGCAGGGCAACCTTGGACGGCACTGTTCAGAAGCACGTTGAGCTCGCCGCAAACGCCGCTGCTCCTCACACGTTGGTTGGTGGCCCGGCGCACTAGGGCGTGAGGATGTCGTTGATGGATCCGTATGTATTTTTATCTTTCCGTCAAATCCATGTAGTAGTATATGATACTACAGTGATTATCTTACCTTTCGCATCAACTTCATAATTTTCGTACGTACTCCATGCATGAACGGCGCCAGAACCAAACTTCTCATTACTCTAGGCAAAATCATTATTTTCTATCTATCGGTCGCGCCATGGAGCAGAACCAAATTTTACAAGTTACAAGTTCAAAAGGAAAAGCCTGGCGTGTTTGTGTCGCACCCCACACGGTTGGTCTGGCACGCCGCTCAAGCGGGAATGCGTGCGGTGTTGCATTTTCACTTACAAGTGGGACCACAGTTGAGCAAACTAACTATCGGCAAACCCCCACCCCGCCCACCGCATGATGGCTAAGAAAACAGGAGGGAGAAGAGATGGTTGTAGCATGGACTCCAAGAAAATTGGTGTCGGATGGGACTCATGTGGGTGGCATGTGCCGTACTGCTAGAAGTGAATGCTAGTTATGGCCCATGCCACCCCACTATATCGAGCCTATATCGAGGTATGTAGAACAAATTTCCTGCAATCCGTGCTCAGCCCTCCTCTATCTCTCTTCTCAGCCAGCCAGCGGACGCGCGGAGCCCATCGTCTGTTTGCTCACATGCGGCCCCACATGTTAGTGAAAATGCAAGAGGACCCACTGAACCTGCACATCTTTCACCTCGACGTGCTGGTGATGAAAAACAAATCCAATAAATATCTTCGGTGGCCGCTTTTGGAGTTACTCAAGAGTAGTAAGATTCTATTTATAGTTTAACCCAAGATGCACATCTCGTGGCTTCAACTACCACTCTACTTTCTTTCATGACACGACCTGGATGCTGGATGTCCCATGTGTCGGAAAAAGGAGGAAGAACCCGACCAAATCTTCGGTTGTGCTCTCAGATTAGACTAGTTGTGCTAACTTAAAAATTTTATTGTGTACTCCCTCCGTTCCAAAATACTTGACTTCCATTTGTCCAAAAATGGATGTACCTATATACTAAAACATGTCTAGATTCATATATATTTTGACAAATAGAAGGCATGTATTGTGCAACGGAGGGAGTAGAATGGATGCAAGTTTTTCTATTGGGAAGAAGAGTACATCCATATATTGATAGAGCGCAATTTAGTAGATGTTCTATCACTTTTAGCTAGCACAGAGGCTAGAGATGAGACTAGTGCACTTGTTGATACTCCTACTAGAATAGAGGCTAGACATGAGACTAGATGCGAGGAAGCAATGTCTACTTTTTTACACTCGAAGAAGAAAGAAGTACGCAAGATCGAGCCTCTGCAGATCAACAATGAATGTATCGAGAAGGCACTAATCCAACTTACATGAGTAGTAAAATGTATTCTTGTGGTTCTTGTTTTCTTTGGTCTTGCTTTTCTAGTCAAAATTATCGTTGGAGTTCATGCAAAACGGAGGTCCATTTGGGGTCATGCATTGGAGTTGGCCTTACAAGTGGGACCGCAGTTAAGGAAACCGACTATCGGCAAACCCCCAACTCGCCCACCGCGCGATGGCTGAAGTTAGAGAAACGACAAGGTTGAAGAGATTGCTCTAGCGCGGACTTCAAGAAATAATATGGTGTCAGATGGATGTCGTGGTTGTGGTGTGTGTCGTACTCCTGGACGTGAATGCTTGTTCTGGCCCATGCCACCCTACTACTCCGACTACTTACTCCTACTATACAGGACTAGTATCGATGATTCGAGGTGCTGGTTACGTACAACAAACACATTAACATATGGCTACAGTAAAAACACCCGCCCGACACGTGAAGCATGTGAAGCTAGTACAAATAGTGTACTACTATTGTTGATTGGCCTCATCCGATAACCTGTTGCAATGCACGTACAATTATGTATTCGGAAACTATTTTTTTGCCTCGTCGCACCACTCACTCAGAGAAGCGACTCGAAAGCCATTCATAAATTTAGTAAGTTTATCACAGGCATATCATTTTATTACATACAACAGGTCATCAACCCACATCGACAACGAGGATACAATATAAATACCAAAGTTTTCACCACACAACAAATAATAAGCAATGAAATGAACTTCAACTTAACCATTCCTCGGCGTTGGAAACGCTTGCTTTGAACCACAATTGATTCTCTAGGATGGGCCATCGATTGTCGATCTGGAAACCAACGCAGGACTGATCATCCAGGCCGAAGCGGCCTACTATATCAGTACCAGGGTAGGGAACCACCCAAATGTCCGAGGTATATGCACAGTTGCTTCTCATAAATGGTACTAGTAACGTTGTGTCAACAGTAGTTGGATCGCCTTTCACCATCATCGGATAGTTTTTTCCAAGGAAGAGCGAGTTTTCTCCAAGACTATCAATTCTGTACCAGGGAGAAGGAGTTGGCGCTAGCACACTAGTATCCATCCCGAATACCATGCAACGGGTGTTGGAATAGGTTCGGAGAGTGCGACCATGGGAGACTACACCTACTTCCTTAGCCGTAACATCATCAGTGGGCTGTATACACACAAGAAGAGGTGATCCATCGGAATTAGTTGCCAGGAGCCATAGAGTATATGGGCGCTGCTCGTCCTCATGCTCGTGATCATCACCATTGTCATCTCCCCCTTGGTTATAATTTTTTTCAAGTATAGGTGGTGGGATGTTCACAGGACCTTGGAAACACAAGAAGAAGGTTAATTAGTAAAGGGAAACTTGCTAACCCGCATGCATGTGGATGAAACAATTATAATTACGGTGGAAGACAAACGTACCGAAACTACGAGGATCCCATGCAAAAACAGTGCCACGAGTGGTGGCAGCAAACACAAGGCCCTCGTATTGAATTGCATCATAGTACTCATCCATGTACAGAAACTGATTTTTGAGCAATATCCATCGAGTCAAACCACCAAGGACGGCAACAAGCTTGTCGAAGATAGCAACAACTTGATAGTTGTTGTAATTCCAAGAGCGGTTGGGAACTCGACAAATTGCTATCTTCCGTAGAAGACAGTCACCATGATCGTATTTGAACATGGGTACATTACCGGTGTGCTCAACCTCTCGGCAGTCTGCTGAGATTTTTGGAAGTGGAACCCGGTCACGAGTGTACACATTCACAAGTTCCCACTCGTAGTTGGACCCAATGTAAACAACCCAATCTCCATTTGCGCCCGCCCAAGCCTTGCCCTCAAGCGATGGCATCTTAACATCATACGTATCATAATCAAGCGGCATCAACTGGCATAGGGCGAGGCCTCCATCGTGCCGACGCCAGTCATCAGGGTCACGGCGAAGAAGATAGGGGAGATCAAACCGCTCCTTGACTCTTGGGTTCATTGTAATGATGTTATTAGTTGAGTCGAGAATGGGCTTGAACGAACCTACCATGCTAGCCGAGGTGATGACGTCGCACCGATCAATGAGTTCCTCCACCACGTCATCTTTCATATCGGGGCAAGAATAACAGGGTCGTTTCCGGCCTGTTCCCTCCATGGAGAAGACGATCGAACAATGGCAGAACAAAGGGTGAAGGGCTGAAGGAAAATGGAGGAGGGAGAGGAAGAGCGTGCGACAGCAGTTCCAAATCAAGAGGGAAAGGCGAAGAGTCGGTGGACGGTTGCAAGTTTGCCACGGTTCACGAAGATGCGCCCCGGCCTACACGTCCGTTCGGAAATACTCCTAGTACTCGTCGTCGTATCACTAATATGTTGGAATGGGACCACATGTCAACGAAACATGGTGTGTAATTTCTCGTGCAAAATGTGATCTGGCCGCGTTGGCCCGAGGTGCCGCATTAGTTATCGACCTTTATTTTTTTAATGGCGTGCCGATCAGTTTTGAAGCGCAACTAACTGGTACTGTACGCAGAGAAAATATAAACTACTCTACCACTACTCCACCTCCAGTACTAGTAGTATAAAAAAGATATATAGGTTGGAGCTTGAGCGCTTTCTTTCTAAGGGCTTCCCACTTGCTTCTCACACTACCACCCTCTCTCCAGATCTAAAAAAGACGACCCCTCTCTCCCTCCTCACCGGTGGTCACAGATCCGCCAGGAAAGAAAAGGACGTGCAGCATTGACGCACTCGTCGTCGGCGAGCGAGATCACGCACTAACGACAAGGTCGTCCTCTCAGATCTAGCGCCCGCGCGGGATGGCCTCCATCCCCAAGCTCGCTGCCGTAGTGTGTGCGGAGGACGACGACCACAAGCGAAGCCACTTCCCGCTGACCCTCAGGTATGCTACCTCTTTTCAAACCATAACCTTGTTCTATTGCCCCATCTGCCATGTCGTTGCATGTGGATCTTTTTCCACTCCACCATCTTCCCAATTTGCTATCCTCTGCTCTGCTGGCCACGCAGACGAAAACCATAATTTGCACTATTAAAGGAAACCCAACTTCATGCAGACTAATCCATGTCTGGGTTGAATAAGGAAAGGAAGGGAGACTGTACTTTCCAAGAGAGTAGGCATCGAACCCGCATCTATGTTGAAAAGGGGAGAATCAGTAGCTAAGGAACGAGTCTCGTGTCTCTTGGTTGAAGAAGGGTAGAAAGGCATGACAACGCAATAGAGAATGACCAGGTCGATCGGTTTGTTGTCCTCACATAGGAAAAAGGTGGCTAAAGAGAACAAAAATGGGACGTAATCCACATATGCTGCCTGGATATTTGTTGCTCTGGGAAACCATACCTCCCTCACCACTCTGCGTCCGTGGAGGTACATCGTACTGGTGCGCCCACTGTCTGAATGGGCCTCCCATGCTCTTGTTGCCACTTTTTTTTGCTGTTAGTATAACGCCATCAGTCAAGTCAAGCAATGCTATTGCTAAAGTGATGCCACATTAACTAATGTCGCTCTTAGTCTAATGCCACCGATAAATTTAAGCAATGCCATTTAATGTCACTGGATTATTTCAGGGTTAGCTATTGATTGTGGATGTATTAAAGATTTTTCAGCTAAGGCATTCTAATGTTGTTGCACAGCCAGTATACCAACGATGAAACTTGTTACTACCTTTAGATTTTTGCACTGTTAATGCTTATAGATTACATACCTCACTTTCATGACATAAGTTAATTTTTTTGTACAGTGTCACCAAAATGCCAAGGCGCTGATGTCATTTTATTTTAGTTAAACTGCACAGACAACTATGAAGACAAGAGGAAAGGTCAAGAGTGGGCACCTCCTCCTCTGGCTGTTCTCTTGATTCGTTCGATCAAGTTTTTATGTTTGATCGATTATCCAGATTGGGATAGCAATTTTTAAGGCCCCCCCCCCCCCGAGTTCGAAATGATATTTACCTTGGAGGTACATGGTTTGCAATTTTTTTATACTGTCATTAGTTAATAATGCTAGTTACCTTCAGACTTTTGTATTTGGTTTAATGCTCATGCACAGCTAGTATACCAATGCTGAAACTTGTTACCTTTACATTTTGTATTGTTAATTCTTATAAAAACCTTCCAGTGCTAGAGTTTATTGAAATCTGTTTAGTAAAACCATTGTACTGTACCCTGCAATAAACTAACTACTCTATTGCTGCACTAGCCACTGGATTAGTGTATATTTGTAGTATTCGAATGGTGTTGCATTAGCATATGGACATAAATAAAGTGTGGCAAGCTTTCCTAGATATGTGATCAAGAAAACTACTACCTGTTTTTCTAAATACTAGAAGTTGGGGTACTTTAAATTGAACCGCGAAAACGTCTTATATTAAGGAACAAAGGGTGTAGAGTTCACTCAAATTATCCCGGTAAAGCTAGTCACAACTTTGTTAAAATTAATGTTCATTATGTTATCGGAGGAGGTCTATATGTTTGTCTCTAATGCCTGTCGACTACATACCTGACATCATGATGTAATGTTAAGTCATTTCCTTTTGTACAGTGTCACTGAATTGTCAAGGCGGTGATGGCATTTTATTTTAGTAGAACTGCACAAAATTTGCTTAAAAGAAGAGGAAAGGTCAGGAATGGCTCAGTTTTTCAGAAAAAACTATGTATGCCTTCTTGACATCAGCCACTGTTGCTTTATTTATTCCTTCAAACAGGTGGTTAGAAACAGTCTTGCTACCTTTTCCCATTAAGAAATTGGAATGCTTATATTTGTGAGTCTATGCTTCAACTAGTGCCACTTTTAGAGTAATCACACTTTCAATATCTATGCAAACAGGGATGCTCGATTTTAGTGGAACTGCACAAAAAGTCCAACTGGTTCAACATTAGGAGCATGTTTTTTTCCAAACCTTTATATCCAATTGGTGGCACTATGAGCTATTAATTACGAAGGTACATGGTTTGCTACTATCTTGCTACTCTTTTTGTACTGTCATTAGATAGTAATGCTAGTGGTTTGCATGTGAATTTATTGGCAGGGTGGACCTACATTGGAGGTGCAGGACAGGATTCAATGATTGGATGCTCAATTTCAGTTGTATCGATTTCACCTCTTCCATCACTGCGAACATGGATATCCTTGGTCTGATGAAGAATAGGGGCTATATTTCTGCTCTGAACCAGCAAATCAATTCAGTATGAAATTGTCCACGGCAAAACATAACTGTATCAGATTGTCCAATGCAGAACATGACAGATGCTAAGCGGAAGAGACATGTTTAAACCGAAAATACAAGGTGTGGTATATGTTTACTAGCTGCTTGATATTTGTGCAGACAGAGATGTCCGCCCATTGCTATTTGGCAAACAAACAAAGTGTCTGCAATTTTGGTTGAACTGCACAAGAGAATAGTATAGTCACTGCATGCAATGCCATTTGAAAATAGGCACAGAAAGATTGGATAGTCACTTCATGGACTGCAGAAAAGTAGTAATGTACTATTTATTAGCCAACACTAGGTGCTTCATTGCTTTGGTCTGATTATACAATGGCATCATTTTGCCTAAGTTAAAGTTTGTATTCCGAAAATAGTCTCGCGGTGTGATCGAGAGAAGACCAAATCATATTGCAATGGATGTTCCTCCATCATGTGTGGTTCATTCTCATGGTTCCAGCTGTTGGTGAAACCACTTAAGTTTGCAAGAGGAATTGTAGACTTCACAAACAAATTTGTCTTTCAGTCTGTACTGAATGTTGGCCAAGAGAAGCATCCATGTTAGTAGGAAGAACAGATGTTTTTTCTAGATCTTTGCTTTTGGAGCTACATATTTGTATATGATCTGTGAATCATTGAGATGCATTAACATGTTGGTCTTATGTATGGGAATCGTACTAGTTAGTTTTAGTTGCGACGTAAGATCCAAAGTGGCTGATCTTTGCATTTGGAGTTACATATTTGTATATGATCTGTGAATCATTGAGATGCATTAACAGTTACTTATTTCTGTTCGCTCAGTGTTTACAAGTTACTGATCAATCACTAGCTAGCCTACAAATGCGCTCCTGGCAGTTTTATTTGCGACGCAAGATGCGAAGTGGCAGTTTTTTGAATAAAAATGCCTACCTCTGAAGAAATTGACAAGCTAAACTATCGATCCTAAACGGATAAAAATGCCTACCTCTGAAGAAACTGACAAGCTACACTATCGATCCTACACGGATAAATAGCGGATCACGCACGTACTAACTCCTTTCCGGTTTGCAGGGCTCAATTCAAGAAACGACCTACTCGATCCTACATGAATAAATAGCGGATCACGCATGTACTAGTACCTCCTTTCCGGTTTGCAGGGCTTAATTCAAACCTCTCACCAACCAAGGTACTCCCTTCGTCCGGGTTTATTAGTCTCGTGAGCAAAGCAGCAAGACCAAGGCATCGCAATAATTAACGACATGCAGAAGTTTAAGCCTAATTAATTCCGGCGATTTAAGTGGCTGCATGCGTGCCCTCGGCTGCGACTCGTTGCATGCTGCTTCGCGTACTACCTGCGAGCGATTCTGAGTGCCTGCATGCAGCCGGCCGTAATTAAGGAAGCTAACTAATGCGAAAAAGATATGCTTTAATTGTTGCGGGCTTTTTAAATCCGTGGAATCATTATTGACAAGGAGGGAGATGATTCAAGTGCATTCGTTTGACCACCATGCCGGCGTGCGACCCAGATGGGACGTGACGACACAGTCATAATTTCAGTTTCTCTAGTTTTCCACGGCAAGCTGGCGCGCTAAGCCATTATGCATTGAATTCCGATGATCGTCGCGCTTCCTTCCGCCAATAAGTACTTTTTACCGGCCTTCTCCAGTGCCACCATGACCCAACTTGCCATATCCCCATAAGCCCCCACCGGCCCGATGTCGCTCGCCACATCCGCCATGCCCCCTCCCGTCCGCAGTAGGCAACGCCGGAGGCGGTCACCGCCGGAACTAGTGTTCGGGTTTTCACCGGAAGGCAGACGAAGGGAGGAGGCATTCTATCTGTCCTTAGATGGCAATGCGGAGATCGAGGAGTTGTTGGAGCGCGATCGCATGGCGGAGGAGCAGGAGTTGTGGGAGCACGACCGCTTGGCGGAGGAGTAGCGTATCGCCGATTTGCGCCGCCAGCGGGACATGGAGCAGCAGCGCACCGACGCTCTGAGTCGCGAGCAGAGCGCCCGCAACTAGGCCGACTACGTGGAGGCTGGCGCCTGGCAAATAGCCCTGGAGGCTGTCAGGCACGCACGCGTTCGCGACACCGATTTTTACTACCAGCTCGTCAAGTGGGTTTCCCGCTTGGAAGCCGAAGCTTCGGTGGACCACGCTGGCATGGAAAGGGCCAACGCGCCCCATCGCACCTCTTGCAAGTCCGAGGTGAGGCGCACGATGCCTGTGCCGACATTTAGCGTGTACCACAGATGGCGGCCGACATCGTCTAGTTAGCAAAGAGTAAGTTAGTACTTGTACGCTACTAGAGTATTAGTGGGAGTAAATAGTTAACTTGGCTATGATGGTTGTCAATGTGGAAGTTCAATACTTTATATGTGGATCAGACCTGTTACTTTGCTCTGAATGTTGAACTTTCCATTTGAACGTATGGAATGGGCTGTTATTTTTTTAAATGGGTTGTATTTGCCCTCCACGGGTTTAGAGGCTGACTTGTGGGCCTAGCAAGTTGACACGTACACAATTAGGAGATGATTGTATGTGGAGAGGATGATAGCAGGGACCCGCCAAGGTCATGGCAGTACGCAAGCAAGTGCCTCCTTATTTCAAGCCAATAAAAAATGGCTCCTCCTAGTGGATTTCTGACATCTGGGTCCCATGTCATTGTCAACGTAGTCAATAAATGAGAGAATTGCACAACGAGCGGCTGACACGAGGGACCGAGCAGCTCGCCCAGTTATTTTTGTTTTGGGTTAATTTGATAAATGCCACTCCAAATCTGGTGTATCCGAGAAATGCCACTGCAATTTCCAAACTTTGAAAAATGCCATTTCATGCCATTTCTAGTGGCATTTTTCGAAGTCTAGAGTGGCGTTTTTCAAAGTTTGCAAACTGCAGTGGCGTTTTTCAAAGTTTGCAAAAATTGCAGTGGCATTTTTCAAAGTTTGGAAATTGTAGTGGCATTTTAATGAATCGCCATAATTGGAGTGGCATTTATCTAATTTGTTTTTGAGACAGAAGCAGGGTGTCAACTGGGCTGTGCGGGACACTATGGCCTGTCTAGACAACCTTTTCTTTTATGTTTACCACAGACCAGCCCAGTAGTTTTTTTCTTTCTGAAAATGGCTAGCCCCATTTTTTTGTGATTTGTCAAGTAAGTCACTTTATCAGGCCTGTTGGGCTGCAAATCTTTCAAGACGAGGAGAGCTTCATTCGGCTGGCCGAGAAAATGGCCTATCACTAATGAGAAATGGGTTGTACATTTTTAAAACACATCAAACCCACAATTAGTTTCAAATATCTTTTTTAAATTTTGAGATCTTAAATTGCATTGATTTTTATGCGTTGACAATTTATTGGATTTTATATTGATATACATTTATTTTTTAAATCAGTCTGAATGTGACTCGAAATTTTAGGATTAAAAACAGTTTAGACCGCACCGACATATGCAAAATTTCATATAAATTTTTAACCGTGGCCACAATATGGGCTGTAATGCTAACAAAAAGAATATGGGCTCCAAAAAAACCCGTAAGAATTAGCAAATGGGCTGTAAATTATTTGAAATAATGGCAGATGGGCTGTATGCTGTTTTCCACAGATTTGAGGCTTTCCACAGATGGCCTGTATACTATTGGATGTCCATCCAACGACTGTCGAGCTTCTTCAATCTCTGCTCTTCCTGCTCCAGCCGCTCAAACAAGCGCCAGCGAGACTACCTGCTCCCTCCTCCCCGCGGCTGGCTGTGCTGCCGCGCAGGCCTCACCGCCCCACCGTACTCCCATCGCTGGCCTAGCCATCCATCTACTCACCCACACCTACTGTTATTCTCCGGCGACGGCAGACGAACCAGTAAACCCTCATACAGTCGTACCCCCCTCCGCGTGGGAAACAAAAACAACTGCCAAGTCTTCCCTGCCTCCGTGTGGTTCCCTTCCTAGGCCTCGCCGTCGTCCACCGCCCTGGTGCTATCGGCGTGGCGTGGTAAACGTGGTCAACGACCGACATGCATCTGAAGTGGACTGTACGTGGAGAGGCTAATAGCTGGGTCCATGGCCGCACGCAAGGAAATGCCTCCTTATTGCGCGCAAAATAATGATTCCTCCACCTAACATCTGGGATCCACCGAAAGGGCCTCTGTATTTCGCGAAAAAAGTCACCGCCACTGACAGCTCGGACCCACCAGCTATATCTTCGCACGCAAGGAAGTGCCTCCTTATTACGCACAAAAAAATGAATACTCCCCCTGCTAGCTGGGACCCAGTATAGTGGGCCTACTAAGTTGACGGGGACGAAGGGCTTTGTCAACTTAGTCAATATGCACGATTCTAGCTCGACTAACCGTACGATGTCCATGCAACGGCCATAGTGCTTCTTCAACCTCTGGTCTTCTTGCTCCAGCTGCCCAAAGCAGCGCCGGTCGTGCCGCCTGCTCCTGCCTCCCGTGGCCGGCTGTGCTGCCGCGGAGGCCTCACCGCCCCCATACTACTCCCATTGCTGGTCAGGCCATCCCTCCACTCCACTCACCCACACCCCCTGTTATTCTGCGGCGACGGCAGCGCAGTCGAACCAGTGAACCCTCGTACTCCTCTCCGCGTGGGCATCCACTGCCGCGTCTTCCCCGACTCCGCGTCGTCCCCTTCCTAGGCCTCACCGTCGTCCACCGCCGTGGTGCTCTCAGCACGGCGTGGTCAATGTGGTCAACGACTGAATTCCATCGAAAGAATATTGTACGTGGAGAGGCTGACAGTTGGGTCCACGGTAGCCACAAGGAAGTGCCTCCTTATTACACGGAAAATAATTATTCCTCCACCTGATAGCTGTAACGCCCACGATGCAGCTATATCTCCCACGTGTCGAAGCACGACTTAGAGGCATAACCGCATTGTAAGCAATGTCGCAAGAGGGGTAATCATTACACATCCCATGTACTGAATAAGGAAAGAGGTACATAGTTGGCTTACAATCGCCACTTCACACAATACATGAATAAAGCATTACAGCATCCAGATACAAACAAGGTCCGCCTATGGAACCAAAATAAAAGAAGACTACCCCTAATGCTACAGATCCCCGATCGCCCCAACTGGGCTCCACTACTGATCAACTAGAAACGGAAACAACATAACAAACACGATCTTCATCGAGCTCCTCCTTGAGCTCGGATGCGTCACCTGCACGGTATCATCGGCACCTGCAAACTGGTTTTTGAAGTAATCTGTGAGTCACGGGGACTTAGCAATCTCACAGCCTCGCGATCAAGACTATTTAAGCTTATGGGTAGAAAAAGGTATGTGAGGTGGAGCTGCAGCAAGCACTAGCATATATGGTGGCTAACATACGCAAATGAGAGCGAGGAGAGAAGGCAAAGCACGGTCGTGAACTAGAAGTGATCCTGAAGCTACTTACGTTCAAGCATAACTCCAACACCGTGTTCACTTCCTGGACTCCGCCGAGAAGAGACTATCACGGCTACACACGCGGTTGATGCATTTTAATTAAGATAAGTTTCAGGTTTTCTACAACCGGACATTAACAAATTCCCATCTGCCCATAACCACGGGCACGGCTTCCGAAAGTTCATAACACTGCAGGGTGTCCCAACTTAGCCCATCACAAGCTCTCACGGTCAACTAAGGATATTCCTTCTCCCAGGACGACCCGATCAGACTCGAAATCCCGGTTACAAGACATCTTGACAATGGTAAAACAAGACCAGCAAAGCCACCCGAATGTGCCGACAAATCCCGATAGGAGCTGCACATATCTCGTTCTCAGGGCACACCGGATTGTCCAAACTTCCGGTAGGCCAACCCAGAGTTGCCCCTGGTGGCCACCGGCGGCTGACAAGTTGGACCAACACTCAGAGGAGCACTGGCCCGGGGGTTTAAATAAAGATGACCCTTGAGTCTGCAGAACCCAAGGGAAAGAAAAAGGCTAGGTGGCAAATGGTAAAACCAATGTTGGGCCTTGCTGGAGGAGTTTTATTCAAGGCGAACTGTCAAGGGATTCCCATTATAACCCAACCGTGTAAGGAACGCAAAATCAAGGAACATAACACCGGTATGATGGAAACTAGGGCGGCAAGAGTGGAACGAAACACCAGGCATAAGGCCGAGCCTTCCACCCTTTACCAAGTATATAGATGCGTTAATTAAAGTAAGAGATATTGTGATATCCCAACAAATATTATGTTCCAACAAGGAACAAACTCCAATCTTCGCCTGCAACTAGCAATGCTATAAGAGGGGCTGAGCAAAGCGGTAACATAGCCAAACAACGGTTTGCTAGGACAAGGTGGGTTAGAGGCTTGTCTTAGCAATATGGGAGGCATGATATAGCAAGTGGTAGGTATCGCAGCACAGGCATAGCAATAGAGCGAGCAACTAGCAAGCAAAGATAGAAGTGATTTCGAGGGTATGGTCATCTTGCTTGAGATCCCGCAAGGAAGAAGAACGAGTCCATGAAGAAGACAAACGGACATAGCCAACGGATCCTCACAAACGCAATGTTACCGGATTACCGAGAAGAAGTACACCGGAAAGAAAGCAAACAACATAGTAAACAACCATCACATAAAACATGGCATGATGCACAACCAAGTATGATGCATGTCCGGTTTAAATATGCATGGCATGGCAAAGTGCACAAACAACACTACAAATTAAGTGGAGCTCAATATGCAACGAGTTGCATATTGACGAAACACCCCATCAATTATTTAGTTCTCTCCCGGTTAGGTACTCAACAATATTAAATGTTGGTTAACATGGCAAGAGGTGAGGCATAACAAAACTACACCATCTAAACAATTTAAATGGGGCCGGATATAACAAACAACAAACCCGGTAAATCCCCATATGCATTAGTAATTTAATGCAAACAACAATTTTTAAACATTCTTGGTGTTGTTAACATGATGCGGATGACATGCGCAAGTTTTATGCAATTTTAATTAAAAGTTGACAAGAGCATTAAGAAGCATTTGTCACCATGGTGGAAAGAAAGGGGTGCCACGGCAACGATAACGGTTCCGGTAGCTCATGGAAATACCGGTGCAAAAGAAAAAAGTGACGGGAGCATGCAAAAGATGGTGGGGTGATCCCGGATTCCGGGTGTCCCATGAGTCGATGGCAAGGAAGCGAGAGACACTAAGGGCACGGCGCAGACAAAGGGGACATGTCATACAACACAAGCAAATCATTCTCGGATGATCATCTCGGGGTTATACCTTCGAAGCGTGCATTTTCGAAGCGGATCGGTTCGTAGCGGAAGTAGGGGTACATGACGACGGTGGAGGTACTCGTGATCTTGGCGGCGGTAGTTGTTCACGTTCTTAGTTGCACAATTTTCCGTAGATGTTCGGGATCACGACGAGGGACTTGATGTCCATGGAGGCTTCGAGGGTCGACGGTAGTTGTTCCCATATCATCGTGGAAGTAGTCGTACTCAGCGATAGTGGTACTTGGCATTTCGTTCGGTACTCGTTTGAGCATCCAAGGTCTTCGGCGCTACGGTAGTCGAACTTGACGTTTCCAAGGGGCTCCGGATGTCGTGGTACTTGGCGAATTCGCGTGGTCGTACAAGTTCAAGAAGAAATTAGTGTGACGTCGTGGCACTTGACGCATCCAAAGGGTACTTGACGGGTTCGGTCTTGGCGTGCGAACGAGGATCACAGATGCATGGGGTGTAAGTTGTGCCACCGTCGTATTTGGCAGCGAGCGGGAGGCCTCGGGGCTGCGTCTTAGCATTTCAATGACAGTAGACCTCAAGGTTGCACAACCAAGTCAAGCAGCAGCAAGAATCAGCACCAGGTAGAGCCCTGGCTGCATGGAGCATGCCAGAAGATGAGCTCAGGGCGGCTGCGCGCGATGGCAGCAACGTGGATGCAGGGCGCGGCAGTGACCGTGAACTTGGCGACGGGGACGTGAGGTGGAGGAGGACCTGCAGGGGAGCGGCCAAAGATGCGGGGACTTGGCGCAGCGGCGGCTTGCCGAGGCGGATGAAGGAGGAGGTAGACGGACGGTCACGGCGGTGCTAGTTGCCGGCCTCAGGCCGCGTGACCCGTGGGCAGGCAGTGAGGGCGAGGAAGCAGCCCCATGCACGGGGAAGGGAAGCAAGGCACCGGGTTGCGCGCGAAGTGGTCTTCCTGGTGGAACTCGGCGGCGGTGGAGGCATGGGAGGAGCGGGCGGCGGCTGGGAGAACATCTCCGACAGGAGGAACTGGGGGATCGGGCGCGGGGATCCTCCTTTGGTGCGTTGCGAGGAGAGCGAGAGGAGGGAGAGATGGGAGATGGGGATCGGGCTGCGGGTATCTCGCGGTGGAGGCGGCGAGGGGATCGGGCGTCGAGGGGAGCTCCTCTCCCTGTCCCGATGCGCGCGTGGGGATAGTGGCGGCGGGAAGAGGAACGAGGAGGAGGGGTCGAGGGAGCGATGGGATCGGGGGTTGCTGCACGAGGGAGATGGGTCTCGGCTCCTGGCGGCACTCGGGAGCGAGAGGAGAGGTCAAAAGAGAGGGTCGGGCCTAGGTTAGGATTAGGTGGGCCAAAAGGCCGGTCAAGTGGTAAGGGCGCCGGCTGGGCTTGCTGGATTGGGCTCTCCCTCTCCTCTCTTTCTTCTTTAACCGAAAAGAAATAGAGAGAAAGGAAAAGAAGGGGGATTAGGGAAAAGAGTTTGAGCAGGAGGACAATTTTCCTGGACTCATAAAAATAAGCATGACCACAGAAAAAATAGAAGTGGCAAGATTGCAGGAATTAAATTCAAATTCATTTGTATATAATTCAAATGGTTTTGAATTGGGACTAGGTTTGGTGTGGCCAAAAATGTTCGGGTTTTTGGTGGAGCTTAGAAAAAGAACAAAAGAATTATCGACAAAGTTTGAGAGCGGGAAATCGGAAGAAGGAAAGGTCAAAGATTTAACATGCAAGTGGGTTGCGGATAATTCCAAATTAATGGAGTACTTTATAATAGCTCCCTAAATATTGGGAAGGTATGTTTTAAAGAAAAACCACCATGTGAGTTCCCTCGATTTAAATAGATCAACGATCTATGCAATTTATTTAGTTGAGTTTTAAAACGGGTTGCATGATGACATGATGCAATGCACATGATGCAAAGATGAATGAAACAGACGAAACAAATCACACAAGGAAACCCGGAAACCCTGGAAGCCATCTGAAGCTCCGGTCTTGGGGCGTTACAACAGCAGGGACCCACCGGACGCCTACCAGTATTTCACGAAAAAAATGTTTGCCCCTGACTGCTGGGACCCACCCGACGGCCCATCGTATTTCGTGAAAAAAATGTCCCCCCTGCTGTCAACTCGGACCCACCGGAAGTGCCTCCTTATACACAAAAAATGAATACCCCCTGCTAGCTAGGACCCACCTTGGTGGGAGGCTGACTTGTGGGCCTACTAAGTTGACGGGGACGGAGGGTTTTATCAACTTAGTCAATATAAACGATTCTAGCTCTAGTGACCGTACGATGTCCATCCAACGGCTGTAGTGCTTCTTCAACCTCTGGTCTTCTTGCTCCAGCCGCCCAAAGCAGCCAGTCATGCCACATGCTCCTGCCTCCCGTGGCCGGATGTGCTGCCGCAGAGACCTCACCGCCCCTACTATTCCCACCGCTGGCCAGGCCCTGCGGCGACGGCAGCCTCACACCGCAGCCGAACCAGTGAACCCTCGTACTCCTCTCCGCGCGGGCTTCCACTACTGTGTCTTCCCTGGCTCCGCGTCGTCCCCTTCCTAGGCCTCGCCGCCGTCCACCGCCCTGGTGCTCTCGGCGCGGCGTGGTCAACGTGGTCAAGGAACGACTTCCATCGGACGTGGACTGTACGTGGAGAGGCTGACAGCTGGGTCCATGGCCACAGCAAGGAAGTGCCTCCTTATTACGTGGAAAATAATGATTCCTCCACCTGACAGCTGGGACCCACCGGACGGGCCACTGTATTTCGCGAAAAAATGTTTCCCGCTGACTGCTGGGACCCACTAGCTACATCTTCGCACGCAAGGAAGGGCGTCCGGGCAAAAAAATGATTTGCCCCCTGACTGCTGGGACCCACCAGCTACATCTTCGCACGCAAGGAAGTGCGTTCGGGCAAAAAAAAATGATTCGCCCCCCTGACTGCTGGGACCCACCAGCTACATCTTCGCACGCAAGGAAGTGCCTGACAGTCGAGACCCACCTGGTCGAAGCGTACGTAGCATTGTCATTCTGGTCGCGAACGTGTACGTACATATATACTGGTGAATGTAGAGGCACGCACGTGTCATAGTAGAGGCGCGTACGTGTCGTAGTAGAGGCGCGCACATAGCATGTACACGTACGTACAGCGACCAGGGTGCAAGAAAGAAAATACGGCCATGTATGTGTACATACGGGCGGGGTCTCGAACGCCTACTCGCGCATACGTACGGCCAGGGCTCGTGTACATGGCTGGGTCAGAACGGAGAAACAGCGTCGTCGTCGTGTTCATGGGGAGGCAACGGAATGCATCGTGTTCATGGGGAGGCAACTGAATGTGTCGTGTTCATCGGGAGGCAATGGAACGCATGGGAGCCAACCGGCTGGGTCAGAACGGAATGCGTGGTCATGTTCATCGGGAGGGCTTGGATGGAACAGGTGATGGAAACGAGGCCTGGCGTACCGCACAACAGAGGAAACGGACCTCCTACATTCGGAACGGGGTCCTGTTGATCGGGAGGGGTCTGGCGTACCGCAAAACATACGAAACAGACCTCCTACGGTCGAAACGGGGGTCCTGTTCATTGTGAGGGGTGTGGCGTACCGCAAAACGGAGGAAACGGACCCCCTACGGTCGAAACAGGGGTCCTGTTGATCGGGAGGGGTGTGGCGTACCGCAAAATGGACGAAAGGGACCTCCTACGGTCGAAATGGGGCTCCTGTTCATCGGGAGGGGTGTGGCGTACCGCAAAACGGGACTCCACGGGATACTGTTCATCTCCACCATCGACCTCCTCCAGCCTCCACGGGCTACCGTCGACCTCCTCCAGCCTCCACGGGCTCCTGTTCATCCAGCTTCCACCGCACGCTACTCCACCGGCTACTGTTCAACCACCCCTCCACGGGCACCCCTCCATTGTCTACTGTTCATCCAGCCCTCCACACCATGGGGTCCTGTTCAACAACCCCTCCACGGGCACCCCTCCACCGTCTACTGTTCATCTAGCCCTCCACCACACCACGGGGGCCTGTTAATCCAGAGGCAACGCCACCGCTCACTGTTCATCCAACCCCCCCGCAACGCTCACTGTTCATCCAATCGATCGGCTCCAGTTAGCAGCAGTACCGAAGGAATCGCTCGATCGGGTTCAGTTAACAGCCATCGATCGACCGCTCGGGTTTAATAACGCGTAGCCTGCAGTGCAATCGCTTGGGTTCAGTTAGAGCCCAACGCCTCGCTCGGGTTTAGTTAGAGCCAACGTCTCGCACACACGCGCGTACGTGTACGAGAGAAACGCGCATCGCTCAGCCCCCAACCTCCCACCGTAACCGGGAACTCCCCGAAATTTTCCACCCCCTCGCTTCTACCACGGTTTTTTCTGTCATGGATGGCCCAAAGAATGTCATGCAGCTGCGTCTCCGGACCGCCCAGGACGAAAAGCCCATTTTCTGTCATGATTTTTTGTCATAGAAGTAGGAGCCCACCACATCTATGATGATACCGGGTTTTGTCACAATTATCGTCATAGAAGTGTCATATGTATGACAGAAAAAAAATCGTTCAACCCAAAATGTCACGGATGTGTCTTTTTTTGTAGTGCTAGTAGGACCGGCTCATTCATACTGATTAAACCACCCTTGAGGACTACACATGCAAACTGAAATACTATCAGCGTCCGGTTTAGTTGTAAACTAGACTTGGAGGGAGTCTAAGAAAAAGGCTTATAAGTCTTAAGTCTACAGATCATTCAATCTTATCATAATTAGAAGACTTGGAGGCTGACAGGGTATATAACTTATATAAGCCGGAGAACGTACCTCATATTTTTGGTGCATCTGTTTGACCATCTCAATTTTTGAATCACGGCTGGAGTGCACTTGACTGAGATAACTAGATAACACTTCACTAATACTCAGATGAGCATAGTGGGAGACGTCAAACCTCACTTTCTGCCTTTCCATAACTTCCTCTTTGGCAGAGTGTATCGCCAATACAGTTGGATTCCTTGGTTCAATGAATCTGGTGCCAGTGATTAAAACATCATCGCCGTGAGTCTCTGGCGGGTTAGCTGAGCATGATGGCTCAATAGTTGATGGATCAAGAATGGTTTCGTCAACAGACGGCTCAGGTAAATCCGGTCGAGCGTTGACAGCAGGATCTTCCGGTGCTTCACAGTGTTCCGGTACAAGGGTTGGCTGCTCCGGTTCAACAGTTTTCGGATCCTCGGCCGGCTTTGTCACCTTTGCTTTTTTGGGCTTTTCTTGACCGCTAAAAAGAATTTGGACAAGTCAGTATAATGATGCCGATATAAAGGTACAGAAGAAGGATAATTATCTTTACCCGGGGGCGGTCTTGAAAGCCGGCAATTGAGTTTGTGATGAGTCGCCAGAAGAAGAACGGGAAATCTCCTGCAAGGATGGAGTCAAAATTGAGTGATTAACAAAAGTAACTTGTTGGAAAATACAAGGGTTAAAGGTTAAAAAGAACCTCATTCTAGCATTTCCGAGGAGTGTTTAGTAAGCCGGAGGATAAATCGTCTTCTCCACCGGTCCAGGTCTGGCGGCGGCTCTCATGTTGCTGTCCTTTCAAAAGAAAATGAGGATCCAAATAAGCGAAGGGGTGTGAAAACCTTACTTTCCGGGTTACTCGCCGAAGTTTCTGCCTTGGTAAAGGTTCTGAGTTGGAGGAAATAATAGTTACCTCTTCTTCAACTGCCTGGCTGGCCCCCGTGTCATCCTGGCAATAGTCAGTGTCAATAAGGTTGTTAAAAAATAGTCAAGAGGGTCAAGGGCTACCTCCGACTCAGAGGTATCATCTAGCTTAAGTAATTCAGAGGTAGTGGTTTTCTTCTTAGACTTCCTGACAATCTTTTTGGTGGCTCTCGCAGCAGCCTTAGCCTTTTTGGCAGCTTCATGGTCATATTTGGCCTTCCAGAAGTCAGATTTAGCTTGTGGAAGGATAACATGTTGAAGTTCATGCAATAATTAACTGCTGAGGGAAAAGAAGTCAAAATATTTACCTCTGGCATCGGGTTAAGCTTGCAGAAAGGGTTCAAACCCACTAGGCTGCGGTCTTCATATTTGCTATTGACAAGTGTGGTTGCCATCTCAACGATGGACTCTTCAGTCAGATGCAGATTGCTATGACATAAGGGATCATCAGTTACTCCAGTATAGTTACACATCAAGCTGGATCGGCGGCTTAAAGGGATGATCCGCCATGCAACCCAACACCGGATTAAGTCAACTCTAGTTAAGCCGTTTCCCAGCAAGGCTTGAGCTGTTCTGATTGTGTGGACAAGTTTCGTGCGTTTGGCGGCAGTAAGTTTATCAGGGAGTTGGTACTTTGAATCAAGGCGCTTAGGTCAATAACCCGACAATGGATTCTCATCAGACGGAGAGATATCTTTGCAATAGAACCATGTTTGGTTCCAGTCTTTAGGATGGCTTGGCAGGACTACTAGAGGGAAGATAGCATCTCGTCTGCGTTGAATTGAAATTCTGCCAAGTTCCAAGATGGGGCCATTGGTATACTCGTTCTGGCGGTTCAGGTAGAAGTATTCCCTGAAGAGCTCGACGCTGGGTTCTTCTTGAAGATATACTTCACAAAAAACTTGGAAGTTACAGATATTTGATATTGAATTGGGTCCAATATCTTGCGGATGAAGTTTGAAGAAGTGCAGGACATCCCTAAAGAATTTTGAGCCAGACGACAAGAAGCCCCGGTTCATATGATCGGTAAAGACAATAACTTCACCATCTTTTGGCTGAGGTTTGTCTTCAGCCGGGTCAGGAGCACGATAATACATGACACTTTTCTCTGGTAAGTATCCAACTGTGACAAAATCCTTCAAGGTGCTCTCGGTGACGATGGAAGGAACCCAGTTACAAGTTGTCATCGTCTTTGGCGGCATGATGAAAAGGAAGCCTAGAAGGAAATAATTTGCCGGCTCAAGTCAGTTGGTGGGATTGTAAGTTAACAATTACAGTACAATGGCGGCTTAAGCGAGGGCTAATGGTATATGAAGTAAAGATAAGCTGGCAGGGTAAGCCGCCATGACTAAGATATTCAAGAGTTGCTGAAAACAAAATTTTCCAAGTATTGGGACAAACAGATTCCACGGATTGAGGTTACAAATTTGGATCTACCATTGTTCAAGAAAAAGGAAATAAATTCGTGACAGTGGAAAAGCAGAGGTGCCATAGAGGAGATCTATCGCGGTGGGGATATATATTCTAGTATTAAAACAAGCACTAAAACTACTACCACGCAAAGTTTTCTATGGTTTTTGGATCTACCCTATGGATCTAAATAAAGAGAACGAACGACAGTGACGAACACGGAAGAACACCGATGAACACCGACAAACCCTAATGACGGATCCATGACGAGGGACGAAAGACTTACTAATGCTGTTCGGACAATGAAGTGGCGCTATAGTTTTTCTTTTCTACTCAGGGCGATGCAGCAGCCGGAGTTGAGGTCGAGGACGGAGGTCGACGGCGGCGAGGTTCGTGTGGTACGACACATTGCAAGGAGGAAGAAAGGAGAAGGAGAAGAGTGGAAGATGACTTCATGATCCTATTTATAAGCAAACAGGAAAATAGGCAGGCACGAAAGACGAGGAGGCCAAATGATGGTTATCCAGCTAATTGGATGCATTGATTTTCAGAAGGACATTAAGATAGATGATGTCGTGCCGGGTTTTCCGAAATTCTTGGATATGACATCATAGCGGGTTATAAGGTTTGCACACCAGAAGTAGAAGAATTTCTCTACGTGTTGAAGATTGACATGAACAAGTTTAATTCAACCTGGGGCCTAATGTTGGGGATATAACTATTAGGTACGACCCGCCCAGGAGGGGCCGGGTCATCCCTATAACGATTCATCACAATGAAGCCCCTCTATGTGCTTCACTTATACCTTTTGAGCTAGACAATTTTGCTCTAGTGCTTCGCTTATATCTTTTAGAGCACGGTGGTGGTTTTATTTTATAGAAATTATTGATCTCTCATGAATCACTTATATTATTTTGGGAGTCCCTTAGAACAGCATGGTAGTTTGCTTTGGTTAAGAGTTTAGTCCTAATATGATAGACATCCAAGATCGGTATAATAAAAACTTTCATAAAAAGTGCATTGAAGTACTAGGAGAAGTTTGATACTTGATAATTGTTTTGAGATATAAAGGTGGTAATATTAGAGTGTGCTAGTTGAGTAGTTGTGAATTTGAGAAATACTTGCGTTGAAGTTTGCAAGTCCTGTAGCATGCACATATGGTGACCATTGTGTAACAAATTTGAAA
Source organism: Triticum dicoccoides (assembly GCF_002162155.2). Taxonomy (NCBI): domain Eukaryota; kingdom Viridiplantae; phylum Streptophyta; class Magnoliopsida; order Poales; family Poaceae; genus Triticum; species Triticum dicoccoides. Next base: position 193,798,270 of record NC_041382.1, read on the forward strand.
CATGGGGTGTTATTTGATTGTCTTCCTTATGAGTGGCGGTCGGGGACGAGCGATGGTCTTTTCCTACCAATCTATCCCCCCTAGGAGCATGCGCGTAATGCTTGGTTTTTTATGACTTGTAGATTTTTTCAATAAGTATGTGAGTTCTTTATGACTAATGTTGAGTCCATGGATTATACGCACTCTCACCCTTCCTTTATTGCTAGCCTCTTCGGTACCGTGCATTGCCCTTTCTCACCTTGAGAGTTGGTGCAAACTTCGCCGGTGCATCCAAACCCCGTGATATGATACGCTCTGTCACACATAAACCTCCTTATATCTTCCTCAAAACAGCCACCATACCTACCTATTATGGCATTTCCATAGCCATTCCGAGATATATTGCCATGAAACTTTCCACTGTTCCATTTATCATGACACACATCATCATTGTCATATTGCCTTGCATGATCATGTAGTTGACATCGTATTTGTGGCAGAGCCACCGTTCATAATTTTTCATACATGTCACTCTTGATTCATTTCCCTTCCCGGTACACCGCCGGAGGCATTCATATAGAGTCATAATTTGTTCTAGTATTGAGTTGTAATCATTGAGTTGTAAATAAAATAGAAGTGTGATGATCATCATTAATAGAGCATTGTCCCAGATAAAAAAAGAGAAAGGCCAAATAAAAAAAGAAGGCCCCAAAAAAGGGGCAATGCTACTATCCCTTTTTCCACACTTGTGCTTCAAAGTAGCACCATGATCTTTATGATAGAGAGTCTCTTGTTTTGTCACTTTCATATACTAGTGGGAATTTTTCATTAAAGAACTTGGCTTGTATATTCCAACAATGGGCTACCTCAAGTGCCCTAGGTCTTCGTGAGCAAGCAAGTTGGATGCACACCCACTTAGTTTCTTTTGTTGAGATTTCATACATTTATAGCTCTAGTGCATCCGTTGCATGGAAATCCCTACTCCTTGCATTGACATCAATTGATGGGCATCTCCCTAGCCCATTGATTAGCCGCGTCGATGTGAGATTTTCTCCTTTTTTGTCTTCTCATCATATTCTATTCCACCCATAGTGTTATATCAATGGCTCGCGCTCATGTATTGCATGAAAGTTGAAAAAAGTTTGAGATTACTAAAGTGTGAAACAGTTTCTTGGCTTGTCATCGGGGTTGTGCATGATGAGTGCATTCTTGTGTGACGAAAATGGAGCATGACCAAACTATATGATTTTGTAGGGATGAACATTCTTTTGCCATGTTATTTTGAGAAGACATAATTGCTTAGTTAGTATGCTTGAAGTATTATTATTTTTATGTCAATATTAAACTTTTGTCTTGAATCTTTCGGATCTGAATATTCATGCGACAATAAAGAGAATTACATTGAGAATTTTGTTAGGTAGCATTCCACATCAAAAATTCTGTTTTTTACCATTTACCTACTCGAGGACGAACAAGAATTAAGCTTGGGGATGCTTGATACGTCTCCAACGTATCTATAATTTTTTATTGTTCCATGCTATTATATTATCTGTTTTGGATGTTAATGGGCTTTATTTTACACTTTTATATTATTTTTGGGACTAACCTATTAACCCAAGGGCCAGTGCAAATTGCTGTTTTTTTGCCTATTTCAGTGTTTCGCAGAAAAGGAATATCAAACGGAATGAAACCTTCGGCAACGTGATTTTTGGAATAAACGTGATCCAGAGGACTTGGAGTGGACGTCAAGAAATAAACAAGGAGTCCACGAGGCAGGGGGGCACGCCTACCCCCCCCCCCCCAGGCGTGCCCTCCACCCTCGTGGGCCCCTCCTGGCTCAACCGACCTACTTCTTCCTCCTATATATACTCATATACCCTGAAAACATCGAGGAGCACCGTGAAACCCTATTTCCACCACCGCAACCTTCAGTACCCAAGAGATCCCATCTTGGGGCCTTTTGCGGAGCTCCACTGGAGGGGGCATCGATCACGGAGGGCCTCTACATGAATTCCATGGCCCCTCCGATGATGTGTGAGTAGTTTACTTCAGACCTTCGGGTCCATAGTTATTATCTAGGTGGCTTGTTCTCTCTCTTTGGATCTCAATACAAAGTTCTCCTCGGTCTTCTTGAAGATCTATTCGATGTAACTCTTTTTGCGGTGTGTTTGTCGAGATCCGATGAATTCTAGGTTTATGATCAAGTCTATCTATGAACTATATTTGATTCTTCTCTAAAATCTTTTATGCATGATTGGTTAACTTTTCAAGTCTCTTTGAATTATCGGTTTGGTTTGGCCTACTAGATTGATCTTTCTTGCAATGGGAGAAGTGCTTAGCTTTGGGTTCAATCTTGTGGTGCTTGATCCCAGTGACAGAAAGGGAAACGACACGTATTGTATTGTTGCCATCGAGGATAAAAAGATGGGGTTTATATCATATTGCTTGAGTTTATCCCTCTACATCATGTCATCTTACCTAATGCGTTACTCTGTTCTTATGAACTTAATACTCTAGAGGCATGCTGGATAGCGGTCGATGTGTGGAGTAATAGTAGTAGATGCAGGCAAGAGTCGGTCTACTTGTCACGGACGTGATGCATATATAGATGATCATGCCTAGATATTCTCATAATTATTCGCTTTTCTATCAATTGCTCGACAGTAATTTGTTCACCCACCGTAATACTTATGCTATCTTGAGAGACGCCACTAGTGAAACCTATGGCCCCCGGGTCTATTCTCCATCATATTAATCTTCCATCAACAAGCTCTTTCTATTACCTTTTATTTTGAATCTTTACTTTTACTCTTTATCATAAAAATACCAAAAATATTATCTTATCATCTCTATTTGATCTCACTCTCTTAAGTGACCGTGAAGGGATTGACAACCCCTTTATCGTGTTGGTTGCGAGGTTCTTATTTGTTTGTGTAGGTACGAGGGACTTGCATGAGGCCTCCTACTGGATTGATTCCTGGGTTCTCAAAAATGGAGGGAAATACTTACGCTACTTTGCTGCATCACCCTTTCCTTTTCAAGGGAAAACCAATGCAGTGCTCAAGAGGTAGCAGTCTCAAAAATGCTTGTGCCACATTCATGCGCATGATACAGAAGTGCCTGCTCACTCAAATTAGTCGAAATGAGGAAGAATATATGGATGACATTGTGGTTAAGTCACATACAGGTTCTGACCTACTGACTGACCTTGCTGAAACCTTTGCCAATCTGAGAAGATATGATATCAAGCTTAACCTGATGAAATGTACATTCGGAGTTCCAGGTGGAAAGTTACTTGGTTTCCTTGTTTCCAAACGTGGGATCGATGCAAACCCAGAGAAAGTTGGCGCAATACCCCGAATAAAAAGCCCTGTGCGCGTACACGACGTTCAGAAGCTTACTAGTTTGTTTGGCCGCCTTGAGTTGATTCATCTCTCATCTCGGTGAAAAGGCATTGCCTCTTTACAGATTGATGAAGAAATCTGAAAAATTAGAGTGGACTCTTGAAGCTAACGCAGCGTTTGCAGAGCTCAAAACTCTGCTTTCCACCCATCCGGTGCTCGCTGCTCCAATCAGCAAAGAGCCTTTATTGCTTTATATTGCAGCCACTGGACAAGTTGTCAGTACAGTACTCATGGTCGAGCGGGATGAAGAAGGTAAAGCCTGTAAGGTTCAACACCCAGTGTACTGTATCTCTGAAGTCTTAGCTCCATCCAAGCAGAGATATCCGCATTATCAAAAGCTTGTCTATGGAATTTACTTGACCACGAAGAAGGTTGCACATTATTTCTCAGATCACTCTATCATAGTCGTCAGCGATGCTCCATTGTCAGAAATCCTAAACAACAGAGACACAACTGGTCGAGTGGCAAAGTGGGTGATTGAACTCCTTCCATTGGATATCAAATTTGAGGCAAAGAAAGCAATCAAGTCCCAAGCAATAGCAGATTTCCTCGTCGAGTGGATCGAGCAACAGCAACCAACTCAAGTCCACTCGGAACATTGGACTATGTTCTTTGATGGATCCAAGATGTTGAATGGTTCTGGCGCTGGAGTAGTTCTGGTATCCCCGCGAGGTCACAAACTCAGTTACGTCCTTCATATTCACTTTGACTCCTCCAACAATGAAGCTGAATATGAAGCACTTCTGTATGGGTTGCGAATGGCCATTTCACTCGGCGTCTGTCGCCTAATGGTCTATGACAACTCAGATTTGGTGGTCAATCAAGTGATGAAGGAGTGGGACGTCAGAAGCCTAGCTATGACTGGTTACTGCAATGCAGTGAGAAAGTTAGAAAAGAAGTTTGAAGGGCTAGAGCTCCACCACATTCCCCGACTGAAGAATCAGGCAGCGGATGATCTGGCAAAGATAGGTTCCAAGCGAGATCCCATTCCCAGCAATGTGTTCTTGGAGCACCTTCACATACCATCAGTTCAAGAGGATCCCTTCACAGAAGATCCCCGCAACCTAAGAGTTCTACAGATCCGACTGAAGTTGAAATCCCAGTTGTGGTCGACTTAATCATGGAAGTCTTGGTTATCATTCCTGACTGGACAGTGCCGTATATCGCATATATTCTCAGGAAAGAGCTTCCAGAAGACGAAGATGAAGCACGACAGATTATCCATCGATCCAAAGCCTTCACTGTGCTAGGTGGTCGACTATATAGGGAGAGTGTGACTGGAGTTGCCCAGCGATGCATTACCCAGAGGAGGGTCGAATGATACTTAATGATATCCACTTGGGGACCTGTGGTCACCATGCGTCCTCTCGGATAATCGTGGCCAAAGCATACTGAGCAGGTTTTTACTGGCCGCGTACAAATGAAATGGCAAAGGAAATAGTCGACAAGTGTGAGGGGTGCAAGTTCTACTCCAACATGTCTCACAAGCCTGCTTCAGCTTTGAAGACCATTCCACTCGCCTGGCCATTTGTTGTTTGGGGGTTGGATATGGTTGGACCCTTGAGGACTGGCATAAGTGGTTTCACCCACCTGCTTGTTGCAGTCGACAAGTTCACTAAATGGATTGAAGCCAAACCCATCAAGAACCTCGATTCGAGAACCGCCGTCAGCTTCATTAGAGAGTTAACGTTCAGATATGGAGTCCCGCACAACATCATCACAGACAACGGTTCAAACTTTGATTCAGATGAGTTCAGAGCCTTCTACACTTCCCAGGGCAACTACGCTTCAGTCGCTCACCCTCAGTCGAACGGACAAGCAGAAAGAGCAAATGGTTTGATCTTACAAGGGTTGAAGTCCAGATTGATGCGAGACCTCAAGAATGCGGCTGGTGCTTGGGTAGATGAGTTACCATCAGTACTGTGTGGTCTGAGAACAATGCCAAATCGACCGACTGGTGGACTCCCTTCTTCCTGGTTTATGGAGTTGAGGTCATGCTGCCGACTGATTTACTCCATAATGCCCCGCGAGTGGAGCTCTTCTCAGAGGCAGAAGCAGAACAAGCCCGTCAAGATGTTGTTGATCTTTTAGAAGAAGAGAGAGAGATGGCCCTGATCAGGTTGACCATCTATCAGTAAGACCTTCATCGATTCCATGCTAGGAACCTAAGAGGTCGAGCATTTCAGGAGGGGGACCTGGTTCTCTGAGTGGATCAGCAACGTCCACACAAGCTTGCTCCCACCTGGGAAGGCCCCTTCGTCATTACCAAAGTGCTCCACAATGGATCATATCACCTGTACGATGTGGAACACAAGAAAGACGAGCCACGCGCTTGGAATGCGGAGCTTCTCCGCCATCTTAGTACTTAAGCAGTCAGACTTTCGAGATGTAATAAGAAGTACCTTTCAGTTTGTTTATCAAAGCCATGGTTTTACAGTCTCCTAAATGATTGTTATTAGTTTTACATGTGTCCGAAATCCCCCAGTGGGTGACTTAGCCGCGAATCCGATTCGCCTAAGTTTCAAAAACAAAATCCTACCGAGTGGAGAGCAAGCCTCTCACTCGGAGGCTTAGCTGTGAATCCGATTCGCCTAAGTTTGAAAAACCCTATTGAGTGGAGAGCAATCCTCCCACTCGGGGACTTAGCTGCAGTCTCATACTCGCCTAAGTTTAAAAAATCCTATCGAGTGGAGAGCAATCCTCCCACTCGGGGGCTTAGCTGCAGTCTCGTACTCGCCTAAGTTTAAAAAGTCCTACCGAGTGGAGAGCAATCCTCCCACTCGAGGGCTTAGCTGCAGTCTCGTACTCGCCTAAGTTTGAAAAATCCTGCCAAGTGGAGAGCAATCCTCCCACTCGGGGGCTTAGCTGCGAATCCGATTCGCCTAAGTTTGAAAAATCCTA
>NC_041382.1:193805021-193813208 GCF_002162155.2 Triticum dicoccoides
GGCTTAGCTGCAGTCTCGTACTCGCCTAAGTTTGAAAAATCCTGCCAAGTGGAGAGAAATCCTCCCACTTGGGGGCTTAGCTGCAGTCTCGTACTCGCCTAAGTTTGAAAAATCCTGCCAAGTGGAGAGCAATCCTCCCACTTGGGGGCTTAGCTGCAGTCCCGCACTCGCCTAAGTTTAAAAAATCCTATCGAGTGGAGAGCAATCCTCCCACTCGGGGGCTTAGCTGCAGTCCTGCACTCGCCTAACACTGCAAAAAAAATACACTTCCGTGATGATACGTGTTTGTCACAGTAGGTCACTTTTTTTTGTCATGCATGTACATCCATGACAAATTTATGACAGAACCAAGATAGTCATACCTGTGCTGTCGTAGAAGTGTTCCATGACATTACCAAAATTATCATCACGGAAGTGTCCACTTCCATGACGATAAATCGTGCGTCACAGAAGTGCTTTCGTCAAGGGTGACCGACACGTGGCATCCACCGTAACAGAACACCGTTAAGCTACCGGGTCGGGTTTTGGATCCGATAACCCGTTAACAGCCCCGACCAATGGGAAATTTCCACGTGTAAAATTCTTATAGGCCGGACGAAACACGTGTCAGTTCGTCAGTTGGTCAGATAGGCGCCTATGATACGTCGACACGTGGCACGGCCCAACAGTGGCCCATTCCTGTGAAAAGGCCAACCCGTTTGACTTGGTCAAAAGCTGGCGGGCCGGCCCATGGAAAGCCTGTTAACGGACTGTTCGCATATAGCCCATTTACAGCCTGCTAACCCAAGGCCCGTTACGCCCTATCCGAATTAGGCCTAGTAGCGTCATCTGGGCCATCCAATATGATTCTAGCCCGTTTTCACTTCTAGCCCATGTATGGCCCATGATGTCTTTCGGCCCATGTGAGGCCCTATGTAACTCTTGGCCTATTAACGGCCCGTGGTGAAACTAGCCCGTAATGAACAGTGTATCACTTTAGACCCATTAACGGCCCATGGTGAAACTGGCCCGTAATGAACAGTGTATCACTTTATACCCATTAATGGCCCGTTATTCTGTTGGGCCGTTTCCAGCCCATGTTATCTTTCGGCCTTCTCAGAGCCCATCTATTCTTGGGCTCATTTCCAACATTCATTTACTTACGGCCCGTTACTATCATTTTTTGCTTGTGGGCCAAATTCAGCCTGTGGTTACAGTCGGCCCGTTTGTGGTCCGTTAATACGTTGGGCCGTTTTCATAGCATCATCAAATACGGCCTATTAACAATGGCCCGTTACAGTCAGCCCATGAACGTACGATTCCAACTCTAGATCGTTTACGGCCATAATGCGGCCTGTTATTGGCCCATGTTTGGCCAATCGATCATACGGCCCGTATAAGGCCCATTGATGATATGGCCCGTAGAAGGCCCATTGTTTCTACGGCCCGTAGAAGGCCTACTGTTTCTACGGCCCGTAAAAGGCTCACTGTTTCTACGGCCCGTAGGAGGCCCAGTGTCACTACAGTAAATATTAGCCCATGGTTATTGTGGCCTAGTTTTAAAAAATAGGTTATTGCAGCCACTAGTTAACCGCGGAAAAAGAACTGCAATGACTACAAGCAAACAAATAAACAAGACAACAAGGAAAAAATAAGCAAGCAACTAACGCTAGGCTATCACGGCTATTACACATATTACATCCATTGGGCATCAAAGTTCGCCACCAGTGCAAATATAGGGATATAGGGAACAAAGCAGCATATCATATACACTGGCCGTCAAAATTGGCCACCAGTGCAAATAAACGCGGCAGCAAAACAAGAGCATAACTGAAACAACATCAGAAGAGCTCAAGAAATGTTATCCTGGGTATCCACCATGCTGGCAATAAGCTTAGCAAGCTGATTAGCTTTGTCCTGTTTGGCGCTAAAATCCTCCAATGCTTGTTGTTGCACCAGAAAGTATGCATCTGAATGCTCCAGGGACTTCCGTAGTCCTTCCGTTTCTTGTCGCAGCACAACTAATCGATGTCTTTCAGCTTGTAGTTGAGACTCAACAAACCGAACTGATTCAGACAGTGAGTTTGAATAGCTTGTGCAAGCGGTAGTGGCCAGTAACTCCAACACTAAACCAAGACAGGATGTGTCACTATCCTGAACCTTATCTGCATTACTTCCTTTACCGTTGCTTAATAAGGCACTCTTCCCCAATATTCTGTCAGCATTCTAAAAGAAGAAACAAGTAGACACATAACAAGTTTAGCATGTACTAGTATATGAAACTCATTTCGGTGAACCAGTTCATTAGTAAGGTGGACAGGATTAAACTACCAAGTCTTCTATTGCCAAGTACTAGTACATAATAAAAGCATCAAACAAACATATATCTATGTCCTATGGTAGCAATGGAATCTTAAATTAGAACAGTTGTTCTTCAGGTTTAGGCACTTGTTCTACATGAACAGAGTACAGTAAGACGCAAGAATATAATACTTAAAAATAGAAGATGAGCTCATAGACCTTACCACATTCTTGGTTCGGGACCAGTACAGAACAAGGCGTTCCTAGTCATCATCCAGTAAATGTGTCTCAGGAGAACATAAGGGAATTTGATGAGTTTCTTTGCCGGCGAAGTACGTTTTCTTCAGGTAATTCCGATACTGCCACCAAGCATTCTTGAAGATAGCAGAGGTATTAGCACAGGTTATCTCATCCTGAGTTTCCAAATCGGTCCTTCTCTATAGAGAAAAATGGGAAAATTTGCTGTATTATAACCATCATGGAGGTAGGATGTATGGGACAAAGCAAAGGAATTGCCATGAATAACATTACTTACACATAACTCCTGGACAAACACCTACAACTGGCATTTTCCTTCATCTTCAGTATAATATTTCCAAGATGGGAAGATACGCACATACAATTTAACAACATCAAATGCGATAGATGCTAAACTACGACTAGCTGGTTGTGCTTCCTCCACAGGAATAGGCGTACTAACTGGTGGAGTTGGGGTTCGCCATGATAGTACTAGCCCTTTGGGCACTGGAGCTGCCTTACTAACTACTCTTGTTTGGGAGCTCTGTGGTGGAGATGGTGCTGTGTCAACAGGAACTGAGTTAATATCAGCTGGGGTTGGGGTTAGATTGGGTGAAGCTGGTTCTCTGTCCATCGTAGTAGGGGTACAATCTGTGAGAGTTTGGGTTATGTGTGGTAGGGCTGGTTCTTGTGCATGTACAACCGGGGTGCTATCTCCATCAAGAGGTAGCACTGTTTTATTTGAAGACCGTGTTTTTAGTCCGCTAGATACTGGCATCACCAGCTCCAGTTCAAATGGCTGATAAACAGGAAACATAGTTGAATGTGCAGACATTGTATGAGAGACAGATGCAATAGATAGTGTGGAAAGAAGAGGGCATGAATAGTTGACATGTATATTGTTTAACTAAAATGGATAGCATGACATAATTTCACATATATGATGTCTATCTAAACTGGATAACATAGCATAACATAATTCAAAGATATGATGAATAACTAAACAGGATTGCCTGACATAATTCACCTACATGTTATCTAAGTAATCAGGATCGCATCGTTTAATTCACATATATGATTCATATGCTAAACAGAGGGCATTGGATATGATGTTTGAACTAAGAACATGGTGTTGAATATTGTGTATATGATGTCTAAACTATGCAATGCAAGACACCGTATGCATGATATGAGTAGTATAACCGTGCCCAGTTAGAGCATACACCTTAGTGGGGGAATAGGACTGGTCATCTGTCTCTGAATCCATCTCTGAGGAGCTATCGGGACCCAACAAGAGATCTGGTTCGACAGGTAGCATTGTCTGCTCTAAAGGCCTTGTTTTCACTCCAGATTTTTCCATCTCCCACCCAAATGGCTGATTCACAGGAAGAGTAGTTTAATGTACAAACATTGTCGACAAATGGAAATGTAATGAAGAAAAGGATGGGCAAGATATCATTCAAATATATGATGCCTGGTTAAATAGGATGGCATTGCACATTTCACATATATTATGGCTGGCTAAAAGACATGAGACTGCATAATTCCCATGTATGATATAGAAACTAAACAGGTGGCATTACAGAACATGTCTAAACTAAGCAGATGACATATATGATGTCAAAAGTAGGCACTGCAAGGCAACATATGCATGATATGACTAACATCATCATGCCAAGGTAGAACAAACACCTTGGGGGGTAAATAGGAGTGGTCAGCGGCGTCCGAATCCGCCTCAGAACAAATATCTTCCTCTGGATTACAATCTGGAGAGGGGTGGGGAGGGTTTGCTATTGAACCCACCATGGAGCGATGTATGCATGACATTGTATTTCCGCGCAAAACTATTCTCTTTTTCTCTACATGTTCAGCATGGCTGTGTACATTATCTGACATGCATACGAAAAAATATGGTGAGATTATGTAAGGAGAGCATGCAAAAATTTCGAGTGATGGTAACAACCAATGGATTGATGTTTTTCCGTTGAACCAAAATAGCCCTAATGGATCGACGTGAATGTATAGTAATAAGTGATGCAACAAGTGTACAACCTCTTTGCCGTAGCCGTGTCGACCTCGGCATCATTGGGTTGGTCGCTGAAGCAGTTGAGGCAGAGGTGGCTGTCGAAGGTGTGGAGGAAGATCTGAGGGATCTGTAGACGGCGTCCAGGGCACTGCTCTGTTGTGATGGATCGTTCTGTCGTTGGAGCAGCTCCGGTGAGCCGTAAGACGTCAAGGCTGAAGCAGCACAAGACAGACATCGTCAATCTCAAGTGGGATTCTAATAGCATTTCCAATAGATGATGTAAAATGGATGTAAAATTAACATCACCAAAAACACCTGACTACAACAGATGAGGTAAAAACTGTTGACTCTGAACTTAACTGTCGAAACTGAAATTTACTGTGGAATCTGAATGCTACTGTCAAAACTGAACGCAATGGTAGCAGAGAGGCACTTGACATGTAGTTTAGGGAGGGCCTGCAGTTCATCTTCAACATGCACCCCCCTGAGCCGCCAGCCACCACCAGCCGAACCGTCGGCCCCAGCACCGCCTCGCCGCTCCGAAACAACTCGCCACCGCCGCCCCGGCCAGCCCTCTAGGCCCCCCGCCCCCCACCCTGAACCCTAATATAGATAGTGGGGTACCTCTCTGGCGAGCCCCCGTCCCCGCTGCGGGTGGTTCTTCCCTAACTCCGGCGAGCCCCCCCAACCCCTGAAAATCGACTGACCCAAAAGTCGATTCAGTCGACTGAAGTGTGGCTTACTCGGAGCAGAGCAGCAGCACGAGCGAGGGGGACAGTAGCAGCAGCAGCTGGGCGAGCGAGCGAGCGAGCGAGCGAGAGCCGGAGCAGTCGTAGCAGATCCGGCTGGTATGGACGCCGCCGCCGAAGGGGCCTCGCACTGGGGGAGAGCCGCCGTGGAGATGTCGCCTGCGGCGCCGGCTTCAAGGTAGCCGCTCCATGGGGGTGCGGGATGGAGCACCGTCGGCACCAGGAGGTCGAGTTAAGGAGAAGGTGCGATGCGATGAGTGTACAACCTCTTTGGTGGCACCGAGTAGGCCTCAGCTTCGTCCGAGGAGTCGGTGAGGATGCTGCGATTCTGGTGGAGCAGGTTAAGGCGACGCTGTGGGGATGGAGCAGCCGCGATAGACGAGGCGATCGATCGTCGGAGCAGCTCCTTGGAGGTGGAGGACGGGGCGGCTGAACCGGCGGGACGGCGAGATGGACGACGGATCCTCATCCGGGGAGGTGGACGAGGGACGTCGAGTTGTTGCGGTGGACGACATCGTCGGGGAAGAGGCTTCGGCTGGGCAGCGGTGATGTGGTAGACGAAGGAGTGTGGGGTTTCGCGGCTGGAGCGGAGAGGTTATGGCGGCATGGGATTTCGAATGGCGAAAAGGGGGTGATGGGAGGGGTGAAGCATGACTTAGGAACACGCTTGTCCAAAATGTAGGGTGTGTTACAAAAGTACCCCCCCCCCCCACCGATTTGAACTAGCGGTGCTTTTGGCTCAGGGTTAGAAGGGGGATTTCGCGTGTCGGGATTTGGTAGCTGGAGGGAGTTTTCGCGCGCATCGTAATTTTGGGATAGCAAGGCATGGGATGTGAAGGCGCCAGTTTTGGGAGCATGATATCTGAATTTTCGAGATATAACAAGACGCGGGTTGAATTTCAGGGACAAGCCTAACGTGTCGTAATATTGTAATTGTACGTACCAAATCAATTCACACTTGCCTCAACCAAAAAGAAAACGAAAAAAAATAAAACTATTCACACCACACAAAGAGAGAGTCTTGCCCCGTTTTACTATACAAATGATATTCAAAGCTACTCCCTCCTTCCATCTATATAGGGCCTAATGCGTTTTTCGATGCTAACTTTGACCAAATATTAGAGCAATGATATATGACATGCAACTTACACAAAGCACACCGTTAAATTCGTCTGTGAAAGGTTCTTTCAATGATATAATTTTCACATTGTGCATGTCATGTACTATTAATCTTGTCAATAGTCAAAGGCGGTCTTAAAAATCTCATTACGCCCTATGTAGATGGAAGGAGGGAGTATGAATCCATGTTATGTCCGATTAATTTTTTTTGCTTGCTGTATAATGCATGTAACCTACTCATACCAAAATTTTAGTGCATTCCAAATGTCTATACTACCGCTGCAATTCGAACTAAATTTGAATTCGTTTCTCTATTTCAATAAGAATCTACAATCATGATTGTTGCCAACTTCAACCATCAAAGTTTCCTTGCTATCCGCTAGATATAAATCAGACGGCCTATAATGCAGGATGGCAGGCACACCATCATCAACAACTCCGTTTTTATAAGAGTAGAGATAAAATATATTAAATGTAGTATACCATGTTCATAACCACACCATGTTTATCACCGTTATATATATTCACACATCCGTCGGTTTTAAACACTATGATAAATTCTTCAAATATCTGAATTCGCTTTTTATAATGAAGTATATATGATCTCTATTCGTCTTTTACACCCACACAACCCTCTTATCTTTGTAGCTAGCGCTAACTTTCTCTTGTGCATGCACACGCCCGCATCCCTCTCACCCTCCCTCAGCATTCTCTAGCTCCATCGTGCAAATTCGTGTTTTCACTTTAGGTCGTTCACCCATGGTGTGTGTAGGCCCCCCCCCCCAGCTCCTTCTTTACGGCACACATCGATCGATATGCCTCTCTAGCCAGGTGTGCCTAGCACAAACACAAGCTTCCCCTCTTCTCTTGTCACCGTCCATGCCTCACTCCCACCACTCTTTTCATCGTTCTCGTACTCGCACACTCCTCCCCCTCGATATAGTATGCCTCTCGTACCACCTCCTACATGCATCCCTCTCTCTCTCTATCCATCTCCTCGTGCCTCATTTGCTTCTAACACACACATGCATGTATACCGATCAATCTCCCAACATATACCTAGATCGACTTTAACTACCCCCCCCCCATCGATCGACGTACCTCACAAGTTATGTCTCTCCTTTCTCTTACAAAGGGCGATTGATCTTCCTATGTAGTTACGTCTGCTTACCACAACCACATCGTCCCCATCATCATTCGTGCATGCCTCCTGACCCGTCTCTCACACGCACGTGCACAGACAACAAGCAGCCATCTCCTCTGTTATTGATATTGCGGGCGTGCCCTCCGTTTGTCTAGCAAGCCTATCCCACCATTTGTTAGAAGCAACTCCACTACCACCCCCCTCCAACACTCTAGCTCTATCTCTCTCCCAACCTTATTCATCTCCTGCACATATGCATGGATGCTGATCGATCTCCCCTAATACATGAGGCAGATCGATCTCCTTAATACATGAGGTAGGCCTCTCTCCTCCTCCACACATATACCAGCCATTGTACCTCTATAGTTAATTGGGCCTCCCTCTTCCCCCACCACACACCGATAGTCGAGCGTTGCAGGTAGGTATCCATGCCACAGAGACAAACTGCACATGTCCCATCTCACATTCCAGTAGGCCAGCCACTCTATATCTTTGACGTGGGCACACACAAATTCGATGGCACTCTTTATCGACCGCGCGCACGCACACACACACATCATCATCCCTCTCTTCGATTCTATAGACACCTCAAGACGATGATACCTCCACTCTCTTCTCGTGGATCGCCCCCT
>NC_041382.1:193813451-193878826 GCF_002162155.2 Triticum dicoccoides
ATCTCTCTCACACAACCCCACGTAGGTGGTGTACGTATACAAGAAGAGAATAGGTGCACCGTGCACGTACTCACGCTTCGTGCCCAGCCACGCTCGCGCGGGTACACAGTGGAGCTCATTTCTTTACGAATGGCAGCCCACGTGCTAATTTGAACGCCTGTAGCGGTTGTTTACCTAGGGAGGTCATGTACCACGCGTGCATGAAACAAAGTTCGACTTGACGCATTGCCGTGTTATTTTTAAATAAAGTTATAGCGCTCAATGGCACGTACACAGAATATAAAACGATTTTTATGGAGGAAAAGGTAGCCCGCTCTTCAGAGTATCTCACACAAGGCTCCGGTGGCCTCTCTCTCTCTCACCGTTGGTCACTGATCCGGTCGCATCCCGTCCGCCGGGGGAAAGGGAGTGCGGTGGCCTCTCTCTCTCACCGTTGGTCACTGATCCGGCCGCATCCCGTCCGCCGGGGGAAAGGGAGTGTGGTGGCCTCTCTCTCTCACCGTTGGTCACTGATTCGGCCGCATCCCGTCCGCCGGGGGAAAGGAAGGAAGTGCATCGTTTCTCCGTTCGACATCGCCGAGGCAGCACGTCCCGATCTGCGGTACACGCCGTTCTCTCTGACCAAGCTCCGGCGCGGCAGGGCCTACGCCACCTGCTCGCAGATTCTGCCCGCGCCGCTCGCATAGTTACATCCCGACGACCTCCAGGTATCCCCTCCGGCCTTGCTCCACTGCCTGTTTTCCCACGTTGCTGCATGTGGATCTTCCATAGTTCTTTGCCCAAAACGTAGCTCGTCCGGCGTACTTTCCATATTGCATTCTCGTCCTCACACCGTTTTAGACAAATACAACTGTGTTGTTATCTTCCCTTAGGACAAGGAATATGCTTCTTTTTTGTCATCGCATGTGTCATCAACTGTTATTGGCCAGTAATTGTTTCCTTTCTACCTCTTTTTTGCAAACAGGGCTATCCATTTCACCTCGTTGCTATTGCGACCTTTTGGTGAACTGCACAAATCACTCTTTTCTTAAGAGTGTTTTGTGCAGTTGTACTAAAATGTCACATGGGCAACGTCTCTACATTTCAGTGCGACTGCACAAAGGGAGATTGGTTTTGCTCTATCCTCCTCATCCAACTCCGAACCTAATCTTCTCCAACTAGTTAGTCTTAAGAGAGACCGCAAAGGTGACTGGCTTCTATTTGTGTGTTTATTGTTTCATCAGCAGTCCTCTATTATCGTAATCACACTTGATATCTTTGGAACAGGGACGCTCAGCTCTATTTTAGTGGAACTGCACAAAATGATCGGAATGTTGCATGCTCCTGACAGCTACTTTTTTTCCCAACATGCCTTGTTGATTTAGACAGAGCTGGGGGGACGTTGCTGCCAATGAAAGCATGGATCAATTTTAATTTAACACCTTCTCACAACTTTGTCTTCAGTTGTGATGTAATTATTAGCTCTGATCTGCTAATAATTGACATGCATTAGCAAGGAAGTTAGTTTTTTATTGTTTCCAAAAGAGCATCGATGGGAAGACACGCGAAACAAAAGCTGAAAGCTCACACCATTGTACAATTTCATGTCGCTGGAAAATTATTTGTATAGTACGCCAAT
This sequence comes from Triticum dicoccoides, assembly GCF_002162155.2. Lineage (NCBI taxonomy): Eukaryota > Viridiplantae > Streptophyta > Magnoliopsida > Poales > Poaceae > Triticum > Triticum dicoccoides. The sequence continues at coordinate 193,815,070 of NC_041382.1, forward strand.
TATGTAAACAAATGATGGAAGCCTGATAGCATTGCCAGAAGCCTCTTCATCATCCAGGTCCATGTGCCATGCACGAAATTATACTCCTTCATTCCTAAATATTTGTCTTTTTTACAAATTTCAAACGGGCATATTTTAGAGTGTAGATTCACTCATTTTGCTTTGTATGTGTACTCCCTCCGTTCCTAAATATTCTATTCATCTTAACAGAGATTTCAACATATTTTAGAAAGACAAATACTCCGGAGTATATTTAAGAACCGAGGGGGTAGTGCACAACCGCATGGGAGACTCAGCCCGGTCGTTGCGCCGCATTAATAGTGAGTAATGAGCAGTCGAATCATAAGCCCCACCTTTCCCACTGTAAGTTGCTCTGAAGAAGCAACCATCAATACGCTCTTCTTTGAATCCGCTCATACTACTCCATCCGTCACTGTTTATACAGCGCGCTTCAGAAAAAAGAAAAAAAAACTGTGGGACCAAGGCGACTAGCGATCGGCCTGAAAAATAGCATTGGTAGTTATAGCACGGCGTCTATTACTAGAGGGAATAATGCGTACACACATGCATGCAGTGCTTCCACCCCGGGTACACACATGCATGCACTCCGTAGTAGTACAGTACATGGAGAGAAAATTGTGGACTTGATTGCGGTTACCACGCCCTAATTAATTGAGCATTAAACCAAACGCGTCTAAAGTCTCTCTGGTGGTGGAAATGCATTGAGAGAAATGCATCATAATGAAGCGCGCCCTGTAAACTGTGACGGAGGGTGGAGTAGTATGAAGGTGCAAAACCAAGTACGCGTACTAGTACTGCGCTTGCCTCTTCGCCCCTTCGTGAAGTCGAACATTGATGGTACTCCGCATGTTGGGTACTACAGTGTATGCCTCTGACAATCTGACACCGAATGGACTGATGCATGTCCACCGAGGGTAGGTTGCATTAGTCAAAAGGCGTAAGCGAGCTTCACCTTGTCCTGCAAGCTTCTCCTTGTTCTGCGAGTTGACGGGACACACCAAAAAGTAGTGCTAGTCCATACTCCCTGTTTTCCGGTTAATATGGCTTAATCTTTTTTGCGGGTAAATGAGAGAGCTTTATTCATATATAAGCATTCTTAGGATGATCAACCAAGACATTGGTCGCTAGGAAGCCAAAAAAGAAGTAGGAAGCGAGGTGTTTCATCAAGCCAGCTCTCGGCAACATTCAAAGTGCAGCAAGCACGGTTCGCACGAAGATGCGCCACAAGGTTTGCTGGCCTGTTTACATGCTGAATAACAAAAAAAGAGGAAATATTACTGAGCGCTACTATTTGTAACAAGATATGAGCCAGAATTAAGCGAGAATTGTGGCGAGTGTTCCATGCAATCAACCTCCATTATCACATGCGAGAACCCTCGAAGAGAACCAAATATGTTGAAGATTGCTTCATCACATTTTAAAATTATAATAAGAGTGCAGATGCTCCTCCATCCGGTTCCTAGTAGTATAGTGTAGTATGCTTCTGGCAATCTGACACCGAATTAACTGTTGCATGTCCACCGCCTGAGCGAGGGAGAGCTTGCATTAGTCAAAAGTTTCTCCTTGTCCTGCGAGCCACCGCGCGCAAGCTTCTCCTGTCCTGCAACCTTCTCCTCGTTCGGCAAGTTGACGGGACACAACAAAGTAATGCTAGTCCATGCTGCCTCCTCTCTGGTTAACATGGCTTAATTTCAAATGAGATAAATAGACTGTCTGTCACTGTATATTTGTAAAAATACGGTCAGTGGACTTCATATACGCTCATTGCGCTCAATATATATATTTTCCGGTGTTCATAAGGTCACTAGCTCAACCTGACTGAGTATGTGTGTGCATGCACGTGTAGGTTGAGCACTTGAGCGTCACCGTGTGTGTTCCGTCGTGTGCTCGGACATGCATGCATTAGGGCGTCGCGCGCATTTTTGCATCCATGTGTATGTGTGACTCTTGCATACACGTAGGGGGAGTACATGTAGGGGCCACTAAGGAGCAGTCAAATCACACAGTAAGTTAGTCGGAAGAAGCAACCATCATTTCACTCTTGAATGACACGTACGCAATATAAAATGGTTGATATGGTGAGAAAAAGAAAACCATTATACTCCCTCCTTTCCGGTTTATAAGGCTCAATTCAAAATTCTCACCAACCAAGGTAGATGGTGAGTGGAGGAATACTTTTTGTAGTTTGCAAAAGCACCCAATTAATGCTCTTGTTTTCCTCAAAAAAGTATGTTTACCAATGCATTAATTGCAATGCATGCATGCATAAATTACATGCATTGGTCAATTTTATCTTAGTACTTGCATGCAATGATTTAATGCACCTTGGAATCTGAACATGTGATGGAAAACAACCAAATTGAGACTTATGAAATGGAAAAACTAAAATTTTGAGATAAGCCCTATAAACCGGAAAGGAGGGAGTATATACACTAGCAGGGTGCGTGTGAGAGACGGGTCAAGACGTGAATGACACGTGGCCCCAGGGGGTGTCTGGCCCACCTATCATACAGCCAAAGGCAGGTGCAATAGAGGGCCGAGGAGTAGTACGAAATCCTATGCACCTATGCACGCTAACCAAGGGCTGAGTGATCACTCGAATCGCAAGATCAGTTGACTAGAAGCTACGCTAGACCCATGGAGGCGATGAGCGCGAGCATCAGCCTGCTGTGCCAGATGGTCCACGACGCCGGCCTGAGGCCCGGTAGGTAGTATTGCTTGAGGCCGCCAGGGCGAAGGGCCGCTTGGACGACAGCTTCGCATCCTTGTGCGACGAGGTCCTTGTCGGTTTCCTCGACAAGTTCACCATCGTCAAGAAGCTTGCGGACGACTTTGACGTAAGCCTCCAGCCGACGCGCCCAGGCTCTGCGATGCCCGCCACCCTCAACGGCCACTATGGTAACAACCTCTTCGACGCACTGGTGGCCCTGCAACTGCCCGTCGTCGCGCTGGAGAATGTCCACCTCGAGGTCGCACTCGCCGCGCAGCGCCTGGCGCAGCAAGACACCATCGACATAATCACCCACGTCTACGTGCAAATCGTCCACAAGGACTACTACATGCAAGAGGACGACGATAGGATGCTGGCCTTCTTGGAGCGCAGGGCAACCTTGGACGGCACTGTTCAAAAGCACGTTGAGCTCGCCGCCAACGCCGCTGCTCCTCACATGTCGGTTGGTGACCCGGTGCACTAGGGCGTGAGGATGTTGTTGAACGTTGATGGATCCGTATGTATTTTTATCCTTCCGTCAAATCCATGTAGTAGTATATGATACTACAGTAATTATCTTACCTTTCGCATCAACTTCATAATTTTCCTACGTACTCCATGCATGAACGGCGCCAGAAGCAAACTTCTCATTACTCTAGGCAAAATCATTATTTTCTATCTATCAGTCACGCCATGGAGCAGAACCAAATTTTACAAGTTACGAGTTCAAAAGGAAAAGCCTGCCGTGTTCGCGTCGCACCCCCACACGGTTGGTCCGGCACGCCGCTCAAGCGGGAATGCGTGCGGTGTTGCATTTTCACTTACAAGTGGGACCGCAGTTGAGAAAACCGACTATGGGCAAACCCCCACCCCGCCGACCGTGCGATGGCTGAGAAAAGAGGACAGGAGGGAGAAGAGATGGCTGTAGCATGGACTCCAAGAAAATTGGTGTCGGATGGGACTCGTGTGGGTGGCGTGTGCCGTACTGCTAGAAGTGAATGCTAGTTATGGCACATGCCACCCCACTATATCGAGGTACATAGAACAAATTTCCTGTTGTCCGTGCTCAGCCCTCCTCTATCTCTCTTCTCAGCCAGCCAGCGGACGCGCGGAGCCCATCTTCTGTTTGCTCACATGCGTCCCCACATGTCAGTGAAAACGCAAGAGGACCCACTGAACCTGCACATCTTTCACCTCGACGTGCTGGTGATGAAAAATAAATCCAATAAAGATCTTTGGTGGCCACTTTTGGAGTTACTCAAGAGTAGTAAGATTCTGTTTACAGTTTAACCCAAGATGCACATCTCGTGGCTTCAACTACCACTCTATTTTCTTTCATGACACGACCTGGATGCTGGATGTCCCACGTGTCGGCAAAAGGAGGAAGAACCCGACCAAATCTTTGGTTCTGCTCTCGGATTAGACTAGTTGTGCTAACTTAAAATTTTTATTGTGTATTCCCTTCGTTCCAAAATACTTGACTTCCATTTGTCCAAAAATGGATGTACCTATATACTAAGACATGTCTAGATACATATATATTTTGACAAATAGAAGGCATGTAGTATTGTGCAACGGAGGGAGTAGAATGGATGCAAGTTTTTGTATTGGGAAGAAGAGTACATCCATATATTGATAGAGCGCAATTTAGTAGGTGTTCTATCACTTTTAGCTAGTATAGAATAGAGGCTAGACATGAGACTATATGCGAGGAAGCAACGTCTACTTCTTTACACTCGAAGAAGAAAGAAGCACGCAAGATCGAGCCTCCGCAGATCAACAATGAATGCATCGAGAAGGCACTAATCCAACTTACTACAGGAGTAGTCAAAATTATCGATGGAGTTCGTGCAAAACGGAGGTCCGTTTGGGGTCGTGCATTGGAGTTGGCGTTACAAGTGGGACCGCAGTTAAGGAAACCAACTATCGGCAAACCCCCACCTCGCCCGCCGCGCGATGGCTGAAGTTAGAGAAACGACGAGGTTGAAGAGATTTCTCTTGCATGGACTCCAAGAAATAATATGGTGCCATATGGATATCGTGGTGGTGGCGTGTGCCGTACTCCTGGACGTGAATGCTTGTTCTGGCCCATGCCACCCTACTACTCCTACTACTTACTCCTACTATATACTATACTACTAGTATATCGAGGATTCGAGGTTCTGGTTACATACAACGAACACATTAACATATGGCTACAGTAAAAACACCCGCCCGACACGCGAAGCATGTGAAGCTAGTACAAATAGTGTACTACTATTGTTGATTGGCCTCATCCAATAACCTGTTGCAATGCACGTACAATTATGTATTCGGAAAATATTTTTTTGCCTCGTCGCACCACTCACTCAGAGAAGCGACTCGAAAGCCATTCATAAATTTAGTAAGTTTATCACAGGCATATCATTTTATTACATAGTACAATAGGTCATCAACCCACATCGACAACCAGGATACATTATAAATACTAAAGTTTTCACCACACAACAAATAACAAGCCATGAAATGAACTTCAACTCAACCATTCCGCGGCGTTGGGAAAGCTTGCTTTGAACAACAAGTGATTCTCTAGGACGGGCCATCCGTTGTCGATCTGGAGACCAATGCAAGACTGATCATCCAGGCTGAAGCGGCCTACTATATCAGTACCTGTAAGTGCATCTAGTGCCACCCCTAGTTGGTTTTGGAGTATTGACGACAAACCTAGTTGAGGGACTAATGTGTTTGTGAGAATTGCAGGATAACACAGGTAGAAGTCCCTCATTGATTCGGTTTTCCTACCAGAGATGACCCCTAAAAATGTATGAAGACATTGAAGTCAAAGGTGGTATGTGAAGATATTCACATTGAAGACTATGACAAGAGAAGACATCGCATGAAGACTATGGAGCTCGAAGACTTAGATCTTTCGTAGTTCTTTTTCTTCTTTGTTGGGTCATAGGAACCACCGTACTGTTAAGTGGGGTCCAAGAAAACTAGTCAGAATGACTGAAGTGATGCTTAACCAAAATCCTATGTCTTCGAGTGAAGACTATGAGAGCGAATCTTATCCAGAGTTGGACAAGTCAGCTTTGCTTGTAGCCCAAGTAAAGTTGTCGTGTGTGTTTAAAATCTGACTGTTGGAACATGTGTCAGTTCCTTAGTGACCCAGGGTCATTTCGAACAAATCAGGTCGGGTTGCCTAGTGGCTATAAATAGCCCACCCCCTACAACCATAAACAGTTGGCTGCTCAGAGTTAAAGTACAACTGTTGTCGTTTGAGAGAAACCCACCTCGAAGCCTTTGAGAGAGAATTCCTTGCGAGGATAAAGTCCTAACCACCTAGAGCCAAAGAGTGTTAGGCATCACTTAAGTCTTCTTGTCTGTGTGATCTGAAGACTTATTACACTTGAGGACTGTGAACCCTCCAGCCGGTTAGGCGTCGCGTTCTGAGCATCCAAGAGTCATTGTGGATCACCGGTGAACAAAGTCTGTGAAGGTTTGGGAGTCTACCTTGAAGCCTTACCAGAGTGATTGGGCGAGGTCTGCGTGACCTTAGCTCAAGGGGAATACGGTGAGGACTAAGGGTTCTGAGCTGCGTGTTCAGGACTGGGTGTCCCGGACTGTGTGTCCTCAAGTTTAAATACCTAGCCGCCCTAACCAGACGTACAGTTGTCACAGCAACTGGAACTGGTCCAACAAATCATTGTCTTCAACGAGTCACTCGTTTCATCCTTCCCTTCCCTCTACTTACTGTTGGTCCTTGTGAAGTCATTGTGTGATTGCATTATCTTTTGTCTTCATTGAGTGACTGCTTGTTCTGATTGGCTTCACAATATCTTCCTACCTGATCCCTACTGCCTAGCTGCTATTAGTCATCGTGCTTTCACTTCGTTGATTACCTGACTAAGGTTTGCCTAGTGTAGTCTACCTTCCGCTGCGTGGTAATAGGTTTACTTCTATCGTTTGTCTTCAAAACTTCCCTGTTTAGAAGACTTTCATAAAAATCGCCTATTCACCCCCCCTCTAGTCGATCACTAGCACTTTCAATTGGTATCAGAGCAAGGTACTCCCTTGTTCTGTGTGATTCGGTTTAACCACCTGGAGTTTTAGCTATGTCGACTGCAGGGATAATTAAAGTCTCCGCTGCGTGCCCCGTCTTCGATGGAACTGAATATCCCTACTGGAAGAATAAGATGTGCATGCATCTTGAAGCCATTGATGTCGACCTATGGTATGTCGTCAAGAACGGCGTTCCCAAGGCTAGAGAAGGTGTCACTGCTTCTGATATCAAGAAGTTCGTTCAACTGAAGTCTACTACCAAGAATATCATCTGTGGTCATCTGACCAAAGGACAGTATGGCCGTGTGAGTGCGTTGGAGACTTCCAAGCTAGTCTGGGACTGGCTCTCCAAGGTCAATGAAGGCGTCTCCACCCAGAGAGATCAGAGAATCAGTGTCCTTCGCAACCTCTTCAACCGCTTCAAGAGAAATGACAATGAGAATGTCCAGCTCACGTTTGATCGACTCACTGACATCACAAATGAGCTTCAAGCCCTCGGCGCCACTGAGATCACCAAGCATGAAGTCGTCAAGACACTCCTGAGATCACTTGACAGTTCATTTGACACCTTAGCCCTGATGATTCAAGAACACCCTGATTTCAAGACACTCGATCCGTCTGACATACTTGAGAGGCTCAACACACACGAGTTTCAGCTTTCTGAGAAAAGAGACATCTACGGTCCCAGCTATGGGCGAACTCGTGCCTTGAAGGAAAAAGTTGTCTCCTCATCCGAAGAAGAATCTGACACCAGTTCTGATGATCCTGAAGACATTGGAAAGGAGCTTGCTATGCTTGTGAAGAAGTTCCAAAAATTCACCAAGAAGAAAGGGTTCAGAAAGTCTTCAAGATCAAGCTCAAGGAATGATGAAGCTTCTGCTCATGACTACAAGAAGAGAACATGTCACAAGTGCAAGAAGCCTGGCCACTACATCTCTGAGTGTCCACAGTGGGACAATGAGAACAAGAAGAAGAAGAAGAGCAAGGAGTATGACTGACGACAAGAAGAAGAAGAAATACTCAAAGTCTTCTTCCAAGTCTTCCTCAAAGTCTTCGTCACACAAGAAGAGCTCATCTGGCAAGGCACGTGCGTTTGTTGGCAAGGAAATGGATTCTAAGGAGGAGTCTGCTTCTGAGGAGGCGGAGGTGGAGTCTGTGGAGGAGTCCGATTCTGGTGTTGCGAGTCTGGCTATAGCATACGTTGCCAAGTCCATCTTCAACACTGAAGACAATGACTTCATCACCGACACCGATGCAAATGACAAGGACTACTCAGCTCCTTCCTACTTCTTCATGGCACGTGGTGCCAAGGTAAACACATGCACTACTCACTATCAAACATCCAGTGACGATGAATCTGATTGTGATTCCGAACCTAGCTACAAAACACTTGCTAAAATTGCAACTGAACAACAGAAAGCTATGGAACACATTCAAAAACTGTTAGACAAAAGCGATGGTCTGTTAGACGCTGAAATGACTCGATCTCAGTCCTTAATTGAAGACATAAAAAATCTTCACGTTAAGTATGAGGAACTTGAAAGTCGTCATGAAACGCTCTCAACAACTGATGAAAGGCTATCCTACGATTATCTTCAAAGGAAGCAAGACCTTGAGAAATTGAGAGAGGCTCATGAAGATCTTCAAAAGGAAAATGAGTCACTTCGCGCCAAACGGATCAGTTCAGCTCAGGAAGGATTTGAACCACCATGTCTTAAATGCATTGAGCATGATAACGCTACTTCTGTTGCTGAATGTTCTACTGCTGCTACTATTGCAATATCTTCACCTGTTGATGTGGTAACTAACCCCTCTGCTGAGGATACCACTGCCATTGCTGATGAGAATGCTAGGTTGAAGACACTGCTTGAAACAGGGATGTACAAAAGTCTCAAAGGGCATCAGACACTATGTGATGTCCTCAAAAGGTAGATCCTGAACCGAAACCCTAGGAAATAGGGTGTTGGGTTCGAAAGGAAAATGAATGCTGATGGCTCTTACTGGAAACCTGAGTAGTACCCAAAAACCACATGGGTTGATGCAAAGGAACCTTCAGTGGATGCATCCACCCTATCTGGCTTCACTTGTGCTAATCCCATTGTTATTGATGAATCCTTTGATGCAAACTACAAATTGTAGTGACCAGACCTCAAACAGTCTGATCTCTGTGCTCCAGTGTCATCCCTGGATCAGTAATGCTGACACCACACAGTACTCGGAGGATTTATAGCAGAGTAGCAATCACACACTTATTACATCGAGTGTCTCAAAAGAGAACTTTAAACAATAGATATGGCTTAAGGCCAACTAATAACGATAACAGCGGAAGGCTTGGAAGATAAGTGAGTCCATCAACTCCAACGGCATCACTGAGTATAGAACCATGACCTAAAACTCCTCAATCATCGTCTGAAAAGTCTGCAACATTAACCTTGCAGCCCGAAACGGGTCAGCACATGGAATATGCTGGCAAGATAACACATAGAGAGTAATGGAATGCAACAACTATACTATATGCATATTTGGCTGGTGGAAAGCTCTATGGTTACAGTTTTGCGTAAAGCCAATTTTTCCCTACTGCAAAGGAACAAAATTAATTACTATCATGGTGGTTGTGAAACATTGAGAATGGTTAACAGCATCCTCAATCCCAATTAAGTAACACCATTAAAATCCCACAAAATTAATTTAGAGTAACATGTTGAGATTCACATGATAATCCAGGTACTAGATACTCAAAACGTCCATAACCGGGGACATGGCTAATCATGATTAGTTTATACACTCTGCAGAGGTTTGCGCACTTTTCCCCACAAGACTCAATCGCCTCCGTTTGATTTCTCGCACTACATGGTGTTTGAGAAACGGATGACCGAGATACAGTCTTTCAGAAGCGTCAGCACCTTATGACGGATAGACCGGTACACCTACTTTCCCCTACATCTGCTAGTCTACCCTGTAAGAGTTCGCACAACTTAGTCAACTATGCCAGAGCCCATATTGGCTTGTGGCTGCACATGGAAGTTTCTAGTATGAATAATCTCATGATCCCTTTGAGCCTGGGTGGCGGTCCAAAAGAAAACAGGCAAGTCCTGGTAACCCCAGGTGCCTCAATCCACCCAGATGTGTGTTAGGTTGCCACCTTAGATAAACCCTTAATTAACAATCTCACATCTGTCATGGATTTCACTCACCCAATCCATGTCTACTAGCATAGCATGGCATAATAAGCAAACGTAGAAGTAACTCCCAAAGGTTTGATAATAAACAGGTAATAGGTACTACCTCATCTACATCCCATCCCACAATTTAATTAGATCCTAATCATGCAATGTGTGAGGATTGATCTAATGCAATAAAAGTGGGTTGTAGAAAAGGTATGATCAAAGTGTTACTTGCCTTGCTGATGATCCGCGAAACCTAGAGATTCAAAGTAATAGGCGGCGCACTCCGGGTATTCTATCACAGACAAACAACAAGCATACAATAAGTACTCATCTAATGCACAGGTAAAACTCAAATAGAAGATCTAACCAGAAAGTTCAACTTAAGAAACCTGGTTTGCAAAAGAATCAAATCGAACGAAGCGAAAGAAATCAAACGGCAAAAGAAAACAACTTCGTTCTAGTAATCTGGATCTAGGGCAAATTTTACAGTAGCAAAAACTTGTTTAAGTTGATTATTCGGAAAGAGGGTTTCGAGATGAAACTCCAGGCGCTTGAATCGCCTGATTCCGATAAACGAGCGAAAAGTTATACTAAAACGAAAATCGGATCAGAAATCGCGATCAGAAAATAACCGTGGAAATCCAACAAAAAAGAAAAACGACGGAGAGAATATTTTTCTAAAAAAACTGCACAGAAAACGAGGCGGCAGCGAACCTCGAAAGGCGCGCACTCCGGCGAGTTGGCGGCGGCGGGCGGCGGCGGCTAGAGGCGGCGGGGCTGGGGCTAGGGTTAGGGTTAGGCGGCGGGGTGGGTTGGCTCTCTCGGCGGGCCGGCTCGGGCGCTATTTAAAGGCCCCGGGCGGAGGTTTCCTGGCCGGGTACGGCCCGGAGTTGGTTCTAGTTTTTTTTTAATAATTCCGCTCGGAAGAAAAATAAAAAGAAATACTAAACGGACTCCAAAAATCACAAAATAAATTTTGCCGGGTTCCTAAAATCAAGCCCGATAAAGTGAACATTTATCTGGGCCCAAACTACAACTTTGAAAAACGCGCATTTTTTCCTAAATTCAAATAAAATATCGAAAAACTCCGAAATAGAACTTATTTGATTTTTTTATTAAATCCTCAATATTTCTATATTTTGGGAAAGTCATTTTATTCCCTCTCTCATATTTTTGTAATAGAAATAATTGATGATAAAATAAATAAAATCAAATGATCCTGTTTACATAATTTGAGAAAACTCAAATATGTAAATAACGAAATCCCCAACTCTCTCCGTGGGTCCTTGAGTTGCTTAGGATTTTCTAGGATCAAAACCAAAAGCACAAAAAAATATGATATGCATGATGACCTAATGTATAACATTCCAAATTGAAATTTTGGGATGTTACAAACCTATCCCCCTTAAGATGAATCTCGCCCTCGAGATTCGGGTTGGCTAGAAAATAGGTGAGGGTGGTCTTTGAGCAAATCTTCCTCTCGCTCCCAAGTGGCTTCATCCTCCGTGTGGTGGCTCCACTGAACTTTGCAAAACTTGATAACCTTGCTGCGAGTAACTCGGCTGGCAAACTCGAGAATCTTGACTGGTTTCTCCTCATAGGTCAGATTGTTATCCACTTGAATTGCTTCTAATGGCACTGTGTCTCTCAAAGGTATGTCAGTCATCTCCGCGTGACACTTCTTCAACTGAGAAACGTGAAACACATCATGCACTCCGGCCAATCCTTCTGGCAATTCCAACTTGTAGGCCACTTCTCCCATACGCTCCAAAACTCGATATGGTCCTACAAATCGTGGCGCTAACTTCCCCTTAACTCCAAAACGCTTAATCCCTCGAAGTGGGGATACTCGAAGATAAGCTCTATCTCCGGCTCCGTAAATTGTCTCTTTGCGTTTACAATCTGCATAGCTCTTCTGCCTGGACTGGGCTACCTTGAGCCTATCGCGTATCAACTTCACCTTCTGTTCAGACTCCTTAATCAGATCTGGTCCAAACAACTGGCGTCTCCAACTTCGTCCCATGACAACGGTGTCCTGCACCTCCTTCCGTACAAAGCTTCGAAAGGTGCCATCTTCAAACTGGTCTGGTAGCTATTATTGTAAGAAAACTCCGCATATGGCAAATTATCGTCCCAACTAGATCCATAATCTAGCGCACAAGCTCTCAGCATATCCTCCAAAATCTGATTGACTCTCTCAGTTTGTCCATCTGTCTGCGGGTGAAAAGTTGTACTAAATTCTAACCTAGTTCCTAAAGTCTCATGCAACTGCTTCCAAAACTTTGAGGTAAACTGGGTTCCTCTATCCGATACGATACTCCTCAGAACTCCATGCATACATACGATTCTGGTCATGTATATCTTTGCCAACTTAGCACTTATGTAAGTGGTCTTTACTGGGATGAAATGAGCTACCTTCGTCAATCGATCAACTACAACCCAAATCGAGTCATAGCCTGAACGAGTCCTTGGTAATCCCGTGATAAAATCCATGCCTAGCTTATCCCACTTCCATTCGGGTATCGGCAATGGTTGCAACAATCCTGCTGGCTTCTGATGTTCTGCCTTTACTCTCTGACATACATCACAAACTGCTACATACTCCGCAATATCCTTCTTCATTCTGTTCCACCAGAAAATATCCTTCAAATCCAAATACATCTTGGTATTTCCTGGGTGAATCGAATACGGTGAATCATGGGCCTCTTGCAGAATCAACTTCCTGATTTCCGGGTTGTTGGGCACGTAAACACGGTCTTCAAACCATAGGGAGTCGTGCTCATCCTCATGAAATCCTTTAGCTTTTCCTTTGCTCAGTTTCTCCTTTATAGTGGCAATCTCTTTGTCAGCTTTCTGAGCTTCTCTGATTCTATCCATCAGTGTTGACTGAATTTCCAATGCTGCTACATAGCCTCTCGGAACTATTTCCAAACATAGCTCATGAAAATTTTCTGCTAACTCCTGGGGTATTTCTCCCATCATTAGTGTATTGACATGACTCTTACGGCTCAATGCATCAGCTACTACATTAGCCTTCCCGGGATGATAATGCAATTTCATATCATAATCCTTGATGATCTCCAACCATCTCCTTTGTCTGAGATTCAACTCCTTCTGCGTGAAAATGTACTTCAAACTCTTATGATCCGTGTACACCTCACAATGATTTCCGATGAGGAAATGTCTCCATGTCTTCAATGCATGCACTACGGCTGCTAACTCCAAATCATGCGTGGCATAATTCAATTCGTGAGGCTTCAGTTGTCGTGAAGCATACGAAACAACTCTTCCTTCCTGCATAAGCACTGCTCCAAGTCCTCGACATGAAGCGTCGCAATATACCTCATAATCCTTGGTTTGATCAGGCAAAATCAACACTGGTGAGGTAACCAAACGGTTCTTCAACTCCTGGAAACTTGCCTCACACTCCTCAGTCCATTTGAACTTAGTATCCTTCTTCAACAACTCCGTCATAGGCTTCGCAATCTTTGAAAAATTCTCAATAAATCTCTGGTAGTATCCTGCGAGTCCAAGAAAACTCCGGATCTCTCCAACTGTTGTTGGTGCTTCCCACTTGGTCACGGTTTCAACTTTAGCGGGATCAACAGCTATACCTTCTCCAGATATAACATGTCCGAGGAATCCTACTTCGTTCAACCAAAATTCACATTTGCTGAACTTGGCATATAATTGGTGTTCTCTGAGCTTTCCAAGTACCAAACGCAAATGCTCCTTATGTTCCTCTTCATTCTTCGAATATACCAGGATATCATCAATGAACACTACGACGAACTTATCCAAAAACTCCATAAACACTTTGTTCATCATGTTCATAAAATAGGCAGGCGCGTTAGTCAGTCCAAATGACATAACGGTATACTCATACAGCCCATACCTGGTGGTAAAAGCTGTCTTAGGAATATCCTGTTCTCGAATCTTCAACTGGTGGTATCCTGATCGCAAATCGATCTTGGAAAATACCTTAGCTCCTTGCAACCGATCAAACAGATCATTGATCATTGGTAGTGGGTACTTGTTCTTGATCGTTACTTCGTTTAATCCTCGATAATCAACAACCATCCTTAACGATCCATCCTTCTTCTCCACTAAAAGTACTGGTGATCCCCAAGGCGATGAACTTGGGCGGATGTAACCTTTATCCAGTAACTCCTTAATCTGCTTCTTAATTTCCACCAAATCTTTTGCTGGCATCCTATACGGTCTCTTTGATATTGGCCCAGTGCCTGGCAATAGCTCAATCAAAAACTCAATGTCTCTATCAGGTGGCATGCCTGGCAACTCTTCGGGAAATACATCAGGAAAATCCTTTACCACTGGTACTTCCTCCTGCACAACTCCTGATAAGGAATTTACTTGAGTCCTGTTTGGCGCATGTCGGGATACATACTTGATCCTTCTTCCTTCTAGCGTTGTGAGCAAAATTGTCTTACTGGCGCAATTGATGTTTCCCCCATACATCGACAGCCAATCCATACCAAGAATCACATCCAGACCTTGGGATTCTGAAATAATTAAATCCGTTGGGAAAACATGCCTTCCTATACTTAATGGCACTTGAAAACATCCTTGACTGGCCATGTACTCCGCTCCTGGTGAGCTTACTAGCATAGGTGTTTTAAGAATCCTAGTGGGCAGACTATACTTTTCCACAAATCCCCTTGATATGTATGAATACGATGCACCAGTATCAAAAAGAACGAGTGCAGTAAATGACTTAACCAAAAACTTACCTATTACTGCATCGGGCTGAGCTTCAACCTCCTCCACATTAACGTGGTTCACCTGCCCCCTGTTGAAAGGGTTCGGCTTCTTTCCAGAGCTTCCATTGCCATTTTGTCCTTCAGGACAGTCATTTGCATAATGTCCTGGCTTCGAACACTTATAGCAAGTGACGTGGCTCAAATCCTTCTTGGCTGGGGTTGATGGGGTGCTGCGGTTCTGTCCATTGCTTCCTCCATTCCCATTACCATTCTTGGTGCCATTGTGATTGTGCGAGCTACCTACTCCATGTGTATGTTGAAAATGTCCTCCTGGTCTAGGGGTAAAACGAGGCTTCTGCTGAGCTCCTGAATTATACTTCCCTTGTCCATACTTCCTCTTGCGGTTCTCAATTTGCTGCTGCTTCCCTTCAATCATAAGAGCACGATCTACCAACTCCTGGTAGTTGTTGAAAGTGGCTATCATCAACTGCATACTCAACTCATCATTCAATCCTTCCAGGAATTTCTCCTGTTTAGCTGCATCCGTAGCAACGTCATCTGGGGCATAACGTGCTAACTTACTAAACTCCTCCACATACTGGCCAACTGTCCGTCCTCCTTGGCGCAAGTTACGAAACTCACGCTTCTTCATGGCCATTGCTCCTGCTGAAACATGGGCGGTACGAAAAGCCTGCTGAAACTGGTCCCATGTGACAGTGTCGACTGGAAAGGTGGCTATGAAATTCTCCCACCAAGAGGCTGCGGGTCCTTCTAACTGATGTGCGGCAAACTTAACCTTCTCCACATCTGTGCATCCTGTTGTGGTCAACTCCCTAGCTATCTTGCGGAGCCAATCATCTCCTACTATTGGCTCGGTGCTACTGGAAAACACCGGCGGATTCAGCCTAAGAAAACGGGCTAAGTGGTCAACAGGTGGTGGTGGTGGTGGTGGGTTGTTGTTGTTCTGATTCTAAACTAGCAACTGCATCAAGGTGTTCTGCTGCTGGATCAACTGGGTGAGCTCCGGAGGAAAGGCAAATCCGGGGTCACGTCTCGGAGGCATCTGAGGGTTTAGAAAAGATGAGATATAAGAATAGAGGGGGTCTAAAGGGAAAACACTACCCATATGCACATGAGGCAAAAGCACACAATTCACTTCAATCAATCAAACAAAGGCATACAATCGGTCTAACTATCGCAAAAGTGTTCGGACTACTATATTTACATGGTGGACTACTACTACTGATGAGGTGGTCTACTAGAAATATTCTACGGTTGTAGACTCCATGATATCTGCTCCTGCTTCATCCACATAGTCATCATCACTACTATCTTGTTCCGAGTCGGTGGCGTCAATGATGATGTAGTCTTCCGGGCTAATCTCCTTGGGTTCCTCGTCTTCATCTACTGGTGTCGGGCCTCCCATAAATATTCCAATCTTCTTGATCAGATCGTCATTCTTCTCCACCAATACTTCAATTTCTTCTTCATAACCTTCGCGTGTAGCCTTGAGTTCTTCCTCCAGTTCCTTAATTCTAGTCTTAGCCTTCTTTAGATCTATCATGTCGGCGCACATCTGATTCTCCTGTCGCCGAATGTGCTGATTTAGCTCCTGAATAAAAGCTGCAATTGATCTATCCTTCCTGGGGCTGATCATCTCCCAGTGTTCATCTCGGCGTCTGCAAATCTGGTAGATAGTATCCTTAAGATCTTTGCGGTAGACTTCTCCAATGCGTCCCATGGCGATGTGAGCTGCCATGCTCTTTCCTAGACTCCAAGTTGGGGCATCAAAAGAAAACTCTATGGGCTCAGTGACTGGCATGAACGTCCTTCCTGGAACTTGAACTTGAATCATCCAGCGCTCTTCTTCAGGTAAAGTGGTGTTGTAGGTTCCCATGAAGCTTGGTATTCCTATGTTCAGGTATCTAGTGACTTCCTTCAGGTGGCGTCCAAAGGGTGTGTCTTCATCCGGTTGTGTGAACTTGTTCCTTGCATCCGCCATCCTAAAGAGTAGAAAAGATGAGAAATCAGAAGAGAAGAGAGTGGGTAGTGATCTAGGTCTTTAGCTTAGTGGTCATGTCCTACAGTCAGCGTGTGCTCTGATACCATCTCTGTAGCGACCAGACCTCAAACAGTCTGATCTCTATGCTCCGGTGTCATCCCTGGATCAGTAATGCTGACACCACATAGTACTCGGAGGATTTATAGCAGAGTATCAATCACACACTTATTACATCGAGTGTCTCAAAAGAGAACTTAAAACAATAAATATGGCTTAAGGCCATCTAATAACGATAACAGCGGAAGGCTTGAAAGATAAGTGAGTCCATCAACTCCAACGGCATCACTGAGTATAGAACCACAACCTAAAACTCCTCAATCGTCGTCTGAAAAGTCTGCAACATTAACGTTGCAGCCTGAAACGGGTCAGCACATGGAATATGATGGCAAGATAACACATAGAGAGTAATGAAATGCAACAGCTATACTATATGCATATTTGGCTGGTGGAAAGCTCTATGGTTATAGTTTTTGCGTAAAGCCAATTTTTCCCTACTTCAAAGGAGTAAAATTAATTACTATCATGGTGGTTGTGAAACATTGAGAATGGTTGATAGCATCCTCAATCCCAATTAAGTAACATCATTAAAATCCCACAAAATTAATTTAGAGTAACATGTTGAGATTCACATGAAAATCCAGGTACTAGATACTCAAGATGTCCATAACCGGGGACACGGCTAACCATGATTAGTTTGTTACACTCTACAGAGGTTTGTGCACTTTTCCCCACAAGACTCGATCGCCTCCGTTTGGTTTCTCGCACTACAGGGTGTTTGAGAAACGGATGACCGAGACATAATCTTTTCGAAGCCCTAGCACCTTACGACGTGATAGACCGTACCAACCTACATCCCCTACATCTGCTAGTCCACCACTGTAAGAGTTCGCACAACTTAGTCAACTATGCTAGAGCCCATAATGGCTTGTGGCTGCACACGGAAGTTTCTAGTATGAATAATCTCATGATCCCTTTGAGCCTGGGTGGCGGTCCAAAAGAAAACAGGCAAGTCCTGGTAACCCCAGGTGCCTCAATCCACCCAGATGTGTGTTAGGTTGCCACCTTAGATAAACCCTTAATTAACAATCTCACATCTGTCATGGATTTCACTCACCCAATCCACGTCTACTGGCATAGCATGGCATAATAAGCAAACGTAGAAGTAACTCCCAAAGGTTTGGTAATAAACAGGTAATAGGTACTACCTCATCTACTTCCCATCCCACAATTTAATTAGATCCTAGTCATGCAATGTGTGAGGATTGATCTAATGCAATAAAACTGGGTTGTAGAAAAGGTATGATCAAAGTGTTACTTGCCTTGCTGATGATCCGTGAAACCTAGAGATTCGAAGTAACAAGCGGCGCACTCCGGGTATTCTATCGCACACAAACAACAAGCATACAATAAGTACTCATCTAATTCACAGGTAAAACTCAAATAGAAGATCTAACCAGAAAGTTCAACTTAAGAACCCTGATTCGCAAAAAGAATCAAATCGAACGAAGCAAAAGAAATCAAACGGCGAAAAAAAACAACTTCGTTCTAGTAATCTGGATCTAGGGCAAATTTTACAGTAGCAAAAACTTGTTTAAGTTGATTATTCGGAAAGAGGGTTTCGATACGAAACTCCAGGCGCTTGAATCGCCTGATTCCGATAAACGAGCGAAAAGTTATACTAAAACAAAAATCGGATCAGAAATCGCGATCAGAAAATAACCGCGGAAAATCCGACGAAAAAGAAAAACGACGAATCGATTTTTTTTAAAAAAAAACTGCATGGAAAACGTGGCGGCGGCGAACCTCGAAAGGCGCGCGCTCCGGCGAGTCGGCGGCGGCGGCGGCGGCGGATTAGGGTTAGGTCGGGCGCTAGCGGCTGGGCTCTCCTCGGGCCGGGGCGGCGGCTTATATAGCCTAGGCCGGCGGAGTCCAGGCCGAATACGGCCCGTAGTCGGTTCGCGATTTTTTTTTAAATTCCGCTCGGAAGAAAAATAAAAAGAAATACTAAACAGACTCCAAAAATCACGAAATAAATTTTGCCGGATTCCTAAAATCAAGCCCGATAAAGTGAACATTTATCTGGGCCCAAACTACAACTTTGAAAAACGCGCATTTTTCCTAAATTCAAATAAAAATACTGAAAAACTCCGAAATAAAACTTATTTGATTTTTTATTAAATCCTCATTATTTCTATATTTTGGGAAAGTCATTTTATTCCCTCTCTCATATTTTTGTAATAGAAATAATTGATGATAAAATAAATAAAATCAAATGATCCGGTTTACATAGTTTGAGAAAACTCAAATATGTAAATAACGAAATCCCCAACTCTCTCCGTGGGTCCTTGAGTTGCTTAGGATTTTCTAGGATCAAAAACCAAAAGCAAAATAAAATATGATATGCATGGTGACCTAATGTATAACATTCCAAATTGAAAATTTGGGATGTTACATATATTCATACTCACAATGACATTTAATACCTTATGTGCAGTTCTATCTCCTGCGTGGTGTCCTCCATAAGTTTCGGAGTGGCACTTGCGTAGGATCTGTTCCTGTTCATGCTCAGGTACACAACTTCTAATAACACCATCTACTCCTTCTTTATAAATATGTGGGTCATCCCAAAAGTAATGTCTCAAATCATAGAAGAACTTTTTCTTTTGTTGGTATGTGAAGCTAGGTGGTATAAATTTAGCAACTATGTAATTAGCATAATTAGCATACCAAGGGGTACTGCGAGAAGTACTTATGACATTTAATTGTTCATCAGGAAAGCTATCATCAATAGGTAGTGGGTCATCAAGAACATTCTCTAACCTAGATAAGTTGTCTGCAATGGGGTTCTCGGCTCCTTTTCTATCAACAATATGCAAATCAAATTATTGTAGCAAGAGAACCCATCTAATAAGTCTAGGTTTAGCATCTTTCTTCTCCATAAGATATTTAATAGCAGCATGATCAGTGTGGATAGTTACTTTAGAATCAACAATATAAGATCTGAACTTATCACAAGCAAATACAACTGCTAAAAGTTTTTTTTCAGTAGTAGCATAATTTATTTGAGCATTGTCTAGAGTCTTACTAGCATAATGGATAACATTTAATTTCTTATCAACTCTTTGCCCTAGAACAGCACCTACAACATAATCGCTAGCATCACACATAATTTCAAAGGGTAAATTCCAATCAGGTGGCTGAACAATAGGTGCAGAGACTAATGCTTTCTTAAGTATTTCAAATGCTTCTGCACAATCATCATCAAAGACAAATGGTATATATTTTTGTAATAAATTAGTCAGAGGCCGAGAAATTTTTGAGAAGTCCTTAATGAACCTCCTATAAAATCCGGCATGACCAAGGAAACTTCTTATACCTTTGATGTCCTTGGGACATGGCATCTTTTCAATAGCATCAACCTCAGCTTTATCAACTTCAATACCTCTTTTAGAAACTTTATGCCCCAAGACAATACCTTCATTAACCATAAAGTGGCACTTTTCCCAATTCAAGACAATATTAGTTTCTTCACATCTCTGCAAAACTCGATCAAGATTGCTCAAGCAATCATCAAAAGAAGATCCATAGACGGAAAATTCGTCCATGAAAACCTCACAAATCTTTTCACAAAATTCAGAGAATATTGCCATCATGCATCTTTGAAAGGTAGCAGGTGCATTACATAAACCAAAAGGCATACGTCTATAAGCAAAAGTACCAAAAGGGCATGTAAAAGTAGTCTTTGATTGATCTTTAGCCGACACAGGTATTTGAGAGAAACCAGAATAACCATCTAGAAAGCAGTAATGTGTATGTTTGCATAATCTTTCTAGCATTTGATCGATAAAAGGTAAGGGGTAATGATCTTTCTTAGTAGCCTTATTTAATTTGCGGAAATCAATTACCATCCTATAACCTGTAATAATTCTTTGTGGAATCAATTCATCTTTATCATTAGGAACAACAGTAATACCTCCCTTCTTAGGGACACAATGAACATGACTCACCCACTGACTATCAGCAACGGGATAAACTATACCTGCCTCCAGAAGCTTTAGTATTTCTTTTCTTACCACTTCTTTCATTTTAGGATTCAGACGTCGTTGAGGATCACGAACTGGTTTGGCATCTGCTTCCAAATTTATTTTATGTTGACATAGAGTGGGACTGATGCCCTTAAGATCATCAAGAGTATATTCAATAGCAGCATGATGCTTCTTCAGAGTTTTCAATAATCTTTCTTCTTCATGCTCTGAAAGGTTAGCACTAATAATAACAGGATATATCTTCTTTTCATCAAGATAAGCATATTTAAGATTATCAGGAAATGGTTTAAGCTCAAACACGGGATCACCCTTAGGTGGAGGGGGATCCCCTAGGATTTCAACAGGAAAATTGTGTTTCAGAATAGGTTCCTCTTTAAAGAATACTTCATCTATTTCCCTTCTTTCATTCATAAACATATCATTCTCATGGTCTAGCAAATATTGTTCTAAAGGATCACTAGGAGGTACGGCAATAGAAGCAAGACCAATAATTTCATCCTTACTAGACAATTCTTCTTCACAGTGTTGTTTACTAAATTTAGAGAAATTAAATTCATGAGGCATATCATCTAAGCCGACAGTAACAACATCCCTTGTGCAATCTATCGTAGCATTAACAGTATTCAAGAAGGGTCTACCAAATATAATGGGACAAAAGCTATCTTGTGGGGAACCAAGAACAAGAAAATCAGCAGGATATTTAGTTTTCCCACACAAGACTTCAATATCTCTAACAATTCCCATTGGTGAAATAGTATCTATATTAGCAAGTTTAATTGTAACATCAATATCTTCCAACTCAGCAGGTGCAATGTCATGCATAATTTCTTCGTATATGTCAATAGGTATTGCACTAGCACTAGCACCCATATCACATAAGCCATGATAACAATGATCTCCTATTTTAATAGAAATAACAGGCATACCTACCACAGGTCTAGGTTTATCTGTATCACGGGGTTTAGCAATTCTAGCAGTTTCATTACAAAAGTAAATAACATGCCCATCTATATTATTAGGTTCTAGTTTAACTTGCTCAGGAGGTGTATATGTTTTAATATTACTTTTATGAACCACAGTTGAAGCTTTAGCATGATCCTTTATCCTAACAGGGAAAGGTGGTTTCTCAACATAACAAGTAGGAACAACAGGATCATTATAAGTGACAGTCTTTTCTTCAACTTTAATAGGTGCAGCTACTTTTACTTCTATGGGAGGATGATATTTAAACCACTTCTCCTTAGGGAGATCAACATAAGTAGCAAAAGATTCACAGAAAGAAGCTACTATCTCAGAATCAAGTCCATATTTAGTGATAAACTTACAGAAAATATCGGTATCCATAAAAGATTTAACACAATCAAAACTAGGAGTCATACCTGACTCCTTACCATTGTCGAGGTCCCAATCTTCAGAGTTGCGTTTAATTCTTTCCAATAAATCCCATTTGAATTCAATAGTCTTCATCATGAAAGAGCCAGCACAAGAAGTATCAAGCATGGTGCGATTGTTACCAGAAAGCTGAGCATAAAATTTTTGAATAATCATTTCTCTTGAGAGCTCATGATTGGGGCATGAATATAACATTGACTTAAGCCTCCCCCAAGCTTGAGCAATGCTTTCTCCTTCGCGAGGCCAAAAATTATATATATAATTGCGATCACGATGAACAAGATGCATAGGAGAAAACTTCTGATGAAATTCCAATCTCAATCGTTTGTAATTCCAAGACCTCATATCATCACATAGCCTATACCATGTCGATGCATCTCCCCTCAAAGATAAGGGGAAGACCTTCTTCTTAACAACATCTCCGGGTACACCTGCAAGCTTAAATAATTCACAAACTTCATCCACATATATTAGATGTTCATCAGGATGTTTTGTTCCATCTCCTAAAAAAGGATTAGCTAGCAGTCTTTCTATTATACCCGAAGGAACTTCAAAGCAAGTGTCTTCATTTTCATTTTTAGTAGGTTTAGTAGGTTGAGGAGCAACTCTTTGCTCTACTGGTCGGGGTGAAGATACCCCGAACAAGCCCCTCAGAGGATTACTTTCCATAGTAACAAGTGACAGTAAATTTCAGCACACTATATAAATTTTTCCTTACCAAATTCCACCTACCAAAGGCGCTTCACTCCCCGGCAACGGCGCCAGAAAAGAGTCTTGATGACCCACAAGTACAGGGGATCTATCGTAGTCTTTTCGATAAGTAAGAGTGTCGAACCCAACGAGGAGCAGAAGGAAATGATAAGCGGTTTTCAGCAAGGTATTCTCTGCAAGTACTGAAATAAGTGGTAACAGGTAGTTTTGTGATAAGATAATTTGTAACGAGCAAAAAGTAACAAAAGTAAATAAAGTGCAGAAAGGTGGCCCAATCCTTTTTATAGCAAAGGACAAGCCTGGACAAACCCTTATATAAGGAAAAGCGCTCCCGAGGACACATGGGAATATCGTCAAGCTAGTTTTCATCATGTTCATATGATTCGCGTTCGGTACTTTGATAATGTGATATGTGGGTGGACTAGTGCTTGGGTGTTGTTCTTACTTGAACAAACATCCCACTTATGATTAACCTCTATTGCAAGCATCCGCAACTACAACAAAAGTATTAAGGTAAACCTAACCATAGCATGAAACATATGGATCCAAATCAGCCCCTTACGAAGCAACGCATAAACTAGGGTTTAAGCTTCTGTCACTCTAGCAACCCATCATCTACTTATTACTTCCCAATGCCTTCCTCTAGGCCCAAATAACGGTGAAGTGTTATGTAGTCGACATTCACATAACACCACTAGAGGCTAGACAACATACATCTCATCAAAATATCAGACGGATACCAAATTCACATGACTACTAATAGCAAGACTTCTCCCTTGTCCTCAGGAACAAACGTAACTACTCACAAAGCATAAACATGTTCATAATCAGAGGGGTATTAATATGTATATAGGATCTGAACATATGATCTTCCACCAATTAAACCAACTAGCATCAACTACAAGGAGTAATTAACACTACTAGCAACCTACTAGCACCAATCCCGGACTTGGAGACAAGAATTGGATACAAGAGATGAATTAGGGTTTTGAGATGAGATGGTGCTGATGAAGATGTTGATGGATATTGCCCTCTCCCGATGAGAGGAGCGTTGGTGATGACGATGGCGATGATTTCCCCCTCCGGGAGGGAAGTTTCCCCGGCAGAACAGCTCTGCCGAAGCTCTAGATTGGATCCGCCAAGGTTCCGCCTCGTGGCGGCGGAGTTTCGTCCCGAAAGGTTGCTTCTTATTTTTTTTCTCGATGAAATACTTCATATAGGGTAAGATGGTCATCGGAGAGCCACCAGGGGGCCCACGAGGTAGGGGGGTGCGCCCTAGGGGGGGGCGCCCCCCACCCTCATGAGAAGGGTGTGGGCCTCCTGGTCTTCATCTTTGGCAAGGATTTTTCATTATTTATTACAAGGTATTCCGTGGAGTTTCAGGACTTTTGGAGTTGTGCAGAATAGGTCTCTAATATTTGCTCCTTTTCCAGCCCAGAATTCCAGCTGCCGGCATTCTCCCTCTTTACGTAAACCTTGTAAAATAAGAGAGAATAGCCATAAGTATTGTGACAAAATGTTGCAATGTGTGTTGCTGCTTATATATTGGGCATCAAGATCTATAGAGATAGATCAAGACGTTTAATAGGACTTTCCGGTAAAATTTTGAAGAAGTTCAAAATAGACCAGTCAAAGAAAGGGTTCTTATCTGTGTTGCAATGTGTGAAGTTGAGTAAGACTCAAAACCCGACCACGGCAGAAGATAGAGAGAGAATGAAAGTCATTCCCTATGCCTCAGCCATTTGTTCTATAAAGTATGTCATGCTATGTACCTAACCTATTGTGTACTTCACTGTGAGTTTGGCAAGGGGGTACAATAGTGATCCAGGAGTAGATCACTGGACGGCGGTGAAAATTATCCTTAGGTACATAAATAGGACTAAGGAAATGTTTCGTGGTTATGAAGGTGACAAAGAGTTCGTCGTAAAGGGTTATGTCGATGCAAGCTTTAACACTGATCCAGATGACTCTGAGTCTCAATCTGCATACATATTGAAAGTGGGAGCAATTAGCTATAGTAGCCCTATGCAGAGCATTGTAGACATAGAAATTTGCAAAATACATACGGATCTGAATGTGTCAGACCCGTTTACTAAACCTCTCTCACAAGCAAAACATGATCACACCTTAGTACTCCTTGGGCATTAATCACATGGCAATGTGAACTAGATTATTGACTCTAGTAAACCCTTTGGGTGTTGGTCACATGGTGATGTGAACTATGGGTGTTAATCACATAAAGATGTGAACTATTGGTGTTAAATCACATGGTGATGTAAACTAGATTATTGACTCTAGTGCAACTGGGAGACTGAAGGAAATATGTCTTAGAGTCAGTAATAAAGTTATTATTTTATTTCCTTATATCATGATAAATGTTTATTATTCATGCTAGAATTGTATTAACCGGAAACTTGATACATGTGTGGTAGGCAAAACACCATGTCCCAAGTGAGCCTCTACTAGACTAGCTCGTTAATCAAAGATGGTTAAGTTTCCTAACCATGGACGTGTGTTGTCATTTGATGAACGGGATCACATCATTAGGAGAATGTTGTGATGGACAAGACCCATCTGTTAGCTTAGCATATTGATCGTTCAGTTTTATTGCTATTGCTTTCTTCATGTCATATACATATTCCTTTGACTATGAGATTATGCAACTCCCACACACCGAAGGAATACCTTGTGTGCTATCAAACGTCACAATGTAACTGGGTGATTATAAAGATTCTCTACAGGTATCTGCGAAGGTGTTTGTTGGGTTGGCATAGATCGAGATTAGGATTTGTCACTCCGAGTATCAGAGAGGTATCTCTGGGCCCTCTCGGTAATGCACATCATAAGAATCCTTGCAAGCAAAGTGACTAATGAGTTACTCACAAGGTGATGTATTACGGAACGAGTAAAGAGCCTTGCCAGTAACGAGATTGAAGTAGGTATGAAGATACCGACGATCGAATCTCGGGAAAGTAACATACCCATGGACAAAGGGAATTACGTATGTTGTCATAAAGGTTCGACCAATAAAGATCTTCATAGAATATGAAGGAGCCAATATGGGCATCCAGGTTCTGCTATTGGTTATTGACCCGAGAGGTGTCTCGGTCATGTCTACATAGTTCTCGAACCCGTAGGGTCCGCACGCTTAATGTTCGTTGACAATATAGTTTTATATGAGTTATGTATGTTGGTGACCGGATGTTGTTCGGAGTCCCGGATGAGATAACGGACATGACAAGGAGCTCCGGAATGGTCCGGAGGTAAAGATTGATATATAGGATAATAGTGTTTGGTCTCCGGAAGGGTTCCGGAATTCATCGGAAGGGGTTCTGGATGTTTCCCAAAATGTTTGGGTACGAGAACACTTTATTTGGGCCAAAGGGGAAAGCCCACGAGGCTTTTGGAAAGTGCAAAAGGAAGTTTTGCAGAAACTAGAGGCTAGACGCCAGGAACCCTGGCGTCTAGGGGGTAGAAGCCAGGAACCCTGGCATCTAGCCCTGGAGTCCGAGAACGACTCTTACCTTTCGGGCAGAACCGACTTTGAGGAGGCTTTTTCTCCAAGTTTCGACCCCAAGGCTCAACATATAAATAGAGGAACATGGCTAGCACCCAAGACACATCAAGATTCACCAAGCCATGTGTCGGCAATCCCATCCCCTCTAGTTTATCCTCCGTCTAGTTTCTGTAGTGCTAAGCCTTGCGGAGATTGTTCTTCATCACCAACCGTCACCACGCCGTCGTGCTGCCGAAACTCATCTACTACTTCACCCGTCTTGCTGGATCAAGAAGACGAGGACGTCATCGAGCTGAACGTGTGCTGAACGCGGAGGTGCCGTATGTTCGGTACTTGATCGGGACGGATCGTGAAGGTGTATGACTACATCAACCACGTTAATAAACACTTCCGCTTTGGGATATTCAGTGGTATGAGGATGCTCTCCCCCTCTCATTGCTATGCATCTCCTAGATAGATCTTGCGTGAGCGTAGACAATTTTTGAAATTGCATGCTACGTTTCCCAACAGCCTCTAGGGCATATTTCCAATGGTAGGACTCAGTTCCGATGTCCACCATGCCAAAGATCGCCGGACGGGAGTTTGGGTGGCGGAGTGGGGTGGAGGGGTGTGGAGTGGAGTGGCTAGGGCTTGATCCAGGGAACAGATGGGGACAAATATATGTGGGGTCAGGTGGGCCTGCGTGGGCCGGGTTCGACGTGACGGACGTGTTCGGTCACGCCTGGTCCATCCCATGTCCACCACATATTTGGACTAGATATGAGGGGTGCCAGTCAGCCGGGTGTTTGAGGCCAGTTTGAGGCGTCCGTCAGGATTGTTTTTCTTTTGACCGGCCAGTGACCAGGCCATCTACCCAAATATTTAACGGGGTTTTGAGGCGTCCGGCTGTAGATGCTCTTACGGTTAGCGGAACTTCACCGTGTATCATCATCAACATCATCTCATAGTTGAACTTGGCCAATCACCATCCAAAGTTCAATACACTCCATGATGTGCTCCTCTGAAATTGGTGAATCCCAGAAGGACTCCTTGGTTCCATTGCCAATGGCTATGATGGTGCAGGCGTAAAACAAGTCCATGTCCACTTCATCATATGGGTTCTCTATGCCAACCCTGGCCATCTCAAATGAACAACTTTGGCGGTTTTTTGGAGGTTCAACTCGCATGAGACCCCTAGAATGGGCAGGGTGGCGACTACCAATTGACTTGCATTTCACTCCAGAGATTTTGTCCAATGCCAACCAAAAAAATGCTCATTCCACCTCCAGGATGCTCTTAAGAACAGGCAATGAAACAACCAGCAGAGTGATATGGTACGTACTTCCTGATGTAAAAAACGATTTTATATTATGAGACGGAGGAAGTAATTTGCAAGGTGTGGACGGATTTAACAAGCATGGTCCGACCGGCCGTGGTGATATTCTTCCCTTGCCAAGGAGAGAGCTTTGCCACAATATTGTCTTTGAGGTGTTAGAAATCCACCCTTTCCAGCTACCATATACTCCCCCCGTTCCTAAATATAAGACATACCATTGTGGACTATATACAAAGCAAGATGAGTGAATCTACACTTTAAAATATGTCTATATACATCCATATGTACTAGTTTTTATTGAAAAGGACTTGGTATTTAGAAATAGAGGGAGTATTTTCCTATTATATTTTTCGTGCATCATATGCATCTCATATGGCGTTGCACGAGCGTCATATTATATTGCATTAATTAATTAAATTGAATATTCTATTTCGTCATTTTGTTAAATGGTGAATAAGTAGCACCCTCCCCCCCCCCCTCATTTTGATGTTCTAGTCCAATGGACCTTTCTAGAAAGATACAAATTCAAAGTTCAAATGCAAATCCAAGTAATTCCAAGTGAAATCCAAAGAAAAAGAAACGGGCATTTTTTTTAAAAACGAAGGCAAAATATTTTCCTCATCTTATTAATGAAGAGGAAGAATGACAAGGTTTTAGAGTTTCATGACCACAAAGGGATCACTCTCCCGGAATTAAATTTCTCAAATATTTAGTCTCGGCAATGACCCAAAGCTTCGCCTCAACATTGATCGACGAAACCACGTGGGTTGCTAAAGATGCCTTGTTTCAAAAAAAAACTCTCACATTTGCACACGGTTATCGCACACGGTAAATTCTAGCAAAATGTGTGCTCTCCATCACACACGATACATGCAAATGTAAGGCGTGCAATAGTACCCGTCATCGGAGACAGTTTCTTTTTTTTGTGGGCGAATAATGTATTACTCAACTCAAGAAGTTCATACAATCAATCGTAACAAGCTCCATTAGGACCCGAACCGATCAAAATCATGGTTCTGCCTTCTAAACAAGCAAATCTAGTTATGTTATTACTAACTTTATTTTGGCTACGATTAACATGAGTAATACACGAATCACCAATAGACATGAGATGTGACGCCCGAATAATTAAGCTACAGTGAACCTTTTCTAATGATGCCACGTCACCTCGGTCACTGTTGCTAATCTCCCGATGATTCAAATCCCGTTCGAATTCAAATTCAAAGTCAAGTCAAAGGATAAAAGTTTTCAAATATTAAAACTAAATTGTTCTAGATGTGGCAAATAAATCATAAGTAATTATGCTGGGGAATCCACATTTTTATAAAATGCTTAAAATGCACTAAAATAATAAAACAGTAGGGAAAGCTATTAATTAAATGTGTTTTCAGTTATTAACTTATAAAACTATTTTATTTAGTTGCCCAAAACTATAGGGATAGTAGCATATTTATTAACACTAAATTAGGGGCTCATTTTTGTATTTTATAAAACTATAGTAAATAAAATAAAATGTAAACAGAAAAGAAATAAAAGGAGAAATAGAAAATACCTACAAGCTACTATGCAACTGGGCCTAAGTTACACACTGTGCCCAGCCCACCTAAACCCCCCTCATCCTTATCCCCTCTCTCCCCGTGCATGTCACCACCACAGGCCATCATCGTTGCTGCGATCGCGCGATGCTCACCACGGCGATGCTACAGGGCGTCGCGGAGGGGATAAGGGCGTCGCCCCTGAGCCCCAGGCGAAACCCTAGCGCCATTTCCCCTTCCCTTGCGCCGCTTCTTCCACCTCGCCCGCAGCCGAACCACGTCGCCAAGGCCGACCTCATCCTCGTGGCCATTGTCCTTCCCGTCGCCTGAGACTGCGCCGGGAGCACCGCCTCCGCCGTCTTCGTCGACTACTTGGACGTATCGGAGCTCAGGACCCCCTGCCTCGCGCGGATCGAGCCGTTCCCTTCCCCGGATCGCCGTCGCCGGAACATCATCCTCATCCTCCTCTCCGACTCGCTTCACCGAGCCTCGCCACCCGTACCCCTGCATCGTACGGTGAGGGCCACTCCCTCCCCTCTCTACCCTGTCCCGCGCACGCTAGGGTGCCGTCCCCGGCTGCGCTCCCCGCGCCCTTTCTGTCGTCCGCTTGCGCACGTCATGGGTCGCGACTACGCGCCGCCGTGGACCTGCAGCTGCTGCTCGCCCCGCGCTTGGTTCCCGCGAGCACGCCGTAACCTCGCCCCGCCTGCGTTGCCTTGCTGCTTCCCCACGTTGCTTCCTCGCCGTCGCTTGTCGTCCACCTCGCTGTGCTGCTCCACCGCAGTCGCCTCTGCTGCTAGCGCAGCTACCGCCGCCCGTGTTCGCGCTCAGCGCCACCAGCGCACGCTCCCACTGGTCGCGGCCCGTAGCCGCTCGCCGAAGGCCGCGCTCGTCGCGAGCACCTGCGCATGCCCGTGTTCCCGCACTCCCGCCTTACCCCACCTGCTGCTGTTGTTTGCCCACGGCGCCCGCTTCCCCGGCTCCGGCGTGCCTCCCCGGCCGCTCGGGCTGCATTGGTCCCGCGCACACACTCGCGCGCCCGTGAGCCTCGCCCGCAGTCGCCGCACTCCCCCAGCCCCGCCCGCCATCGCCTCCCAAGCGCGCTCCTGCCGGAGCCCCTGGCCTCGGCTCCGCCCCTACCCCTGCTTTCCGCTGCGCCCTTGGCGCCCCACACCACACCCCGCACCCACCGCCGACCTCCACTCCCCGCGCGGCCTGCTGCCGCCCCCCTGCTTTCTGCTTTTGGTTGCTACTGCCGCTCAATACAGGTCGGGTGTCGCTGATAGTTTACGTGCTAATGCCCCCCTAATCCTAACACTAATTAGGCACTGACGGTAGGCCCCACTACTTAATTGGATTAACTAAAACCATTTAAAACTCTGTTTAACTAAATGTCCCACTGACATATGGGTCCCACTGCTAAATAAATCTAGTTAGTTAAATAGTTTAACTAGCAGTCTATGACATGTGGCCGCCCACATGTCAGTTGGACCAGTCAAACCAGTCAACAAGTTGACTGTTGACTGCTGACTAGCGGCCAACAGGTCCACCTGTCAGTCAAATAGTCAATCTCTGGGTACACTTCTGTGTACCCGTAGCATTTAGTATTTAATATATTGCGAATTAAATTAACTCCAGAAAATCAGAAAATGTTTTAAAACTTTAAAAAATAATCCGTAGCTCGGATGAAAATACTTTGTACATGAAAGTTGCTCGGAACGACGAGACGAATCCGGTTACGTTGCTCGTTCGTCCGCCACGCATCCCTCGCATAGCGAACATGTAACTTTCCCCCTTCGGTTCATCTGTCCAAAAACGCGAAACCCCGGGGGTATTTTTCCAGATGTTTCCCCCCTTCACCGGTATCACCTCATACCGCGTTAGGGCACCCCTAGCACCGCTACTTGTCATGTCATGCATCGCTATGCATCTGTTTGCTTAATATTTATTGTTTCTTCCCCCTCTTCTTTCGCTAGACACCGAGTCCGACGCCGCTGCTACCCAGTACAACTATAGTGTTGACAACCCCTCTCTCTTGCCAGAGCAACCAGGCAAGCCCCCCCTTGATCACCAGATATCACCTACTCTCTTTCTACTGCTTGCATTAGAGTAGTGTAACTTGTTACTGCTTTCCGTTAATCCTATTCTGATGCATAGCCTGTCATTGTTGATACAACATTTGATACCTTACCTGCAGTTCTAAATGCTTAGTATAGGATGCTAGATTATCATCAGTGACCCTACATTCTTGTCAGTCTGCCATGCTATACTATCGGGCCGTGATCATGTCGGGTGTTGATCACGGGTAAATACATACATATATACATACTATACAGGTGGTGACTAAAGTCGGGTCGGCTCGTTGAGTACCCGCAAGTGATTCTGATGTGGGGGCTGAAGGGGCAGGTGGTTCCACCCAGGTAGTGGTGGGCCTAGGTTCCCGACGGCCCCCGCCTGTTACTTTGAGGCGGAGCGACAGGGCAGGCGGAGACCACTTAGGTGAGAGGTGGGCCTGGCCCTGGTCGGTGTTCGCGGTTACTTCAAAATAACACGCTTAACGAGATCTGGGTATTTGATCTGAGTTTGGCTACTGGCCTATACGCACTAACCAACTACGCGGGGACAGTTATGGGCACTCGACGTCATGGTATCAGCGGAAGCCTTCGTGACGTCAGCGACTGAGCGACGCGTGCCGGGTTGGACTGGAACGGCTACTCTTGTATAAGGGAGGCTAGGTCTGCTCACCGGCCGCGTACGCAACGTGCAAGTGTGCAATGGGCGATGGGCCCAGACCCTTGCGCCATATGATTTAGACCGGCGTGCTGACCTCTCTGTTGTGCCTAGGTAGGGTTGCGACGTGTTGATCTTCCGAGGCCGGGCATGACCCAGAAAAGTGTGTCCGGACAAAGAGGATCGAGCGTGTTGGGAAATGTGGTGCACCCCTGTAGGGAAGTTAATCTATTCAAATAGCCGTGATCTTTGGTAACAGGACGACTTGGAGTTGTACCTTGACCTTATGACAACTAGAATTGGATACTTAATAAAACACACCCTTACAAGTGCCAGATACAACCGGTGATCGCTCTCTCATAGGGCGACGAGGGGAGGATCGTCGGGTAGGATTATGCTACACGATGCTACTTGGTGAACTTACCATCTACTCTCTTCTACATGCTGCAAGATGGAGGTGGCCAGAAGCGTAGTCTTCGATAGGACTAGCTATCCCCCTCTTATTACGGCATTCTGCAGTTCAGTCCACATATGATACCCTTATTCCATTTGATACCCATGCATACATTTGTAGTGTAGTTCCTTGCTTGTGAGTACTTTGGATGAGTACCCGTTTTTTGTGACCAGACGATGGAGGCCAGGAGCCAGACGCCACTGTCGATGACGACTGCTACTACTCGGGAGGTGCCTACTACTACGTGCAGCCCGCTGGCGACGACTAGGAGTAGTTTAGGAGGATCCCAGGCAGGAGGCCTGCGCCTCTTTCGATTTGTATCCCAGTTTGTGCTAGCCTTCTTAAGGCAAACTTGTTTAACTTATGTCTGTACTCAGATATTGTTGCTTCCGCTGACTCGTCTATGATCGAGCTCTTCTATTTGAGCCCTCGAGGCCCATGTCTTGTAATATGATGCTTGTATGACTTACTTTATTTGTAGGTTTGTGTTGTGATATCTTCCCGTGAGTACCTGATCTTGATTATACACGTTTGCGTGTATGATTAGTGTACAGTCAAATTTGGGGCGTCACAAGTTGGTATCAGAGCCGACTGCCTGTAGGAACCCCCTTTCAAACTCATTGGTCGAAGTTGAGTCTAGTCGATGAAAACTGTTTTACTAACATGGTTGTGCGGCCCATGGGCCCACGTCGCCATTCGGTGGTATTAGTATCTTTTACTCCTCGTCTATACTCTAGGACTCGGATCTCTCTCCTATTCGGGTTAAATGATTTGCTAACTCTAATTCTAGGTTCTCGTAAATACTTTCTCCCGAAGAGCCCCTCGGTCCGAATGATCGACTGCTTCAACAGAAGATTCTGAAGATACTCTCCGATGCTATTGCGTTTGCAATTCCCTTCCACCGTCAACCCCTATAGATAACTACATTCACTTGCCATTCTTACCTTAGTCCCTAGTTGTTCTTGTTATTACAAGATACCCTGAAATTCTCTCTATTGTTCTAAGAATCTTTGTGCCTATTGCCTTGTAGCTCTTTGCCACCTGAATACCCCTACGGATAATTTCTCGCACTTATCGAGTATCCGCTCATCCCAGTTGATTCATGTATTTCACAAAAGTCTTCAAAATAACAGTCGATCTTCTCAAAATCCTCAACAACCCAGTGCTCTTGAAATTTTTGCTTGCTTGCATTATGGTTAATCCCATATGTATAGTAATCTTATTGGCAGCCTTTGTCACTATCATTTTGAGTCCATTGATTCAATATGTTGCGAATGCTCGCAATCCTCAAATCAGATCCTAGAATTCATCCTTTCGTCTCAGACATCATTTTAAAACATGAGCTAGATATCGACCAATCAAATTGACGGCGATTGTACCCCTAATGCCTATTCAGCTTATCCATTCTTAATCAGATTGTTGGCTTCTGATCCCTTGATTTGGAAATGATAATTCCTTTGCATTTGAGCTTTCAGTCAGTCAGTTGTTTCTATACTCCAATGCCTTTGCATTGTTTCTTCTTCTGATTGTGTGCTGATGCTCACATCAGCTCCATTGTGTACCGTCAGATCCTTTATTGAATTATCATCGAATGGTGTCCTTTGTATACAAAAACCTTAAGAAGTTCTTCCCTAATACATAATTCCATTGGTAAATCCTATTCTCTGATATGGTCAAGGATGCTCTACTTTCGAGCTTGAGTTATCTACTTCTAAACCTTGTAGTATATGTTCCTAAGATACCCGATGGGTTGAACCAATGCCTTCCCTAATCTGTGCAAACCCGAAAGATTACACGGGTCATACTTATCTGGTACTGCACCAGGTAAAACTTTCAACAACTAACGCCATTTCGAAAAGAAACGAGAAGTGAATGGAAGGTTATACATTGAAGAAGTGGGAGTCGACCTTGAACTTTGTGTTCATGCCCATGGACACGATGTAGATTCTATCAAGGAAGCTTCTCTTAAATTAATTATTTTCTTGGTATAAGTTCATATTATATCTAGGATCTGGTCTTTTGCAACCATGGTTCCGGCCATATTGATACTCTTTGATTCCTTTTCTCGGGCAAGTTAAAGTACTTGCCTTCTGCAGATCAATACATCTCTGCAACCTCTATTTTGATCTTCCTTTAAGTATTACCCTTTGGTATCTCGAGAGTATCAAAGAACGGTGTTGCTTCCTATGGGTCTTCATCTAGTATTGCTTCTCACCGATTTCAGATTTCCCCCAGGTTCTGAGTTATTAGTCACTCAAGAACACCGATAAGTGAATCGATTCCGCACTCCAACTCAAAATAACTCTTAAGTATTTTTCGTTACTTATGAGTTTATTAATCCTTCAAGTCATTCCTAGCCTGATCGGCTATATCATTTTTGTGCTAAATTTTAAACTGTGCTACCTAGTCCTTCTTCCCGGAGCACAAATTTCGACGGTGAGCTAATCTTACGTTGATCTTCCTCGTCATATCATTTCTCTTTGAGCAGCAAATTTGATTTCGAGTTTGTGTCGTACCCATGGTTCCAATAACCTTTCGCTCATCATTCCTTCAACTTGGTGTCATCGCCGATCGATTACATCTTCATGAGATCTCCCGACAAACGTGTCATGATCATCATCAGCATTCTAAGCTCTTCCAGGATATCAATTGAATTCATGATGATAAATGCCATCCTTCTATCCTCGATGATTTTTAATGACATCAACAACATTCTTGCATTCACTCTGACACAAAACGTGTTCATGTTTTGTGTTGCACCTAGAGTTCCTTTCTATCCAACTTATATTAGGATTCTACCTTGAAGTATTACTGTCCTTATGTCAAGGATGTTGCAAGGATTGCACCACCTCTTAAGAATTCTTGATATAGTAATACTTCTCGTCATCCCCGTTCATTCCTTGGTCCTCGTGTTGTTTCTAACCAGAATACCAACAAATGGTATGTGATGTGTAAAATTCAAAAATTCTAGCAACCCTATTGCTTTGACCTTAATGGTCGATAACCTCATTCTAAGTCTATTGCTTATTGAATCATCATTCAAACCTTGAACGTGCTACCTAGTCCACTTTTCAGCCAATGTTTAATTGTGTATGTTTTCTTCGAGCCTACATCATTATATAATTTGATCCGACAAATGTTATCCCCTTGTTCACATAAGTGTGGAAATCCACCTTTTGAAAATCTCAATGAATTGACACTGAGTCACTCAGCCACCTCCTCACCTCTCCTTCATTTAATGATGAACTCTTGTTTTGGAACCCGCTTTCATAGTTAAATTTCCGAGAATCTTACAATGTCATCTTGACAATTTGTGTTGCACCTTTCTTCTCAGGCATGCCAAGTCTGAGTTATCCTGACACCAATCAGATCTGAATCTCAGTCAGATATGATGGTTGGAACATATTCCCAAGAGTTATCACCTTGGTCTTTATGTGACCCAGTAATGTGATGTCATGCCTAGCACACCTGGCCCGAGGCCCTGTTGTTATATATTCCTTTTCAGCAAGGTTATCCATTCTTCCATGAGGAAATTGTAAGACTTATTCTATGAATCATTCCTGATGGATCCCTTGTGTTTACAAAGTCTGACCTTTGCTTGAAGACCATGTTAGTGCTATCTCGAAGCATGTCCGTGGTACTCTAATTTTCAAAGAACATTTGAAGCCCAATGCTAAATGTTTCTTCTCAATTATCCAAACACTGTTGTATGGGTAACGTCATGAAATTCCTCCCCCCTTACCTAAATGGTTTTCTACCTTCTATCCGGTCTTGGATATCATGCTCTGCTTGTCCTTGGGAAGGATATACCCCTGGAATATGTGTTTTAGCACCTTTTCCTTTCCATTGTTCTGTTTAATCTGATAATCATATTTTCCTTTCCTATGTTTGGTTTAACTTTTCTTGTGAGCTATATGATCTAAGCAGTAATATTCACCTGCTTATGTAAACACCTCGTTGTACAATTCTGTCAGCAATACCCTGTTACTATTGTTGATGACATTCCGGTAACCACCGGTGGACGAGAACCTTGCCTATTGGTCCGCCTCGTTTCAACGAGCATGGAAATGGTTCTCTTCGTCCCTCGCCCTTGGTACCAACGTTGTTGCCAACATAATTAATAGGCTATCCTCTGACATACCTTGCTATCTTGACCGTGCAAGACATCACCACTTTCCTACTTTTAACCCACATGGTGGGCCCATAACCCACAGTTCCCAGGATCGAAACCTGGCTCTCCTGTACACACCCCTGCTCCCAAGGTTGTTCCTCGCGCATGACCTCGTATGTAATTCACGAGCCACCTTCCGAGAGATCATCAATTCTGGTATCAGACGCAATACTTATTCCCATTCCTCTGAACCCCTTTCACACTTTGTTTCAGGCAACGAATGATTGCCTATGCGCTTGAAACTCCTACCTTGCACCTTCTTACTTTGCCCTTGTTAATTTCTTAAGTTTCAATTTGAGAGTTACTTTCTGCCACCTTCCCTGATGTTATCTACCAGAAAAGCAACATGGTAGCGATCCGTTCTTCCGAAGTTACCACTTGTCCTTTGTACGTACGATGAAGACTCCGAAGAAAAGGTGACGAGTTCGTCATGATGTCCTGAAGTAGGGAGATTAAGACATCAACGAGAAAG
Organism: Triticum dicoccoides; assembly: GCF_002162155.2. NCBI lineage: Eukaryota > Viridiplantae > Streptophyta > Magnoliopsida > Poales > Poaceae > Triticum > Triticum dicoccoides. The sequence goes on from NC_041382.1 coordinate 193,852,135, forward strand.
AACAACCTCTTTGAGAAGAGCAGGCAAGACCGAGGAGATTCGTTAGAATTACGTAACCAGACCCTTTCCCCCTTGTTCCACCTCTTAAATCTCGGGACGAGATTTCTTGTAGTGGAGGAGAATTGTGACGCCCGGATATTAAGCTACAGTGAACCTTTGCTAATGATGCCACATCACCTAGGTTACTGTTGCTAATCTCTCGATGATTCAAATCCCGTTCGAATTCAAATTCAAAGTCAAGTCAAAGGATAAAAGTTTTCAAATATTAAAACTAAATTGTTCTATATGTGGCAAATAAATCATAAGTAATTATGCTGGGGAATCCACATTTTTATAAAATGCTTAAAATGCACTAAAATAATAAAACAGTAGGGAAAGCTATTAATTAAATGCGTTTTCAGTTATTAACTTATAAAACTATTTTATTTAGTTACCCAAAACTATAGGGACAGTAGCATATTTATTAACACTAAATTAGGGGCTCATTTTTGTATTTTATAAAACTATAGTAAATAAAATAGAATGTAAACAGAAAAGAAATAAAAGGAGAAATATAAAATACCTACAAGCTACTATGCAACTGGGCCTAAGTTACACACTGTGCCCAGCCCACCTAAACCCCCCTTATCCTTATCCCCTCTCTATCCCCGTGCGTGTCACCACCACAGGCCATCATCGCCGTTGTGACCGCGCGATGCTCACCACGGCGATGCTACAGGGCGTCGCAGAGGGGATAAGGGCGTCGCCCCTGAGCCCCAGGCGAAACCCTAGCGCCATTTCCCCTTCCCTTACGCCGCTTCTTCCACCTCGCCCGCAGCTGAACCACGTCGCCATGGCCGATCTCATCTTCGTGGCCACTGTCCTCCCCGTCGCCTGAGACTGCGCCGGGAGCACCGCCTCCTCCGTCTTCGTCGACTACTTGGACGCATCGGAGCTCGGGACCCCCTGCCTCGCGCGAATCGAGTCGTTCCCTTCCCCGAATCGCCGTCGCCGGAACGTCGTCCTCATCCTCCTCTCCGACTAGCATCACCGAGCCTCGCCGCCCGTACCCCTGCATCGTATGGTGAGGGCCACTCCCTCCCCTCTCTACCCTGTCTCGCGCACGCTAGGGTGCCGTCCTGGCCGCGCTCCCTGCGCCCTTTCAGTCGTCCGCTCGCGCACGTCACGGGTCACGACCACGCGCCGCCGTGGACCTGCAGCTGCTGCTCGCCTCGCGCTTGGTTCCCGCGAGCACGCCGTAACCTCGCCCCGCATGCGTTGCCTTGCTGCTTCCCCACGTTGCTTGCTCGCCGTCGCTGGTCGTCCACCTCGCTGTGCTGCTCCGCCGCAGTCGCCTCTGCTGCTAGCGCAGCTACCGCCGCCCGTGTTCGCGCTCAGCGCCACCAGCCCACGCTCCCACTGGCTGCGCCCCGCAGCCGCTCGCTGGATGCCCGTGTTCCCGCGCTCCCGCCTTACCCCGCCTGCTGCTGCTGTTTGCCCACGGCGCCCGCTTCCCCCGCTCCGGCGTGCCTCCCTTGCCGCACGGGCTGCATCGGTCCCGCGCACACGCTCGCGCGCCCGTGAGGCTCGCCCGCAGTCGCCACACTCCCCCGGCCCCGTCCTCCGCCGCGCCCGCCATCGCCTCCCATGCGCGCTCCCGCCGGAGCCCCTGGCCTTGGCTCCGCCCCTGCCCCTGCTTGCCGCTGCGCCCTCGGGCGCCCCATGCCACACACCGCACCCACCGCCGACCTCCACTCCCCGCGCGGCCTGCTGCCGCCCCCTGCTTTCTGCTTTTGGTTGCTGCTGCCGCTCAATACAGGCCGGGTGCCGCTGATAGTTTACGTGCTAATGCCCCCCCTAATCCTAACACTAATTAGGCACTGACAGTAGGCCCCACTACTTAATTGGATTAACTAAAACCGTTTAAAACTCTGTTTAACTAAATGTCCCACTGACATATGGGTCCCACTGCTAAATAAATCTAGTTAGTTAAATAGTTTAACTAGCAGTCTATGACACGTGGCCCCCCACATGTCAGTTGGACCAGTCAAACCAGTCAACAAGTTGACTGTTGACTGCTGACTAGGCGGTCAACAGGGTCCACCTGTCAGTCAAATAGTCAATCTCTGGGTACACTTCTGTGTAGCCGTAGCATTTAGTATTTAATATTTTGCGAATTAAATTAACTCCATAAATTCAGAAAATGTTTTAAAACTTTAAAAATTAATAAAGAATAATCCGTAGCTCGAATAAAAATACTTTGTACATGAAAGTTGCTCAGAACGACGAGACGAATCCGGTTACCATGCCCGTTCGTCCGCCACGCATCCCTAGCATAGAGGACATGCAACTTTCCCCCTTCGGTTCATCTGTCCAAAAACGCGAAACCCCGGGGGTATTTTCCCGAATGTTTCCCCCCTTCACCGGTATCACCTCATACCGCGTTAGGGCACCCCTAACACCGCTACTTGTCATGTCATGCATCGCTATGCATCTGTTTGCTTAATATTTATTGTTTCTTCCCCCTCTTCTCTCGCTAGACACCGAGACCGACGCTGCTGCTACCCAGTACGACTACGGTGTTGACGACCCCTCTCTCTTGCTAGAGCAACCAGGCAAGCCCCCCCTTGATCACCAGATATCGCCTACTCTCTTTCTACTGCTTGCATTAGAGTAGTGTAGCATGTTACTGCATTCCGTTAATCCTATTCTGATGCATAGCCTGTCATTGTTGCTACAACTGTTGATACCTTACATGCAGTCTTAAATGCTTAGTATAGGATGCTAGATCATCATCAGTGACCCTACATTCTTGTCAATCTGCCATGCTATACTATCGGGTTGTGATCACGTCGGGTGTTGATCATGGGTAAATACATACATATATACATACTATACAGGTGGTGACTAAAGTCGGGTCGGCTCGTTGAGTACCCGCAAGTGATTCTGATGTGGGGGCTGAAGGGGCAGGTGGTTCCGCCCAGGTAGTGGTGGGCCTAGGTTCCCGACGGCCCCCGCCTATTACTTTGAGGCGAAGCGACAGGGCATGCGGAGACCACTTAGGTGAGAGGTGGGCCTGGCCCTGGTCGGCGTTCGCGGTTACTTCAAAATAACACGCTTAACGAGATCTGGGTATTTGATCTGAGTTTGGCTACTGGCCTATACGCACCAACCAACTACGCGGGGACAGTTATGGACACTCGACGTCATGGTATCAGCGGAAGCCTTCGTGACGTCAGCGACTGAGCGGCGCATGCCGGGTTGGACTGGAACACCTGCTCTTCTATAAGGGAGGCTAGGTCTGCTCACCGACCGCGTACGCAACGTGCAGGTGTGCAATGGGCGATGGGCCCAGACCCCTGCGCCATAGGATTTAGACCGGCGTGTTGACCTCTCTGTTGTGCCTAGGTAGGGTTGCGACGTGTTGATCTTTCGAGGTCGGGCATGACCGAGAAAAGTGTGTCCGGACAAAAGGGATCGAGCGTGTTGGGAAATGTGGTGCACCCCTGCAGGGAAGTTAATCCATTCAAATAGCTGTGATCTTCGGTAACAGGACGACTTAGAGTTGTACCTTGACCTTATGACAACTAGAATTGGATACTTAATAAAACACACCCACAACCGGTGATCGCTCTCTCACAGGGCGACGAGGGGAGGATCGACGGGTTGGATTATGCTACACGATGCTACTTAGTGAACTTACCATCTACTCTCTTCTACATGCTGCAAGATGGAGGTGGCCAGAAGCGTAGTCTTCGATAGGACTAGCTATCCCCCTCTTATTCCGGCATTCTGCAGTTCAGTCCACATATGATACCCTTATTCCATTTGATACCAATGCATACATTTGTAGTGTAGTTCCTTGCTTGCGAGTACTTTGGATGAGTACTCATGGTTGCTTTGCTCCCTCTTTTCCTCTTTTTATACCCGTTTGCTGCGACCAGACGATGGAGCCCAGGAGCCAGACGCTACTGTCGATGACGACTACTACTACTCGGAAGGTGCCTACTACTACGTGCAGCCCGTTAGCGACGACCAGGAGTCGTTTAGGAGGATCCCAGGCAGGAGGTATGCGCCTCTTTCGATCTGTATCACTGTTTGTGCTAGCCTTCTTAAGGCAAACTTGTTTAACTTATGTCCGTACTCAGATATTGTTGTTTCCGCTGACTCGTCTATGATCGAGCTCTTGTATTCGAGCCCTCGAGGCCCATGGCTTGTAATATGATGCTTGTATGACTTACTTTATTTGTAGAGTTGTGTTGTGATATCTTCTCGTGAGTCCCTGATCTTGATCGTACACATTTGCGTATATGATTAGTGTACGGTCGAATCGAGGGCGTCACATGAGATATCTAATCTCCTTAATGAGCGATGAATAAATCGATATATCCACCTTCTTTGTCTGGATCAACTTTACTGCAACAATAGAATTCATCTCAATCTCGATAGGAAGCTCACTTATGTGGATAAAAAATGACAATCTTTCCATGCATGCACATAATTCCGCTTGAAGAGCATCTCAACATGAAAAAAGTTGCCTACAAGAGAAAAAAATAATCTCACACACACAGTTTACTTATTAGAACTGTGTGATGTACACTGTATACATTTCACCCAAGTACAAACGTGTACGATGGAACCGATCATCGCACACAGGATTTGATCATTAAAAATGTGTACACCACATTGCATACGGTATTTCTTTTTTCCAATCGCATGCGATGAGTCAACAAACGCACATGTTTTCAGTTTCAAACACACTATTCGATTTTTATACCATGCGTGATGTCGTCAAACACACAATTCTAATGCACTGGTGGCAGATACCGTGGGGCTGAGGTACGCACCGGTGTCGGGTTGCATTGTACACCAGATTGTATTTCAGGGTTTGTACCAGTTGATTGCGGCCCTGAGATTGGATGGAGAAATAAAAGGCTCCATGGTCACCTCGGAGAAAAAACTCCACTGAACCGGCTGTCATTGAAAAGGTCAGACCGGTTTCAGTATGAAAGCGGCGACAACGGTGCATCGGCGGCTCGTTTTTGCGACGGCAATGGTTGCTCAGTTGTCCATGGACCTCAATATAATTTATTATTATGTTTGAGGTGCTTTGTATTTCCGATAAATCTTTATAATAGATCTGATATTTTCGAAAAAAAACAAATGACACTGAGAAAGAAAGAAAAACGTTGGTTTGGTTATCATCTTTTCTTGGGCCGCTGGGCTGGCTGGCTGGGAAATCGAAGAAGAGCTAGCAGAGGCAACACCACGGAACAAGACGCGGGCGGGCAGGCAGGGACACCACACCACCCCAGGCCAGACAGACACAAGAAAGGACGACATGCAGATGCACACTAGACGACACCCACTGACCCACACCCACACACGACACGACGCTACCTACCACGTGAACTGTCGCGCCAAAGCCAAGAAAACCTCCCCCTCGTCGTCCTCTTCCCTCGTCTTCACCTCACCTGCCCTGGAGCCTGCCACCCTGCCTCTATTCTTCAAAAGAAAATCCGTTGCCACAAACCAAAACTGTCGCGCCAAAGGCAAGAAAAATGTCGTGTGTGAAGCTATTCTGAACCAAAACCGACTCTTCCTTTCAACAGATTCATCATACCCGCGGCTCATTTTTCTTGCTTTTCGTTGCTTGTGCCCATGCCAACAGAAATAGTTTCGGCTTGAACAAGTTACGACCACTTCACCAAAATAGCAGGGTAATAAACCAAGGATAGAAGCACGGGGTGGGGATACTAGAGACCCACCGGTGCAATCCGCTAATTCGATCTGCAACACTGTGCAAGCCAAAAAGGAAGCTAATCCCTAACACCAACCAACCAGCTCCTACAAAATAGTACTACTCTATCAACAAGCTTAGCTTAATCCACACTGCATGCCCTGTTTACAAGAACGCGTCCCAGAGGAAGCAGTAGAGCGCCAGCCAGAGGAGGGAGCCGCGGAGCAGGGCGGCGGCCGAGCTCGTGCTGCCGGCGTGCTCGAACTGCAGCGAGTCCACGGCCAGCGGCATGTTCTCCTGGTCCGGGCTGCACCGCGGCGGCGCCCCGCCGCTGCCGCCGCCAACCTTGGAGTGGCTGCCGGACTCGGTGGGGTGCGCGGTGTAGAGCATGGCGCGCAGCACGGCGGACACGGTGGGGATGTACACCGTCTTGTTCTTGGCCAGCAGCCACGTCAGGCCCATCAGCTGGCAGTCCAGCCCCAGCATCCGCCGGGCGCGGTCGCCGCCGGCGACCTCCCGGCTCACGTTCCCCTTCACCTGATCACAAGCACATACCACACACACAGGTTAAACTCCTCTCCTCCCTCGAGCGAACCCTGATGAAGAAATGCTCGCATTTAATGTGTTCCATGCAGGGACGTGGATGCAATGCAGGTTGTTGCGAAGTTGGTGGGTGTTTCGCTGTTTCAGAACTGAATGTTACTACGAACATTTGGCTTGCCCGGCCCTCTGAAATCCTCAATAAATGCTACCCATGCACGACCACTTGATCATGCACATGATCTCGAGTCGATCTTCTTGTTCTTACACCAAAATCTCAGTACAGAACAATGTCAAAGATTACAGCTTCCTAAATTCATGAACTGTCAGTACAAGACCACAAGTACAGGGGTGTGTTCTTCACTGTTTAATTTAGGATGCCAATGCCAATGAGGATGCGCGACAAACAAGTTAAGGACAAGCTTAACAACTTTCGATGTAGCAGGTGGTTAACAAACTAAATGATGCAATTCATCATTGCTATGGCCTGTGGCATTGGACCAAGAATCTGGCCTTGCTGTCTTGATACTAGCATGGTCCTGTAATCGAGTACTAGCTGGTAATGCTAAGTAGGAGTAACATTGTCTACAGTGGGAGCGCAATGCCTTCACAAAGAAATACTACTACAATCAAGTAGCTAATGATTAGTGATCAGCTCAAGAACAAGGAGGAAGCCCATCTGAGCATGTGAACCAATAATGTGAGCAGAAAGGGCCTTTCTGTGTGGAAAGGGGGATCTCCTGGATGTCAAATGGGCTCTTTCTGCTCGATAAAACAAGATAAAGCACATGGAGAAAAAGGCATCGCTCATAGTCCGTCCTAGCTAGTGCCGCACTTAAGCTAACTACTAATTGAAATCGACATTACACATAACGAGATAGGATAATGAGGTGAAAAGAAAACCAGGAATGCATCAACATGATGAACCCTTGAAGTACTACTCCGGGGGAGTAGATTTTAGCGCACAAATTAAAGGAAGAGAGAAGAGCAGGAAAGCTGGAAAGGGAAAAAGCGGAGCGAAGAAAGGAGCTGACCTTTTGCAGGGACTGGACGCAGCGGGAGCAGCCGGCGTAGGACGCGTTGCGGCAGCTCTTCTCCAGGTCCTTGACCGCGGCGGTGGGCGTGGCGTTCCTGGCGGCGGCGCCGACGGCGAACGCGGCCGGGCAGCGGAGCGAGCCGATCTGGTGGAGCCGGATGCCGCAGAAGCAGATCACCGTGTCGCACGTCGCGTTGGGCCGCTGCAGCGCCACCCCGCGCTTCTCCAGCGCGGTGCCCAGCGCGTCCACGCACCGCTGGTTGTCGTACGGGACCATGGGGCCCTCGCCCCCGTCCAGGCCCTCGCCCGCCAGCGCCGGCGCCGGCGCCGGGACGGACAGCGCCGTGCGCGCGTGCGCCGCGAAGAGCCAGGCCGCGAGGACGGGGCAGCAGCGGCCGCGGTCGAGGGAGCCCGGCCCGCCGCCGGCCCCGCACGCCGCGGCCACGCCGCCGAAGAGCTCCGCGGAGAGGTCGAGGCGGCAGGGCGGGGAGGAGGGCGCCGCGGAGGCGTTGGCCGGGGACTGCGTCTGCGTGAGCGGGAAGGAGGAGACGTCCGAGGCTCGGGCGGGGGCGAGGAGCGCGATGAGAACCGCCACGGCCGCGATGTGCACCGACATTGTCGCCGGCGAGGAGGTGGCGGTGGCGGTGGGAGAGTGGTGAGAGGCGTGGGGCTGTGGTGGCGTTGGGAACTGGGTTTTATACAGGCGATATCCAGGAAGGGAGGGATGTTTGCCTTCATACCTGGGGATTTTTTTTTCAGTTTGTTTAATTTACATCTAGATGTTTTTAAGGATGTCACATCTAACCTCCCACAAGTATATAATGCATCAACAAGAAACAAAAAAATTAGGACAAAAAAATAGACCACAAACAGAGTGAAAATCAGTTTAGATGTGACTTAACTATGTTACATCTAGATGTGTCCTAAACAGATTTTTTTTTGCGGGCTCATACCTGGGGATTTTTTGGGGCTGGAGATGACAAAAGGATGGTACAACTACTGTATAATGTACGTACGCGCCTGGAGCGAGTCTACTCTACGGACGCGAATTTTTGGCTCTTGGGTGCTGCACCCCCATGTGAACATTAAACTCGAAAAAATACTGAGAAAAAAAAAATATCTTGGATTTTGGGATATCGAACTTGGGTGCCCAATCTACTTCCGTGCAAATTTCCGCAAAAAAATAACATTCGTGATGCTCTCGGTAAAAAGACAAAAAATTCCTATGTACAACAAAAACTATTTAGTTGGATCATAGGTTGGACTGTATTTAGTTTGTCATGGATACATTTCTTGATATTTTTTCACAAAACTTTACACAGGAGTAAATTGAGCTCCTAGGTTTGATATCCCAAGATCTCAGATCTTTCAGATTTTTTTCTGGTATTTTTTGAATTTGGTATTCATATAGGGGTGGAGCACCCAGGTGCTCTTGTGCATTTTCCTATACTCTACTCCCTACTCCCTCTGTAAAAGAAATACCACATATCTGACATCATATTTCTGTGTTGTATTTTGATTTGTATCTTACTCTACTCCCTAGGTTGGAAGGCGGCCAAACATATTTCTTGACTAGTCGGAGTCTAATTTAATGTGTATTTCTCTCAACGGTTTAAAGACTCTTGAGTGTAGAAAAGGGGGAATTGTAATGTCATAGCAACATGAATTCTGGAGTAGTAGAAGACTAAGAGCTAAAAGGTGCAGGGAAATTGTCTTTTTTTTTTCAGGGATGTGCAGGCAAATTGCTACTCCCTCTCATTCATATTACTTGTCGCAGTTTTAGTATAAAGTACAAAAAAAATTGGGTTAACGGAAGTCTTGCAAACTCACCGTTTAAGAGAGATTTTGCAATTAAAAAGATTTAAAATATGTTTTTACTCCATTTTCGTAATGAAATGGGGACCGTCAGACCCCTTTGGTCGAAAAAAAGACTATAATCTAAAAGAAATGCTTTGAAATTATTTTTGGATCAAAGACGTTCTGAGCGCATGGGACCAAGCTTAGTACTCCATCAACACAAGAAAACATGTGCTTTCCGGAGTTGCTCATCATGACTCGAAGCACTTCGAGTACGCTGATGAAGAACGTCTCAAAAAGTGAACGATACCGGCCGCCTGTTGCTGTGTGGTGAATTTGTGATAGGGTCATCAACCATTCACTGCAGGGGTAAGTTCTTTTCTGCCATGATATGATGAGACAGTTGGGTCAAGATCCCAAAGGATGACACTGCAGTGTATAGCTGGCCAAATGGGCTGTTTTTTTGGGTCGGCCGTGAGCACGCCGGCACGGCCCGCCTTGGGCCAGGCACGGCACGGGCTAAACGGGCCGGACCTGGCACGCGGCACGCCCTGGGCCGTGCCTGGGCCTGGAGGCTCGGCACGCGGGCCGGCACGGCACGGCCCGATTATATTTTTTTAATTTTTTTTATATATCTATATATGACCCAACATGTAAAAATAGGCTAAAAACGCTTAGTGCGTCAAATAATAAGCTAAAAATATGCGGCCCACCGTGCTAAACGGGCCAACGTGTCGGCCCGTTTACTAACTGGGCTGTCCCTGGGCCTGGGGGCGCAGCACGCCGACCGGCCCGGCCCGGCCTGTATAGTAATCGGGCCCTGGCGGGCTGTGCCGGGCCAGGCACGATTAAGATGGGCCGGGCCGGGCCGGGCCGGGCCGGCTCGTTTGGCCAGGTATGCTGCAGTGGAAATCCTCCAAACACATGAAAAAATGCACGCCACCGCCATGGGGGGTAGAGGCCAGGAGAGCGTCAGGTAGAATCATTTCTATCCTCGACTAAACAAGTGCACAATTTTTTTGAAAGAACCGGTGTACCACCGGCATTCATATATTAAGCAGGGAGAAGGCGGGAAATATGTTCATGATCAAGTGATCATGGTGGGTTACAAGAGATGGTTTTGCAAAAACCCTAAAAACCAGGGCTGAAAAAATCGGGAGTCTAGCGTGGATCCCCGAGTGGCGTCGCGAGGCACTTCGCCCCTGCTAGCTTCCAACTTTCTGCATCTCTTCTGATCGCGGCAATCACATTGCAATTCTGGTTTGATTCATGTCTGAAAATTCTGTTGTTCCTCTCCTTCTAGATGTGCCACGTGACAAGAAGGATCATCGTCTTGAGTCTCTCTCTAAGCCTTGGTCTTGACTGTTGGACGAGGTTGCACATTTTGCAAACGGAGGAGGTGATGTGGTCTGAGGTCGAAGCAAGGCGCATGAGCCTGTCATAGTCATTCCAGGTTGAAATCCGTCTCCATATTTCCTTAGTGACCGAGCAATCCCAAAAAAGATGAACTGAGGTCTCCAGATATCTTATGCATAGAGTGCAGAAATATCCATTCTCCCATCCTCTGCGTTGGAGTCTATTGTTGCACCAGAGACGATTTCTGAGCAGTAACCAAAAGAAAACTTTTATGTTTCCGGGGGCCCAGGTTTTCCATATGAGCCGCTTGTCTTCCGTCTTGTTGGAGCCGGACAAATGAAACACTACCTTTGTGAAATTGACGATCAACCGGCATCGGCCCAACTTTTGGCCAGTCGCACCCGCATCATAGGAGTTGGGCCTTATCGAGGCAGACAAATGAAACACTACCTTTGTGGAATTGGCAGTCGACCGGCACCGGCCCAACTTTCGGCCGGTCGCACCCGCATTATAGGAGTTGGGCCATATCGGAGCCGGACAAATGAAACACTACCTTTGTGAAATTGGCGGTCGACCAGCACCTGCCCAACTTTTGGCCGGTCGCACCCGCATCATAGGATCGGACGATGCACAACCGCACGATCTCCTCGTGTCTCCGATGCACTTTCTTCTCTTGTCGGACTCATAGACATGCTCTGTCGCGGTCTCATATCTTCTTGCAAAATGCCCTAAGAGCATTTACAGTTGGACCCCTCATATCGACACCAAACATCCAGGTGGACGATCCGGTTAGTGTCTGTTCACGAAAATAGACCCAACCGCACCCTCAAATCGGCCATATACGTTTGGGCTGCCGGCATCCTTCAAACCGAGCCCATATCTCGGGCGGATATGGGGTGGACCGTACGTGTCTGTCATGTTGGACCATCCAACATTGTCACCCGCCGACGCAACCCGTCACCACAAAAACCTCACCCAGACCAATCCCTAATCCTACTGTCTCACTCTTTGCTCCGCTCAACTGCCCGTCCCCTCCTGTCCTCGTCCCATCCCCTCCCTTCCCATGTTAAGCTCCGGCAGCGGATCCAGGAATGAGGCAGACCCAATCAATTGGGATGCCCTGTTGCGTGAGGAGTCGAAGAAGGACGATGAGGACCTCGCCCTTTGTGTCGCACTACAACGGTCACGGGTGGACAGGGTCGGGAGCTCAAGCGACGCGACATCCCCAGTCGCCCGGGGACGCAACCTGGCTGATGCAATGTGGTCTGCATTGGTCCAGCTCTACCATCCCTCGCACTTCTTTAGCCCCTACTCTTGTCGGCCGACACTGGGTCCTCATGCCCGTGCCACCGAGCCTGAGGAGGAGGACACCTAATTAGAGGCATGGGCCGCAGACCATGAGGGGAAGCGGGCTGCACAGAGGGCCGCGGCGCCCGGTTCCTCCCACAACTGTTGAGGCTCCCGCGTGACCATGCTTCTTGACCAGAGGAGTAGCTCTTGTGTGAAGTCATCTGTCGGTCGCTGACCTAAGTGTGTACAGATGCAAGGCGCTGCCACCGCGAGAACACAAAGGATCTTAGACTCAGCATCAAGGAATCCGAGCACCTTGCGGCAGAGATGGCAGCCGCCGTGGCAAAAGCGGCCTAACTCGCGAAGGAGTAGACCCACGACACCCGTCATCTCAACAGTATCATTTCCTCGCCGTCGTATGACAGCGGCACAGCGAACGACAGCGCACATGCATGTGCCGAGAGGGAATTTTCCTGCTAGGCCAACAAGGACGTCAATTCCTTTGAGTGGAGGTGTATGTGACTTCCCAAGTTAATAGGAATGATAGACTACTCATATCAACATGGTGAACCTTCTTTTCCAAGAGCCCATCCAAAAGGAATCTCAAAGTTAAGCCTACTTGGCTTGGAGCAATTTAAGGATGTGTGATCGAGCCGGAATTTGATCTCGGGTGCACACGAGTGAGGACAAAGTGCATAAAAGACTAGGGTTGGTTTGTGGGGCCAATTTGAATCCTAGGTGGTAGCCATGTGCAATGGCGGGGAACCGGTGGTTTTGGCCGGGGCATTACATATATTTGTATGATGAGCCACGTCTTCGTGGGCAAGAAGTTGGACGCACACCTCACTAATCCATTGGAGAGCTTTCATACATTTGTAGATCTAGTGCATGTGTTGCATGATAATCCCTACTCCTTGCATGAGCATTGACTATAAGGCTTCTCCATTGCATAATGATTAGCTACGTTCATGTGAGACTTTCTTCATTTTTTACTTCTCTTAACAAAACCATCATCATTCTCTTTTTTCCATTTAAAGTGCTAAGGCCATAACTTGAGTTCAAGTATTGCTTGGCGAAAGGATCGATATGGTTGACTAGAGGGGGTGAATAGGTAAATACCAAATTCTAGGTTTTTTTGAATCAAATTAGGGTTAACTACAAAATAGGTACGTTTTCTAGATATGCAACTAGGTGAAAAACCTATACGACAAGCACAACAACAAGCTCACAAGCAAGCACAAGATAGAAACACAATATAAGCTTACACAAAGTAAAGGTAAGAAGTAACCAGAAGTGGAGTCGAGGGAGACGATGATGTGTTGCCGAAGTTCCCTTCCTTTAGGGGGAGGTACGTCTCCATTGGAGCGGTGTGGAGACACAATGCTCCCTAAGAAGCCACTAGGGCCAATGTATTCTCCTCATGCCCTCGCACAATGCAAGATGCCATGATTCCACTAGTGGTGCCCTTGAAGGCGGCGACCAAACCTTTATGAGCAAGGTTGGGGCTCTCTCCACAACTTAATTGGAGGCTCCTAACACCACCACGAAGCTTCACCACAATAGAACGTGGCTCCGAGGTAACCTCTTCCGTCTAGGGTGCCCAAACACCCAAGAGTAACAAGATCCGTGAAAGATTAGTGGGGGAAGGGATCAAATACCTCTTGGTGAAAGTGTAGATTGAGGCCCTCTCCTCCAAACCCTAGAAGATCAACAAGTTTTGATGTTTAGGAAGAGAGATCAGGTGAAAATGAGCTTTGGGCGCAATAATGGAGCAAGGGGATAAGAGGTAGGTCTTCTTGGGGAAGAAGACCCCCTATATATAGTGGAGGGGAATCCAACCGTTTTCTGCCCACAGCCCGCACATAAGTGATACTTCCACTCCGTACACTACAAAAAAGACGCATCCTTTGCATTTTGGGTCGAATGAATTTTTTTCCTCTCATGCTTATGACACTTCTATGACGATAATTGTGACAAAAACACATATCATCATAGATGTGGTGGGCTCCTACTTCTATGACAAAAAATCATGACAGAAAATGGGCTTTTCATCCTGGGCGGGCCAGAGACGCGGTTGGATGACATTCTTTGGGCCGTCCATGACGGAAAAATCATGGTAGAAGTGAGGGCGAGGAAAATATCGGGGAGTTCCCGGTTACGGTGGGTGATCGAGGGCGAGCGATGCACTATGGTTTGCGCGTTTCTCTCGTGTATGCGCGTGTGTGCGAGGCGTTGGCTAACTGAACCCGAGTGATTGCACGTTACTAAACCCGAGCGATCGATCCCTTGGCTGTAACTGAACCCGAGCGATTCATTTGCTGCTGACTAAACCCGAGCGATTCCTTCGCTGTTGCTGCTAACTGAACCGAGTGATCAATCACTGCTGCTACTTACTGAAGCCGATTGAGCCCCCGTGCGAGACGTAGCCAGCCGGTGTTGGGTTGCCTCTTGATGAACAGGGCGTTGCTACCGTGCGCGCGATACGTAGAACGAGTTGAGACGTGGTGAGTCGAGCCGGTTAGTTGGCTGTAGATGAACAGTTCCCGGTGGGGGTTGGATGAAAAGGACCCTGTGGTAGTAGGCCGTTGCTGCTGGATGAACAGGACCCCAAGGAGGCCGCCGCACCCCAACCAGTTGGGGTTGGATGAACAGGACCCCGTGGAGGCTCTATGAACAGTAGCGGATGGAGGCTGGATGAACAGTAGCCCGTGGATGAACAATAGTTGGTGGAGGCTGGAGGAGGTCGACGGTCGATGAGCAGTAGCCCATGGAGGCTGGAGCGAGGCAATAGATGGTGGATGAACAGGACCCCGTTTCACCGTAGGCGCTCCAACACAAGTTCGTTTCCTTCGATTTGCGGTATGCCACACCCCTCCCGATCAACAGGACCCCGTTTCGACCGTAGGCACTCAAATAGAAGTTTGTTTCCTTCGTTTTGTGGTACGCCAGACCCTTCCTGATAAACAGGATCCCGTATCGACGATACATGGTCGAACAGAAGGCCGTTTCCTCCGCTCTACGGTACGCCAGACCTCGTTTCGGCTGTTCCGTCCAAGCCGGTTGGCTCCCGATGAACATGAGATATTCCGACCCAGTCGGTTGCCTCCTGATGAACAGGACGATGTTTCCTCCATTCTGACCCAGCTGGTTGGCTGCCGATGAATAGGACAATGTTGTTGTACGTGTTCGAGACCATGTACGTATGTACATACGTAGCCGTATTTACTTTCTTGCAGCGTGGTTGTACGTATGTGTACATGTTATAGACGAGACTGCGAGACATGCTACGTTCGTGCCTCTACTACGACATGTGCCGCTCCTTACTCGACCATAGTTCATCGCTGTAGAGAGACCGATCGACCAGTATGTACGTACATGTTCGTGACCAGACAGACAACGCTACATACGCTTTGACCGGGTGGGTCCCAGTTGTTCCTTGCATGCGAAGTTATAGCTGGTGGGTCTCAGCTATCAGGGGGAAGAATAATTTTTTTGCCCGTAGTATGGACGCACTTCCTTGCGTGCGAAGATGTAGCTGGTGGGTCCTAACTGTCAGGGGGAAAAAGTTTTTTTTTGCAAAATACAGAGTCCCTTCCGGTGGGTCCCTACTGTCAGGTGGAGAAATAATTATTTTACGCGTGATAGGAGGCACTTCCTTGCTGCGGCCATGGACCCAGCTGTCAGCCTCTCCATGTACAGTCCTCTTCCGATGGAAATTGTTCCTTGACCATGTTGATGACGCCGCACCGAGAGCACCAAAGCAGTGGACGACGACAAGGCCTAGGAAGGGGACGACGCAGAGCCAGGGAAGACGCGGCAGTGGATGCGCACGCAGAGAGGAGTATGAGGGTTGACTGGTTCGGCTTCGGTGTGAGGTTGTCATCGCCACAGAATAACAGGGGTTGTGGGTGACTAGAGGGTTGGCCTGGCCGGCGGTTGGAGTAGGAGGGACGGTGAGGCCTGCGTGGCAGCACCGCCGGCCACGAGAGGCAGGGGCAAGCGGCACGGCCCGCGATGGTTTGGGTGGCTGGAGCAAGAAGACCAGAGGTTGAAGAAGCACGATAGCTGTTGGATGGATATCGTACGGTCACTATACCTAGAATCATTTATATTGACTAAGTTGACAAAGCCCTGTGCCCGCGTCAACTTAGTTGGCCCACAAGTCAGCCTCCAAATATGGTGGATCCCACCTAGCACTGAGGGTCTTCATTTTTTTGTGCGTAATAGGGAGGCACTTCCTTGCGTGCGAAGATATAGCTCGTGGGTCCAAGCTGTCAGCGCGGGGGGAGGGGGGATGTTTTTTCACGAAATACAGGGGCCATTCCAGTGGGTCTTCGTTGTCAGGTGGAGGAATCATTATATTGCATAAGTAGGCACTTCCTTGCTGTGGCTGTGGACCCAGCTTTCAGCCTCTCCACATACAGTCCTCTTCCGATGGAAGTCATTCCTTAACCACGTTGACCATGCCGCGTCGAGAGCACCAAGGCGGGGACGACGGCGAGGCCCAGGAAGGGAATGACCAGGAGCAGGGGAAGACTTGACAGTTGTTTCCCATGCGGAGGGGAGTACGAGGGTTTACTGCTTCGGCTCCAGTGTGAGGCTGCCGTCACCGAAGAATAACAGGAGGTCTAGGTGAGTAGAGGGATGGCTAGGCCAACAATGGGAGTATGGTGGGGCGGCGAGGCCTACGCGGCAGCACAACCGGCCGCGGGAGGAGGGAGCAGGCAGTCCTACCGGCGCTTGATTGAGGGGTTGGAGCAGGAAGAGCAGAGATTGAAGAAGCACGACGGGTGTTGGATGGACATCAACAGTCACTGCTCTCGTGTGTTGACTAAGTTGACACGGCATTGCGTGCCTGTCAACCTTTTTTAGGAAAGCGCACGCGTCAACCTATAGTAGGCGCACAAGTTAGTCTCAAATATGTGGAAAATAGCATACAACCCATTTGCCATTATTTCTAATAATTTACAGCCCATTTGCTATTTTAAGGATTTTTTGGAGCCCATATTCTTTTTGTTAGCATTACAACCCATATCGTGGCCTCGGTTAAATAATTATATAAAATTTTGCATATTTCGATGCGGTCCGAACTATTTTTAATCCCAAAATTTCGAGTCATATTCAAACTAATTTGAAAAATAAATTTATATCAATATAAAATCTAAATAATTGTCCATGCATAAAAACCAATGGAATTTAAAATCCCAAAATGAAAAAATTGAAACTAATTGCTAGTTTTATGTGTTTTAAAAATATGCATCCCATTTCTCATTAGTGATAGCCCATTTTCTAGGCAAACCGAATGAAGCTCTCCTCGTCTTGAAAGATTTGCAGCCCAACAGGACTCACAAAAGCAAGTAGGCCTCGGTTGGGTATTCTCCAAAAGAAGAAGAAACTAGGCTAGCCATTTTCAGAAAGAAAAAACTACTGGGCTGGTCTTGTGGTAAACATAAAAGAAAAGGCTGGCTAGACAGGCCAGAGTGCCCCGCACAGCCTAGTTGACACCCTGCTTCCATCTCAAAAATAAAAATAACTGGGCAAGCTGCTGGGTCCCTGGTGTCAGCCGCTCGTTGTGCAATTCTCTTGTTTATTGACTACGTTGACAATGGCATTGGACCCAGATGTCAGAAATCCATTAGGAGGAACCATTTTTGGCTTGAAATAAGGAGGCACTTGCTTGCGTACTGCCATGACCCTGGTGGGTCCTTGCTGTCATCCTCTCCATGTACAATCATCTTGTGATTGTGTACGCGTCAACCTAGTAGGCCCACAAGTCAACCTCTAAACCCGTGGTGGACAAATACAACCCATTTAGAAAAATAACATCTCATTTCATACGTTCAAACGGAAAGTTCAACATTCAGAGCAAAGTAACATGTCTGATCAAGATATAGAGTACTGAACTTCCACGTTGACAACCATCATAGCCAAGTTAACTATCTACTCCCACTAATACTCTAGTAGTGTACAAGTATTAACTTACTCTTAGCTAACTAGACGATGCCGGACGCCATCTGCGGTACACGCTAAACGCCGGCACCAACGTCCTCCTCCTCACCTCAGACTTGCCAGAGGTGCGATAGGGCACGTTGCTCGCGTGTGTTGGCCCTTTCCATGCCAGCGTGGTCCACTGAAGCTTCGGCTTCTAGCGGGTAACCCACTTAACGAGCTGATTGTAGAATTCGGTGCCGCAAAAGCGTGCGTGCCCGACAACCTCCAGGGCTATTTGCTGGGCGCCGGCCTCCACGTAGTCGGCCTAGTTGCGGGCGCTCTACTCGCGACTCAGAGCGTCGGTGCGCTGCTGCTCCATGCCCCGCTGGTGGTACAAATTAGCGATACGCTGCTCCTCCGCTAGGTGGTCGCGCTCCAACAAGTCCTCATACTCCGCATTGCCATCTAAAAACCGATAGAATGCCTCCTCCCTCCGTCTGCCTTCTAGTGAAAAACCGAACACTACTTACGGCGGTGACCGCCTCCGGCCTCGCTTATTGCAGACGGACGGGGGCATGACGGGTGTGGCGAGAGCAAGGGCAAGTGGTGAGCAACGCCGGGCCAGTGGGGGCTTATGAGGATAGGGTGAGTTGGGTGATGGTGCCACCGAAGAACCAGTAATTATAGGCGGAGGTTAGGTGAACCAGCGTGTCATGGGAAACAGATGGTCATCGCGGTCATCGAAATTCAACGCATAAGCAGGCATGGCTTAGCGCGCCAGCTTGCCGTGGAAAACTAGAAAAACTGAAATTATGACTGTGTCGTCCCGTCCCGTTAGTGGTGCATCCCATCTGTGTTGGGTTGCACGTCGGCATGATGGTCAAACGAGTGCGCTCGATTCATCCAGATGAGGTACGTGTGTGATCCGCTGGTTATTCACGTAGGATCGAGTCAGTCGGATAGTGTACATGTAGGATCGCAATAGCTGATGAATGTTCGCTGGGAGATAAGGCATTTGCGAATGTTTTTGCTGGCAGTTTCTTCTGATTCGCATGGCATTTTCTTCAGAACAACATGTTAGTTTCTTCAGAGGTACGCATTTTTATTCAAAAAACTTCCACCTTCAAATCTTGCATCGCAACTAAAACTGCTAGGAGCGTATTAGTAGGCTAGCTAGTGATAGATCAGTAACTTGTAAACACTGAGTGAATAGAAATAAGGAACTGCTAGTAACTTGTAAACACTGAGCACACAGAAATAAGGATCATGTTGTGCACATTAGTAAGAGATGATCCGTTCGAAATGTTCACACGAGACTCACAGGCCTGGCATTGTAACATGTTCACATTAGTAGCCCAAATTCACAACCAACTAGTACGATCCCCATACATAAGATCAACATGTTAATGCATCTCAATGATTCACAAATCATATACAAATATGTAGCTCCAAAAGCAAAGATCTAGAAAAAATATTTGTTCTTTCTACTAACATGGATGCTTCTCTGGGCCAACATTCAAGACAGGGTGAAAGACAAATTTGTTTGTGAAGTCTACAATTCCTCTTGCAAACGTAAGTGGTTTCACCAATAGCTGGAACCACGAGAATGAACCACACATGATGGAGGAACATCCATTGCAATATGATTTGGTCTTCTCTCGATCACATAGCGAGACTATTTTCGGAATACAAACTTTAACTTAGGCAAAACGATGTCCATTGTATAATCAGACCAAAGCAACGAAGCACCAAGTGTTGGCCAATAAATAGTACAATACTACCTTTGTGCAGTCCACGAAGTGACTATCCAATCTTTTTGTGTCTATTTTCAAATGGCACTGCATGCAGCGACTATACTATTCTCTTGTGCAGTTCCACCAAAATTGTGGTCACTTTGTTTGTTTGCCAAATAGCAACGGGCAGACATCTATCTGCACAAATATCAAGCAGCTAGTAAACATATACCCCACCTTGTATTTTCGGTTTAAACACGTCTCTTCTAGTCGTTTCCACTTAGCATCTGTCATGTTTTGCACTAGACAATTTGATACTGTCATGTTTTGCCCTGGAAAATTTCGTACTGCATTGATTTGCTGGTATAGAGCAGGAATATAGCGCCTGTTCTTCATCAGACCAAGGATATCCATGTTCGCAGTGATGGAAGAGGTGAAATCGATACAACCGAAATTGAGCATCCAACCATTGAATCATGTCCTGCACCTCCAATGTAGGTCCACCTGCCAATATTACTATCTAATGACAGTACAAAAAGAGTAGCAAGATAGTAGCAAACCATGTACCTTCGTAATGAACAACTCATAGTGCCACAAATCGGATTTAACGGTTTGGAAGAGAACATGCTCCTAATGTTGAACCATTTGGACTTTTTGTGCAGTTCCACTAAAATCTAGCATCCCTGTTTGCACAGATATTGAAAGTGTGATTACTATAAAATTGGCACTAGTTGAAGCGTAGACTCACAAATATAGGCATTCCAATTTCTTAATGGGAAAAGGTAGCAAGACTGTTTCTAACCACCTGTTTGAGGGAATAAATAAAGCAACGGCGGCTGATGTCAGGAAGGCATACATAGTATTTTCTGAAAAACTAAACCATTCTTGACCTTTCCTCTACTTTTAAGCATATTTTGTGCAATTCAACTAAAATAAAATGCCATCACCGCCTTGACAATTCAGTGACATTGTACAAAAAGAAATGACTTACCATTACATCATGATGTCAGGTAAGTAATCGACAGACATTAGAGACAAACATGTAGACCTCCTCCGTTAACATGATGAACATTAATTTTAACAATGGTGTGACTAGCTTTACCGGCATAATTTTTGTGAACTCTACACCCTCTGTTCCTTAATATAAGATGTTTTCGCAGTTCAATTTAAAGTACCCAAACGTCTAGTATTTAGCAAAACAGGTAGTTGTTTTCTTGAGCACATATCTGGGAAATCTTGCCAGACCTTATATATATCCATACACTAATGCAACACCATTTGAATAGTACAAATATACACTAATCCAGTGGCCAGTGCAACAATAGAGTAGTTTTTTATTATGGGGTACAGTACAATGGTTTTACTGAACAAATTTCCATAAGCTAGCACTGGAAGATTTCTATAAGCATTAACAATACAAAATGTAAAGGTAACAAGTTTCAACATTGGTATACTAGCTGTGCAATAGCATTAAACCAAATAAAAAATTCTAAAGGTAACTAGCATTATTAATTAATGATAGTATAAAAAATTTGCAAACCATGTACCTTCAAGGTAAATATCATTTCAAACTGGCATTATACTAACAGCAAAAAAGTGGCAATAAGAGCATGGGAGGCCCATTCGGACAATGGGCCCACCAGTATGATGTACCTGCACGGACACATAGAGTGGTGAGGGAGGTATGGTTGCCCAGAGCAACGAATATCCAGGCAGCATATGTGGATCACGTCCCATTTTTGTTCTCTTTAGCCACCTTTTTCCTATGTGAGGACAACAAACCGATCGACCTGGTCATTCTCTATTGCGTTGTCATGCCTTTCTACCCCTTTTCACCCCTTTTCACCCTTTTTCAACCAAGAGACACGAGCCTCGTTCCTTAGCTATTGATTTTTCCCTTTTCAACCTAGATGCCGGTTTGATGCCTAGTCTCTTCGACAATACTTTCTCCCTTCCTTTCCTTATTCAACCCAGACATGGATTAGTCTGCATGAAGTAGAGTTTCCTTTAATAGTGCAAATTAAGGTTTTCGTCTGCGTGACCAGCAGATTAGAGGATAGGAAATTGAGATGGTGGAGTGGAAAAAGATCCACATGCAGCGACATGGCTGATGGGGCAATAGAACAAGGGTATGGTCCGAAAAGAGGTAGCATACCCGAGGGTCGGCGGGAAGTGGCATCGCTCGTGGTCCTCGTCCTCCACGCACACTACGGCACCAAGCTTGGGGACGGAGGCCATCCTGCACGGGCGCTATGTCTGAGAGGATGGCCTTCTCGTCAGCGCGTGACCTCGCTCGCTGACGGCGAGTGCGTCAATGTTGCACATCCTTTTCTTCCCCGATGGATCTTTGACCACCAATGAGGAGGGAGAGAGAGGGGCACCGCCGTCTTTTTTAGATCTGGGGAGGGGGTGATAATGTGAGAAGCAAGTGGGCAGCCCTTAGCAAGCAAGCGCTGAAGCTCCAGCGTGTACATCTTTTTGGATACTAGTACTAGAGGTGGAGTAGTAGTAGAGTAGTTTGTATTTTCTCTGCATACAGTACCAGTTAGTTGTGCTTCAAAACTAAACGACACGCCATTAAAAAATAAAGTCGAGAAATAATGTGGCACCTCGGGCCAACGCGGCCATATCGCATTTTGCACGAGAAATGACACACCATGTTTCATTGACATGTGGTCCCGTTCCAACATGTTAGTGAGACGACGACGAGTCCTTTTGTACAATTTCTGAATGGACGTCTATGTAGGCCGGCGCGCCTCTTCCTGTACTGTGGAAGCTGTCCACTGCCTCTTTGCCTTTCCCTCTCGATTTGGAACTGTTGTCGCACGCTCTTCCTCCCTCCATTTGCCTTCACCCTTCCTTGTGCCATTGTTCAATCGTCTTCTCCATGGAGGGAACATGCCAGAAACGACCCCATTATTCTTGCCTCGATCTGAAAGATGATGTGGTGGAGGAACTCATTGATTGGTGCGACGTCATCACCTCGGCTAGCATGGCAGGTTCGTTCAAGACCATTCTTGACTCAACAAATAACATCATTACAAAGAACCCAAGGGTTCAGGAGCGGTTTGATCTCCCCTATCTTCTTCGCCATGACCCTGCTCGCTCATGCGAGGACGACGGAAGCCTCGCCTTGTGCAAGTTGACGCCGCTTGATAATGATACACGTTATGTTAAGATGCCATCGCTTAAGGGCAAGGCCTGGGCAGGCGCAAATGGAGATTGGATTGTTTATATTGGGTACAACTACGAGTGGGAACTTGTGAATGTGTACACTCGTCACCGGGTTCCACTTCCAAAAATCTCTGAGTGCCTAGAGGTTGAGCACACAAATGATCTACGTAGGTTCAAATACGATCATGGTGCTTGTCGTCTACCAAAGATAGAAACTTGTCGAGTTCCCAACCACTCTTGGGATTACACGAACTATCATGTTGTTGCTATCTTCGACAAGCTTGTTACCGTCTTTACTTCCACGCCTCGATGGATATTGCTCAAAAATCAATTTCTATACACGGATGAGTATTGTGATGCAATTCAATACGAGATTCTTGTGTTTGCTGCCACCACTCGTAGCACTGTTTTTGCATAGTATCCTTATTGTTTTGGTATGCTTGTCTTCCCCGCAATTAGAATTGTTTCATCCACGTGCATGCGAGTTAGTATTCCCGTACTAATTAACCTTCTTGTGTTTCCAAGGTCATGTGAACATTCTACCACCTATACTTGAAAAAATTTATAACCAAGGGGGAGATGATGATGGTGATGATCACGAGAATGAGGACGAGCATGACCTACATACTCAGTGGCGCTTGGCAACTTATTCCGATGGATCACCTCTTCTTGTATGTATATAGGGCATTGCTGATGTTACTAAGGAAGCAAGTGTTTTCTCCCATGTCCGCACTCTCCGGACATATTCCAACATCCGTTGCAGGGTATTCGGGATGGATACTAGTGTGCTAGCGCCAACACCTTCTGCCTGGTTCTGTATTGATAGTCTTGGAGAAAACTCGCTCTTCCTTGGACAAAACTATCCAATGATGGTGAAAGGTGATCCAGCTGCTGTTGGCACAACGTTACTACCATTTATGAGAAGCAACTGTATCTATACCTCGGACATTGCTATGGTTCCCTACCCTGGCTCTCACAATATGCGTCCTGATATAGGCCGCTTCAGCCTGGATGACGAGTCCTGCATTGGTCTCGATATTGACAATAGCTTCCCCTTCCCAGAGGCTTACTTATGGTTCAAAGCAAGCGTTCCCAACGCCGAGGATTGGTTGAGTTGAAGTTCATTTCGTTGCTTGTTATTTGTTGTGTGATAAAAACTTTAGTATTTACTAGAATGTTTTGTTTGAAATAATCTATAATCCGACATGTATCCTCATTGTCGTTGTGTGTTGATGACTTTTTGTATGTAATGAATGGTACATTTGCATATGCATGTCATAAATTCAACTTATGAATGGTTTCCGAGTCACTTCTTGTTCTTGGAGTGTGAGTACCATAGTAGTATAGCCAGCATCTGGTTATATGAAGTTGCCACATCACATAGAGCCAACCTAATAGTGGAGTATGCTAGTAAAATAGTTAGTCCTAGTAGTAGTATACCATCAACTAGAGCTAGGTATCGCGCGGAGGCCGAGAAATATGGTGATAGTGTGACTGCATGATGTGGGCTTGTACGTAGTATGATGTAGACACATGGCTTGCCGTGTTTCCTACTCCTCCGGTCTAAATGTGGAGAAGATTTGGTCGAGTTCTTCCTCCTTTTGCCGACACATGGGACATCCAGCATCCAGGTCGTGTCATGCAAGAAAATGGAGTGCTAGTTAAAGCCACGTTATGTGCATCTTGGGTTAAACTGTAAATAGAATCTTACTCTTGAGTAACTCCAAAAGTGGCCACCGAAGATCATTATTGGATTTGTTTTTCATCATCGCACGTCGAGGTGAAAGATGTGCATGTTCAGTGGGTCGTCTTGCTTTTCACTGACATGTGGGACCGCATGTGAGCAAACACTCGATGGGCTCCATGCGTCTGCTGGCTGGCTGAGAAGAGAGAGAGAGGAGGGCTGAGCACAGACTCCATGGAATTTTGTGATAATGTGAGTAGTACTAGTGGTGTACCGTACTTCTGGAGAGATAATGTGTTCGCTCTATGTAACCAGCACCTCGATATACCGTAGCAGTATGGCACACACCACCCACACGAGTCCCATCTGACACCAATTTTCTTGGAGTCTATGCTACAACCATCTCTTCTCCCTCCTATTTTATCATCCATCGCGCGGCGGGCGGGGTGGGGGTTTGCCGATAGTCGATTTGCTCAACTGTGGTCCCACTTGTAAGTGAAAATGCAACACATCACACATTCCCCCTTGAGTGGCGCACCGGACCAACCGTGTGGGGGTGCGATGCTAACATGGCATGCTTTTCCTTTTGAACTTGTAACTTGTAAAATTTGGTTCTACTCCATTGCGTGACCGATAGATAGAAATAGCGATTTTCCCTAGTGTAATGAGAAGTTTGGTTCTGGTGCGGTTCATGCATGGAGTAAGTACAAAAATTATGAAGTTGATGCGAAAGGTAAGATAATTACTAGTACAATATAGTACTACATGGAATTGACGGAAAGATAAAGATACATACGGATCCATCAACGACATCCTCACGCCCTAGTGTGCCAGGTCACCAACCGACATGTGAGGAGCAGCGGCGTTGGCAGCGAGCTCAACGTGCTTCTAAACAATGTCGTCAAAGGTTTCCCCAAAGTCCAAGAAGGCCAGCGTCCTATCATCCTCCTCTTGCACGTAGTAGTCCTTGTGGATGATTTGCGCGTAGACGTGGGTGATTATGTCGATGGTGTCTTGCTGCGCCAGGCGCTGCGTGACGAGCGTGACCTCGAGGTGGACATTCTTCGGCATGATGGTGGGCAGTCGCAGGGCCACCGGTGTGTTTAAGAGGTTGTCACCATATAGGCCGTTGAGGGTGGCGGGCATCGCAGAGCCTGGGCGCGTGCTACCTCTTGAGCACTGTGTTGGTTTTTCCTGAAGAGGAAGGGATGATGCAGCAAAATAGCGTAAGTATTTCCCTCAGTTTTTGAGAACCAAGGTATCAATCCAGTAGGAGGCTACGCACGAGTCCCTCACACCTGCACAAAACAAATAAATCCTCGCAACCAACGCGATAAGGGGTTGTCAATCCCTACACAGCCACTTACGAGAGTGAGATCTGATAGATATGATAAGATAATATTTTTGGTATTTTTGTGACAAAGATGCAAAGTAAAGTAAAAGCAAAGTAAAAAAGCAAAGGAAATAACTAAGTAGTAGGAGATTAATATGATGAAGATAGACCCGGGGGCCATAGGTTTCACTAGTGGCTTCTCTCGAGAGCATAAGTATTCTACGGTGGGTGAACAAATTACTGTTGAGCAATTGACAGAATTGAGCATAGTTATGAGAATATCTAGGCATGATCATGTATATAGGCATCACGTCCGAGACAAGTAGACCGACTCCTGCCTGCATCTACTACTATTACTCCACTCATTGACCGCTATCTAGCATGCATCTAGAGTATTAAGTTAATGAAAACAGAGTAACGCCTTAAGCAAGATGACATGATGTAGAGGGATAAACTCATGCAATATGATGAAAACCCCTTCTTGTTATCCTCAATGGCAACAATACAATACGTGCCTTCCTG
Organism: Triticum dicoccoides; assembly: GCF_002162155.2. NCBI lineage: Eukaryota > Viridiplantae > Streptophyta > Magnoliopsida > Poales > Poaceae > Triticum > Triticum dicoccoides. The sequence goes on from NC_041382.1 coordinate 193,878,250, forward strand.
CCCCTACTGTCACTGGGAAAGGACACCACAAGATTGAACCCAAAGCTAAGCACATCTCCCATTGCAAGAAAGATCAATCTAGTAGGTCAAACCAAACTGATAATTCAAAGAGACTTGCAAAGATAACCAATCATACACAAAAGAATTCAGAGAAGATTCAAATATTGTTCATAGATATACTTGATCATAAATCCACAATTCATCGGTCTCAACAAACACACCGCAAAAAGAAGATTACATCGAATAGTTCTCCACAAGAGAGTGGGAGAACATTGTATTGAGATCCAAAAAGAGAGAAGAAGCCATCTAGCTACTAACTATGGACCCGTAGGTCTGAGGTGAACTACTCACACTTCATCGGAGGGGCTATGGTGTTGATGTAGAAGCCCTCCGTGATCGATGCCTCCTCCGGCGGAGCTCCGAAACAGGCCCCAAGATTGAATCTCATGGATACAGAAAGTTGCGGCAGTGGAATTAGGGTTTTGGCTCTGTATCTGATCGTTTGGGGGTACGTAGGTATATATAGGAGGAAGGAGTACGTCAGTGGAGCAACAGGGGGCCCACGAGGGTGGAGGGC